>NW_022196735.1:0-509591 GCF_008641045.1 Pistacia vera | reverse complement strand
TTGAATCCATCCTTTCATGCTTTCTTCTCCATTTCCACCACTCTTCATGCATGCATGCTGTTTTTACAGAGGCGTCAGGTAAATTGCTTAAATGGGCCATGGAATTAAGTCAGTTCGATCTGAAGTACAAACCAAGATCGATTATCAAAGGGCAGGCTATTACTGACTTCATTTCAGAATTCTCCTATCTTCCAAGTGAGTCGAAGCAACAGCCCAGCGAAGCCATCTGGGAAACTGCTTAGAATCTATCAACCTGGAGCCTCTACGTCGATGGATCATCAAATAGAAAAAGGGCTGGTACAGGTCTTCTCCTTTTGAGTCTCGAAGGGGCTCACGTTCACAGCATTCTTTGGTTCGGATTAAGGCAACCAACAATGAGGCCGAGTATGAAGCTCTGCTCGCTGGATTACGATTGGCCAGAGAAATGGGCGCAACCACGATCAGCATCCACAGCGACTCCATGCTGGTTGTTAGCCAGATTTTAGAAGAGTATCAAGGCAAGGAAGAAAATATGATCCGCCGTACTCGAGCCGTTCAGGCACTTCGCGATCACTCAGATTCCCAGAGATAGCAACTCTGTGGCAGATGCCCTAGCAAGGATAGCCTCATCATTGGACTCAGAAGCACCAGATAGCATTCCTGTTCGATTCATCGAGGCCTCTAGTATCAGCCCGATCGAACAGGCTGTGAATGTAACAGAATCAGATTCCTAGATGACCCCCATTTTCTGATATCTCAAAGATGGGATCTTGCCTTACGACAAGGTTGAGGCAAGGGTTCTGCGAACAAGATCTGCTCGTTACGCCCTCATCAGGGACCAGCTGTGCAAGCGAGGGTTTAACGCCCCTCTTCTCCGATGTGTAACCAGCGAAGAAGTGGATTACATCATGAGGGAAATACATGAAGGTATCTGCGGTAATCACACCGCCGCACGATCTCTTGCGAACAAGGTTGTTCGTCAAGGGTACTATTGGCCCTGAATCCAAGAAGACACCCACAAGTTTGTCAAGAGGTGTGACAAGTGTCAGCAGTTCGCGAACATACCGCGAGCTCCTTCCCACGAACTGATAACAATGACTGGCCCCTGGCGATTTTCCATCTGGGGAATCGATCTCATCAGTCCCATGCCAGTCGATAAAGGGGGAGTTAAATATGTCATGGTCGCGGTAGATTGCTTCACCAAATGGGTGGAAGCCGAACCGCTAGCCGCAATCACGACCAAGAAACTCAAAGACTCCGTTTTCAAGAATATTGTGTACCGCTACGGAATTCCTCATACCCTCATCTCAGATACCAGAAAATAGTTCAACAACGAGGAGTTCAAGCAGTTTTGCGACGAGCTAGGCATCCATAAAAAATTCGCTTTAGTCACAAGACCGAAAGTGAATGTTCAAGTTGAAGCTATCAGCAAAACCATCAAGCACACTCTGAAAGCCAAACTTGGCAAGGCCAAAGGGAATTGTTAGTGTTTATTAGTGTATGCCCTAGAAACCATTCGTGTTGTCGGTTTCAGAGCATTTTGTCTTGTATCTATGTATATCATAAATAATGGAAGAAAGAGTTCTTCAATTCATATATATAAATTGCTTCCTTTATTCAGTCATGCATTTAAATAAAGTATGTATATGAATTGTCCAGATGATTCATTTAATCGGTAAATGAATTATCGAAAAGGGTTCCCTGCGGAAGCAATATAATTTGGGCAACTATATTGTACAGTAGGGATATCGGATGCTTCTGAAAGATATCATGAGTTGATATAAGTACGGATGACGATGATAGTCATGTCACTGGGGCATTGGTATGGATTAATGGCTGGTGAACTATTTTTCGAACGTGACAGAATAACGACAAATCACTTGGAAAAGCATGTAGTCAATGATTTATCGTTTGGTTATATTAGTGCACGATGTAGTCCTTTGACCTGAGACATTATAGTCGGATCCGATATGGATGCGTATGGTTCATACGGTGTATAAGTACGAGACTAATCATGTTTCATATAATAAAGCCTATTTGGTCTTGCGTTGTTCATATGCGGAAACGAACGATAGTCAAGAGAGGATCCATTGACTTGGAAATATAGGATCGGGAGTACCGCTGACTCCATCTGGATTCGAGTTCCTAGACGAACATCGATAAATGTTGGAAAACAGAATCTCTGGCCAAAGTCTATTATTAGTCATACAAAAGCAAGTTTGTGATGACGAGTTCCGGACATATTGATCGACGATTCGGTAGAAGATCGAGTTTAGGATTTTGACGTTCCATGAATCCATGCTCGATTAGGATATCTCAATGGAGGGACTTTACCTGCATGGTACGTATGATCTGAAATGGGTTCGATGAAGTATTTCTTCATCGTGGTTTAGGGACTATGGCACATTGCTAGATGTTTACCATAGTCGTTGGGCCTCCGGACAGGTTTTCGGATTCATCCAGAACCGGCTCACGGCTAATCCACGGTGGACCTACATGGTCACACCAATAGCCTTGAGAAGTTAGAGAATGATGAGAGAGAGAAATGATTATCCGAAGAGGGCTAGCACCTTCCGAGGGTAATAACGGGATTTCTATAGTAATAGTTACATAGAAAATTATTTGTGACATTTTAAGGGTTAAAATAGTCAAACAATAATTAATTATATTTAATTATTATATCTTAAAGTGTTAATATTAATGAGATGAATAAAAATAACCTTTTAATAGTTAAAGGGTAAAAAGGGTAAATTTATGGGTTGTTAATGTAAATTAATTTAGTTTACATGGGCCGATGAATAAAAATAACCTTTTAATAGTTAAAGGGTAAAAAGGGTAAATTTATGGGTTGTTAATGTAAATTAATTTAGTTTACATGGGCCCTTGAATAATATTGATTATTCAAAGGGTAGCATATTAAATTCGTGGGGTCCCTTTATAAAATAAGATTTTATTGGGCTTGGAAGTTAAAAATAAATAATTATAAAATTGCCCAAGTATATATAAGTGCAAAAGGTTGCATTTTTGTTCATTCTTCACTTGTTCACTCAAACACAAACTAAAAGCTCTCTCTTCCTAGCCACGACCACTCTCTAATCCTCTCAAGGTGGTGTTAAGTGTGGAGGTCTCATCTTTTTGGGGCTAATCTTCATCAATCCAAAGCAAAGGAGAAGGTGTAATCTCATTTCCATGCTTTGTTTAAAAACCGGTTTTTGAATCCATCATTTCATGCTTTCTTCTCCATTTCCACCACTCTTCATGCATGCATGCTGTTCTTACAGGAATTGGACTGACGACCTACCAGAAGTCCTATGGGCGTACAGAACAACTCTGAGAACCTCTACCTCAGAAACCCCTTTTTTGCTAGCATACAGCTGCGAAGCGATGATCCTTGTGGAGGTAGGAACTAGTTCGCTACGGAGGGACTTGTACAATGAAGCTGACAACGAAGAACTTATGCGAGCAAGTCTAGACCTTGTTGAAGAACATCGCAGCAAGGCTTCGATAAGGATAGCAGCCTACCAGCAACGCACGAAGAGGTTCTTCGATTCTAAGGTCAGACGAAGAGACTTCCAGGTCAGCGACCTTGTATTAAAGTAAGTTCTTCTCGGTGCTAGGGAACCAAGTGCGGGAGTGTTAAGATCGAGCTGGGAAGGTCCATACCGCATCGATAAGGTGATAAGACCGAAAAGTACCTCGAGCTTGGAATGCTGAGCATCTTCGACCTTGCTATCAGTAATTCCGAACTCAGTTTTCCTTGTAAATTAATTTTTTATCTTTGTAAATTATTTCCTTGTAAAGTATTATTCTGTTCGTTTGTAACAGTCTTTGCATGTAATTATGTTTGTATAAATGTGTTATCATGTTCGCATAGACTTATTCCAATATTGTAGACAGAATGTAAACTCATGTATAATAAAGCGAACAGAAATTGTGAAAGCAAAATGTATTTCATTAATGCGAAGAGTACAGTAGGCAAAACGGTACAACTGTTAGCCCTAATATGACTCCTGGAGGACCGACCTCATCATCCTAAAGCTAGTCGGCTGGGGGCTTCTGTGAGGCGTGTCTCGAACCCTCTGTCTGATCGGATTTTCGGACGGCCATCGCTTCATCATCCTGCCGTGCCATGGACATGAGAGTTTCCCACCAGTCCTCCGGGAGATTGGACATATCAATGCACAGATTCTAAGGCCGCAAGGCATAGATAGACTCGATCGCCCATTCGGCAGCCTTCTCCTTGACCTCTGTTGCCTGATTCTGCAACTCTTCGGTCAGGGAAGCAACTTTTCCCTGACTTGCTTGGAGCTCGGCCTCAAGAGCTTGCCTTTGCTCATCGAAGGCATCCCTCTCTTGTTCTACTCGCCAAGCCCGCAGAGAGGTTGCTTTGAGTTCCTGGTCCTTCTCTTCGACCTCCTTGGAGAGTCTGGCTATGGTCTTTTGAAGCTCTTTTATTTCCTCCTCATGCTTCTCGAGCTCGATTTTTTGGAAGTCCATTGTGCGAAGAGCTGCATCCCTTTCGCTCAGGTACCGGTTCACCGACTCAGAGGATAGGTTTCTTTCTGCTTTGGCGGCTTCCAGGCCTCGCTTGAGCTGTGCATTCTCTTCCTTCAATGCGACCTCCCCCTTTGCAGCTCCCAGTCGAACCTTCTCCAAGGACAGTTGCATGGAAAGCAGAGCCTGCGAACAAGAAAAATAGCAAGTTAGTTGATTGATAAACTAAAGGAAGTCCTCGCCGAGGACAGTTCGTTTACCTTGCTCAAGTGTTGGAGCGATGTGCACATCAGGTCCGCGTCACTGGAACCTACGAACTGCTCGAATGATTCAAAGAGTCCGCACTCTAGCAAAGTATAGACTATCAGCTGTAGGTACTCCGGTAGGTTCCCTGGTGAGTCAAGCACTGGAGTTTCCTTCTTCGTGCTTTCAGTAGGGGTCGTGTCACCCGTCGGTTCCTTACCCGACTTCCTCCCGACGTCTGGCTGCGACCTCCCAGGTTGATCGCCCTCGGATTCAGTCTCTGACTCTTCGGCATGAATTTGCCTTCTCTTCTTCTTAGCTCGCTGAGCCGTTGACTTTAGCCTCGGGCGAATAGCCGATGGCTGGGAAGCCTTCGCAGGTCGGATTGGTATGTTCTCCGAAGGTTGATCCTAAGAAGTTCCAGCAGGTCGCATCGGGGGACCCGATGTGGCACCTTCAGCCGGGGGAACGGTAGGAGCAGCATCAGCCACCTTGGCAGTCATTCCTCGCGGAAAATTGAATTGCCTTCGTCGCGGCGGCTCTGACTTTTTCAGAGGCATGGTCGCTGCATGCTAGCATCGTTAGCAAAAATAATTCATTGCACAACCAGAAAAGACCCAGTTAGCAAGACTTACGCAATGGGAGCTTTAAGGATGCTCTTACGTTGAAGAAACCATATTTTTGCAGATTCGCGGTCGTCATGAGCTTCTTCGCGTAGCGACTAGCTTTAGGCAGGAAGCCGAATGCTACAATCCTGTCCGGATCGAAGAGCAGCCCTAAGTCGGTCGACTTGTTAACTGCCAGAAAGAAAGAGGTTGTTAAGAAAAGGATGCACTTCAAATTTAATAAATTCGCCAAGGGAAAATAACCTACTCGGGTCCTGAAAGCGGCAATGGCCGTCGTAATGAAAGAAGAAAAACTTCGTTTCGTAGGCCCCTGCATTGCTAGGGTAATTGTGTATCCCCGCTTCTATAGTAGGTCACCTGGACAAGTAATAAGAATCCTTGTCCTTGCTCTTTTTCAAGTAATACGAGCAGCCGAGCTCCACCGCAGTTAGCTTGCCCAGCCAGTTCTCACGACACGTGATGTACATGGCAACAGCAATAACATACGCGTTTGGAGTGAGTTGCATCGGCGCAATCCCGAAGTGATCCAACAACGACCTGACAAAAGGGTGGAAAGGGATCAACCCCCCACCCTTGAAGATTTCCTCAGAGATCGCAGCCATGCCACTTGACAGGTATCGCGATAAGTGGGTCCTATCATGGAAAACTTCCACGTCGACACCATACTGCTTTGTCACTCTCTCGAGCTCTTCCCTTGTGAGTACCAAGTAGAACTCAGGAGTGACACTCGGAGCATCTTGCGAGGACGAACTGGTTCCTTCCTCGGATATGGTTGTTAAGGGGTCCATTCTGCTGGTCAGTAAAAGTGACAAGCAGGAGGGTCATTTAGCCATCGTACGCAGTTCCGTACGATAACGTGGAAGGAAACAAACTCCCTAAAACCTAGAGAAAACCCCAACAGCATGATTCGAGCCGCCATTCATGGCTCTAAACCTAACATGACCGTCACGTCTCCAATGAGTTATCGGAAGACTAACGCCATTTATCAACTATGGAGAATAAGAAAACAAAAACAGAGAAAGATTCTTATCTCTCAGAGTACGAAAATAGCTTCTGTTTCAAATATTGGAAAAACGCTGGTTTGGAAGGCAAAGGTTCCAAGCTTGCGAAAATCTGTTGCTCTCTATGAAAAAGACGAGTGTGGTGACATTGCCTAAGAAAGATCTAAGTTTTTATAGCGAATGAAACGACGCTTGTTTTTCTCATAATCAAAACGACATTTGGGCGGCAAATTTTCTCACCGTTGATCACGACCACGTGTCACAGATCAGTGAGGAAGAGTAAGCGTCACGATTAAAGAAAAATCAAATCTTCATCTTTTCCGTTGAAAAACTCAAGCGACGGCACTCTCTCTCTCTCAGCATTAATTGCGCCCTATTTTGCATTTAATGCTGTGATAAGGGTTATCATTTCAGCATGTCACACATTTAATGTTCTGATAAAGTGGTACCGTGTCAGCATACAACGCATTTAATGCGTCTGGCTGGCACTTATCACACACATGACACATCAGTCAGCGCAGAGAATGATTCATCAAGTGCTCCCACACCTAAAGTACAACAGATAACGCTTGACGAATTCAGGTCGCCCGTCTTTAATAAGCGATGACCATGCGAGATCGTGTTAGCAAAAAATGCTACCTCGACCTACTTTCAAACAGGTCGGAATCGCCAGTGCTACCTGCTGATAAAACTGAGGAATTCTATAAGAACCTCAAAGCTACAATTCTCCAGTGCCACCAAAACATCCAATCTAAATTTCATAGCCACATCACCCAAGGATATCTTCATTTCTTTCAAATTTTTTAACCTAAACTACACTGTATAAAACACTGCTCACAATTACAATACCGCAGAAACCTCTCATGCGGATAAAAAGGAGGAACTTAAATTGCGTGCACATCAGTAGCTGGAAGCATCATTATCATTTGATTCAAAGGCGAGAAGTCCTGTCATCTCAGCTCATCATCTTTCTATCTAAAGGAATACACAGGGACAACACTGTATGCTGAGAATGTACAGGTCGATAGCAGCAAATCCTCCCCCAACGTGTGCCCAACAATAAGGAAAACCAAAAAGTACAATTACGATGGTCGGATGTTGTCTACACACCTAAGGGGAATACCTTCAGACTCAAAATTATCCTCTCCAAAGTACTTAGGAAGGTGAATTGGTAGAGTTGCTGATGAACCTGTAAATGGAGCACAGTTTTTTTAAGCAACATCAATTCACAGACTAGGAAGCAAAATAAATTTTTTATAATATCTCCAGGAAAAAGACAGAAACCCACCATCAACCATGTCCTTTGTTTTGTGGAGAAGGAAAGTCCCGGAAAGAATTGTCACAAACCCACACATTTCAGTGACAATTTTAGTGGGGTTTTGTCGATCCCAATCCTGAATTTAACATGACATACATCTGAGAAAGTACTCTTTAGTTTTTACTGGCAATGTAGTGCTAAATGAATAAAGAACTCAGTTACAAAATTAAACTAACGAAAATCAGGAAATTTCTTCCAAGAAACAAGATTCTTAATTTTTCCAAATGATCACCCAGCCATCGAAGACTTAAAACAATCAACTATTTTGGGACAGCAACAAACCTTCATGATGAGTAACATTGGAAAGCAGCAGAATATATTCAGGAAAAGGAAGAGGGAAATAGAATGACAATCAAAATATGACACATGGAAAGAAAACAATTCTTTCTGAATCTGATTGTCTCTGAGCATCATCAGAAAAAGAAGAAAAAAAAAACCTACAAAATAGTCCTGATTGAAAGCTTCTTCTTAGCTCTCTTCAAACAAACCAACCATTAGCAGATTGCTTTGAAGTTTAAAACTGTAGAAAAGGAAAGAAATATTTGTAATTATAGAAAATTATTAGCTGTAAACGAGAATAAGTCAATGGTGTAAATTAGGAATTAGCTAGTACAGCTAGATAGCTATTTTTTAGTCAGTTTCCTGTTTTTATCCTTTGGTTATTTTCCTGATTTTATGTATTCCCCTCTATAAGAGAAATCCGTGTAACTCTTTACAAAATAGAGAAATATACAGAAAAGCTTTCATGGTATCAGAGCCATCCTAAAAGTTTTTTTTTAATTGTTTTTTCTGCTTCAACTGCTTATGGCTGAGATAACCTCAAACCCGCCTCTTACAACCAGTCCTCCAACACAAACCCAAACTCCCAATACCGATACTCATCCAGTCCAAATTACCACTATTCGCTTTAATGGTGATAACTATTTTTGGTGGTCTCAATCAGTTCGGATGTATATTAGAGGGAGAGGGAAGATTGGATACCTGACTAGAGACAAGAAGGTACCAGCAACAGAGGATCCAACGTACGCTACCTGGGATGCAGAAAATTCGATGGTGATGACTTGGCTTGTGAACTCCATGGATGAGGATATTAGTTCCAATTATATGTGTTATTCCACAGCCAAGTAACTCTGGGAAAACGTGAATCAAATGTACTCTGACTTGGGAAATCAGTCTCAGGTCTATGAATTGACTCTGAAACTTGGTGAAATCCGGCAAGGACAGGACTCGGTAACCAAGTATTTCAATTCATTAAAACATCTTTGGCAAGATTTGGATCTGTCCAATGATTATGAATGGAAATCCACAGAAGATGCCAAATATTACAACTGTATTGTTGAGGCTTCTCATATTTACAAGTTTCTTGTGGGACTCAACGTGGAGTTTGATGAGGTTCGGGGGCGGATCATTGGCAGGAAGCCACTTCCTCCAATTGGCGAGGTGTTTGCTGAGGTTCGAAGAGAAGAGAGCCGCATACATGTAATGCTAGGAAAGAAGACAATTGACGGGCCTGCTGAAAGTTCTACCTTTCTTAGTACCGAGGCTGCTGCTAACAAAACAGCCATGTTTTAGCAAAAAACTGAAGAGAAGCCACGGGTCTGGTGTGACTATTGCAACAAACCACGTCATACCCGAGAAACATGCTGGAAAATCCATGGAAAACTGCCAAATTGGAAGAGCAGCAAGCTTGGTGATAAAAATACCCAGTTGATTCCTAATGCAAATGAAGCGGAGACAGGTCCCTTCACCAAGAAGCAGATGGATCATCTTCTGAAGCTACTAAAACCCAGTTACTCACCAAGTAGTATTCCTACTGTTTCTCTTGCACAAACAGGTAGCACACCCAATGCTCTTTCTTCCTTTCATATTATGCTCATTGGATCATAGATTCGGGAGCTTTTGATCATATGACCAACCTTTAAAATTTGTTTTGCACTTACTCACCATGTTCTGACCTTGACAAAATAAGAATTGCAGATGGTACTTTCTCATCAATAGCAGGGAAGGTTTGATTAAATTATCTGAAGAACTAAACCTTAATTATGTTCTCCATGTTCCCAAGTTAGCTTGTAATCTTTTGTCTGTGAGTAAAATAACTAAAGATTATAATTGCCGAGTGATTCTTTGTGATTCTTACTGTGAATTTCAAGACCAGACCTCGGGGAAGAAGATTGGCAGTGCTAAGTTGATTGGTGGCCTTTACTACTTTGATGACGATTTCTCTCGGAATAAAAAGGCTCAGGGCCTTAGTAGTGTTAGTTCTAATTCTGCTTATGAACAAATAATGCTTTGGCATTTAAGACTGGGACATCCTAGCTTTCCTTATCTTAAACATTTGTTTCCTACTATATTTAAGGGTTTGGATTTTTCATCATTTTATTGTGAAAGTTGTTGCTTATCTAAGAGTCATCGAACTACTTATTTGCCAAAACCTTATATTCCTTCAAAACCATTTTATTTAATACATAGTGATGTTTGGGGACCTTTAAGAGTCACTACTATTTCAAAGAAAAAATGGTTTGTCACATTCATAGATGATCACACCCGTCTATGTTGGGTTTACTTAATGAGCGAAAAATCCGAAGTTGGAAATTTTTTTAAAGATTTTTACACAATGGTTGAAACTCAATTTCAAAAGAAAATTAGGGTTCTTCACAATGATAATGGAATTGAATACTATAAAGGTATTTTGGAAAAAAATTTGAAAGAAAAATGTATTCATCACTAGTCCACTTGTGTAGATACTCCTCAGCAAAATGGGATTGCTAAAAGAAAAAATAAACATTTACTTGAAGTAACACGTGCTATAATGTTTTCGATGAATATTCCAAAATATCTTTAGGGAGAAGCTGTTTTAACAGCAACTTATTTAATTAACAGGATGCCTACACGTGTTTTAAAATATAGCACACCTCTAGAATGTTTTAAAAAATGTTTTCCCTTCTCTAGAATGCACTCAGATTTACCTCTAAAGGTTTTTGGCTGTACTGTCTTTGTTCGTATACCTAATAACACTCAGTCCAAACTTGATCCAAGGGCAGAAAAATGTGTGTTCATAGGGTATGCCTCCAATAAAAAGAGATATTAGTGCTATAATCCTCAAACAAGGAAAATTTATGTGAGTATGGATGTCTCATTTTCTGAAAATAAATCCTACTTTCACAAAAATTCTCTTCAGAGGGAGAATGAGGTAATGGAAGAGATTTTTTTGGATTTTGATAAGAATTCATAATATCTATATATTTGTTATATTTCCTCATGTTTTAATGGTTATAAATGCTTAAATCTTGGATTTTGATTATGTTTCGTATTTTGTGGAGTAGATTGAGGAGTTAAATCATATTGAATTCAAAATCAAGAGATTTGGAGAGGAAAAATCGGAGCTCAAAAAGATATACATTCCAGAAGCAGTTTTTGCTTAAAGCGTGAGCACGTCTTGTTTTCCCAGAATGTTCACAGAAGCAGTCAACAGATAAAGCGTGGGCACACCTTACTGGATCCAAGGTTTTGACCCAGGGTTGCGAATTTGTTGGAGAAAAATGATATGTATGATAGCTGGAAAGATTTAGTTGCCCATTTTTATCTTTAGGATTTGCCAAGACTCTCTATTAATGTGGGATTTGCTTCCTTATCTAGATAGGGTAACTATTATTAGATGGAGTAACTATTATAAATAGAGAGATTACTCACAAGAAAAATTCATCTTCTCTTTTCTTTAGGTGTTCTTTTAATTATGAGTAGCTAAATACTTTTCTTCCAACTGAAGGATAATTGAAGTTTTGGTTCTTCAAGAATTGTGAGATCTAAATAATTTTCAGTGTTCTTTTTTTTCTTCACTATTTATTAAAAATTATTGTCTTGATTGATTGATGCAAATGGCCCGTTGTTCAATTATCAGGTTAATAAAATTGCCATTTAGAACTTTAAATCCGTAATTGTTTAAATGTTCTAATATTAGTGGTAAAATAACATAGTTGATTATAGAGAGATTTTCGATTTATGTTATGAAGATATATAATCTAGTCTAAATGAATCGTGCTTGTGTATTTGTCGGCTAGAATTGGTAGTCTCTCTAATTATTAATGCTGTCGATAGATTAAATCCTAAGCTTGTTTACGGTTGTTTATTAACAAGGGAAGTAATCAAAGAGCTTGTTTTGGTTATCAAAAAAGTAAGGAGAGATAGGTTGTTAGAGCTTGTTAATAACCATAACCAATTAAGTGAAGAATAAAAGATTTTATCCTTGTATCTGTGATCAATTCTCTGAACCAATTTTGAAATTATACCTTTGGTTGGATATTTGCCTGATATTGATTTCTCCTTAATTTTTAGTTGATTATAATTGCTTTCTTTTTTTATTTCACTTCGAAATTTCAAAACCCCACTTTTCTTTGCTTTAATTTTCATTAAAATAAATCTACCCAATCTCTATGGATACGACCTTGCTCATGACTGTTACAATTTGTATTTTTTTAGAGTGAGAATTTTATTATTTGTTGGATTCAACACCCACCAAATTCATAGCGCCGTTGCCGGGGAATGGTGTTAATTAGATTTATTTTAATGCTTCGTTGTTCTCGTGCAGGTGAACTCCAATACAATCCTGAGATTGAGAAGACGACTCGGAAGTTGAGGAAGGAAGCTAAATTGCATGAAAAACAAGCATCTTCATCCTCATCCCCCGGATTTAATTTAGTACCTGACTTGGCTGATTCATCTAGTGACTCTGAAATAGAAGAAACAATGGTCAATCAAGAGAGAACTTTAAGGGAATTGGCTGCACCAAATGTAAATCAATAGCCACTTTGCATTACATATCTAGCTTTGGAAGTGTGTTTCGAGTTAAAATCTAGATTGATCCATTTGCTCCCAAATTTTTGTGGTCTTGAGCATGAAGATCCTCATAAGCATCTGAAGGAATTCCACGTGCTGTGTTCAAGCATGAAACCGCAAGGAGTGACCGAAGAACAAATCAAATTACGTGTTTTTCCATTCTCGCTGACTGAAAAAGCAATGGATTGGTTATTTTATTTGCCCCCTAGCTCTATAACCACATGGATGGAGATGGTGAGATTGTTGCTTGATAAATTTTTCCCTGCATCACGAGCTGCTGGCATTAGAAGGGAGATATGTGGAATAAAATAGAAAGATACAGAGACCCTTCATGAGTATTGGGAAAGATTAAAGCAACTCTGTGCAAGCTGTCCACAACATGGAATTTCTGAACAGCTCCTCATTCAATATTTCTATGAAGGGCTCCTACCCATGGAAAGGAAGATGACGGATGCAGCGAGTAGAAGTGCCATAGTGAACAAAACTCCTCGTGACGCTATAGATTTGATCTCCATCATGGCCGCTAACTCACAACAATTTGGATTCGGGTAGGAAACATCTCCAATAAGGGTGAATGAGGTAAGTATATCTTCCTTTGAAAATCAAATATCCAATCTAACTTCTATTGTTCAACAGTTAGCTGTAGGAAATATGCAACAAGTGAAAGCTTGTGGGATTTGTGCTACCATCAGTCATCCAACTGACATGTGCCCTACACTTCGAGATGATTCCTATGAGCATGCCAATGCAACTCGAGGATTTCCAGGCCCACCAAAAAGGAAATACGATCCCTATTCAAATACCTACAACCCAAGATGGAGGGATCATCCCAATTTCAGCTATGGAGCAAGACCATAATTCCAACACTTTCAGCCTAGACCACCTGCTCCATCACCACAACAAACCTCCATAAGTTTAAGTATGTCTCTAGAAGAAATTGTTAAATCACTTGCAACTAACATGCAACAATTTCAAAAGGAGACAAGAACAAGCATTCAGCAATTGGAGAATCAAATGAGTCAACTGGCATCTTCTATGAGCAGATTGGAATCTCAAGGTAAATTGCCCTCACAAACTGTTGTTAACCCAAGACAAAATGCTAGTGCAGTTACCTTGAGAAGCGGGAAAGAGTTGAAGGAACCCAGTAAGGCAGCATGTGGAGAAGAAATTGAAAAAGAAGTAGTTGCTCCTTAACCCCAAACTGACCAGCCTAGAGGACTCGATAGTGAACAACCAAAGGCATTGGTGACAAATCCTCCCTTTCCTACTAGATTGACTAAATCCAAGAAAGAAGAGGAAGAGAAGGAAATTCTTGAAACTTCTCGCAAGGTTGAGGTAAATATTCCCTTACTTGATGCAATTAAACAAGTACCTTAATATGCTAGATTTCTCAAGGAGTTGTGCACCAACAAGAGGAAGTTGAAAGGTAATGAAAAGATAAATATGGGGGAAAATGTTTCAGTCGTCCTCTAGAAAAAATTACCTCCAAAATGCAAGGACCTAAGTCTGTTTACTATCCCTTGCAAACTAGGTGATGTTAGGCTTGAGAAAGCAATGCTAGATCTAGGAGCTTCAATAAATGTCATGCCTCTCTCTTTTTATTCATCTTTGAATATTGGTCCATTAAAAGAAACATGTGTGATTATTCAACTTGCTAATAGATCTAATGTATATCCTGAAGGAGTCATGGAGAATGTCTTAGAACAAGTTAATGGGTTGGTCTTTCCTGCTGATTTTTATGTTCTTGACATGGAAGAAGATGACTCTTCTAATTCAACACTAATGTTATTAGGAAGGTCATTTCTAAAAACATCTAGGACAAAAATTGATGTGCATGATGGTACACTCACAATGGAATTTGATGGTGAAATTATTAAATTCAATATTTATGACTCCATGAGGTACCCTAATGATGTGTCTTCTGTTTTTGTTATGGATGTTATTGACCCGTTGGTGCAGGAAATCTTTGATCTAAATGATGATGATAAGCTAAAAGTTATACTTAGCATGAATCTACAGAAGATCATGAAGAAGTTTGTGTTGGAGTTCGACCTGCAAGATGCAATCTACGAATTGGAATCACTTAAACCTGTAAGGTATGATGTGTCTTACATTGAGTTGCCTTTTTCTCACACAAAACTTCTTCCTTCTATTGTGCAGGCACCGAAATTGTAATTGAAACCCTTACTAGATCATCTGAAATATGCATTCTTGGGAGAAGGAGAAACTCTTCCGGTGATAATCTCAAACAAACTCTCCATATTAGAGGAAGAAAAGTTGATTCGGATACTTAGAGAGTATAAAGGGGCTATTGGCTAGACTATAGTTGACATTAAGGGATTGATCCCTTCCACATATATGCATAGGATACTATTAGAGGAAGATTGTAAGCCTTCTAGAGTAGCCCAACGCTGACTGAATCCACCAATAATGGAAGTGGTAAAGAAAGAAATGTTGAAACTTCTCGATGTAGGCATGATCTATCCAATTTCAGACAGTAAATGGGTAAGTCCAGTTCAGGTTGTGCCAAAGAAAACAGGTATAACGGTAATAAAAAATCCTGATGGTGATTTGGTGCCCACTCGAATTCAAAACGGGTGGCGGGTTTGTATATATTATAGGAAGTTAAATGCATCAACTAGAAAAGATCACTTTCCTCTTCCATTTATTGATCAAATGCTTGAACATTTGGCTGGTCATACTCATTATTATTGTCTTGATGGTTATTCAAGTTTTCATCAAATCCCAGTCACACCTGAGGACCAAGAAAAAACCACATTCACATGCCTGTTTGGCACTTTTGCATACCGACGAATGCCATTTGGACTTTGCAACACTCTTGCTACATTTCAAAGGTGTATGGTTAGTATATTTTCAGAGTGTGTAGAAAACTTCATAGAGGTATTTATGGATGACTTTATAGTCTATGGTGATTCTTTTGAAACTTGTTTAACTAACCTTACAAAAGTGCTTAAAACATGCATAGAAACGAACCTTGTTCTGAATTATGAAAAGTGTTACTTTATGGTTGATCAAGGTATTATTCGAGGCCATATTGTATCTTCTAAGGGAATTGAAGTTGATAAAGTTAAGATAGAAATTATCAAATCTTTGCCTTACCCCGCAAGTGTGTGGGAAATACGCTCTTTTCTTAGACATGCAGGATTTTATCGACGCTTTATCAAGGATTTTTCCAAAATCGCTCAACCTTTATGTAGGTTATTGCAAAAAGATGTGGTGTTCGAATTTGATGAGGTGTGCAAAGGTGCATTCGATAAGTTGAAGGATATGCTAACTTCAGCACCGATTATCCGGTCACTGAATTGGGATCTTCCATTCGAAATCATGTGTGATGCAAGCAATCATGTAGTTGGTGCCGTTCTTGGACAACGAGTTGGATGAGTTCCTCATGTCATCTACTATGCTTCAAGAACACTTGATAATGCGCAAAGAACTATTCAACGACGAAAAAAGAACTTCTAGCAATTGTTTTTGCTGTTGAAAAATTCCGTCCATATTTACTTGGCACTAAAGTAATTGTTTATTCTGATCATGCAGCTCTCAAGTATTTGTTGTCAAAGAAGGAGGCAAAACCCAGACTCATTCGGTGGATACTTTTGCTACAAGAGTTCCACTTGGCGATATGCGATACAAAACCTACAGAGAATTTGGTCGCCGATCATCTCAGTAGATTACCCACAAATGAAGAACCATCACCATTACAAGACGAATTTCCAAATGAGTATCTCTTTTCTATTGAAAAGTCAATCCCCTAGTATGCTGATATTGTTAATTATCTAGTTACTAGAAAACTGCCAGATGATTTGTCTAGAGCTCAAAGAGATAAAATCAAAAGTGATGCTAAATATTATGTTTGGGATGATCCTTATTTGTGGAAACATTGTTCTAATCAAATTATTCGAAGGTGCGTCTCTCAACAAGAAACTCTTTCCATTTTGAAATTTTGTCATTCATATGCATGCGAGGACATTTTGGTCCCAAAAGAACAGCTCGTAAGGTGTTAGAATGTTGATTGTTTTTGCCTACTTTGTTTCTTGATTCATATATGTTTTGTAAAACATGTGATCAGTGTTAGAAAACTGGAAATTTAGGCCATAGAGACCAAATGCCACTCACCCCTATTCTTGTTTGTGAAATATTTGATGTGTGGGGTATTGATTTCATAGGCCTTTTTCCTTCTTCTCATGGTAATGTTTACATCATTCTTGCTATGGATTATGTTTCAAAATCGGTAGAAGCTAAGGCTACTTGGACTGATGATGCTAAAGTTGTTGTAGATTTTGTCAAATCACATATTTTTGTCAGGTTTGGGACACCAAAAGCTATAATCAGTGATCGTGGGACTCATTTTTGCAATAGAGTAGTGGAGGCTTTATTCAAGAAATATAATGTTACCCACAACATCTCCACTGCTTACCATCCGCAAACAAGTGGGCAAGCTAAAGTATCCAATAGAGAGATCAAGTCCATACTTGATAATCCGAGGATTATACTGTTGTATTTAGACTTTTTAACCGGATTTTGGATACTTCTTAGTTCGTTTATGCCTGAATTGCTACTTAATTTCACATATTTTCTATTTCAGGCCAAAACTGTATTTTGAGCGAATAATGAACGGATTGGAGTTTCTAGACCCATAAGCAAGCGAATCTCAGAATTTGGGAAAGTTTTGAAGCGGAGTTGAAGCACTATGAAGCTTGTTCTCATGGGAAAGCATTGAAGATCGAAGATTCAAGCAAGGAAGCAAGCGGGGGGCAATTCTGTAAATTCAACATTTTTCAGGAAGGGTCGCCACGGTGAAAGAAGCTAGGCACGAGATTCCCCTTTAGCTCGTCGCCACGGCGAAATTTTTTCTTTTTTGTTTTCTCCAAAACGCACAGTTTTATTTTAGGAAAGGTTTTAGGTTTTTGGGTGAACTATATAAGAAAAACCTTGCCATTTTGAGAGAGGTTCATCTGGTTTTCATTTGGTTTAGAGTAGCTTTTACATTTGGAGAGAATATTGGAGATTAACCTTGTGGATTCATCAAATAGGGGAGATCTTTACTCTCTTTTCTTTGTTTCACTATGTTGACTACTGTGTTTACTGTTTTTATTGATATTTGTGTTAATTTAGTTATAAACTAACCCATTTTGGGTTAGGGTTTTGATGTAATTCGGATTTCTATGGATTAATCAATTGATTATTGTTGCTTTTATATTTTATTGGATAGATTGTGTGATTATTCTGATTTTTATTGATTTTACTTGTTGAACATGATGAGATTGAGAAATGAATCATGATGAGATTGAGAAATGAATCATGTTGAGCTTCTTTTGTAATCACCATTGTTGTTTTGAATGCTAGAGATAGATTTGAGAAATAATGAAATCAATCTAGAACTAGGATTCCATTAGCTTAATGAACTTGGATTTATTAATCTTCAATTTGATGGTTGCGGAAGATTAATAGGGAAAAGTAGGAATTCATAGCCTGAGAAGGTATGTTTTACATCTTAGGGAATTCGATTTACAATCTGTGCATGTGAGTATAAAAGTAGCATAAATGTGTAGAACTAATCCATAGGATCCTAATGAAGTCAAAACCCTAACCGTTTGCTTTGCTTGATATTACTCTTGCTTTAATCTTGCTTTCATTAATTAGTTATTGAATTACATAGTAGATTTTGCTTTCAGTTAGCTTTAGATTCTCCCATAAATCCAAACACTTTCGGTTTCTCCAACTTGAAAACAAATAGGAAAATCAGTGGTTAGCAACCAATCCTAATGAGAACAATAATCACTCATCACTTTATTACTTTGTGTGACTTGTGCACTTGCTATATTGCATGTTGTAGTAACAACGCATCAAGTTTTTGGCGCCGTTGCCGGGGATTGATTTTTGTGTTAACATTGAATTTTCTTGAGTTAGGTAAATTGGAGTTTTATTTTTGTTCTAATTGTTCATTAGTTAATTTTTGTTGTTCTTTTCTGTTAGCTAGTGATCTCACGTTTTCTCTCATTCTTTGTAGTTTATGTGAAGAGCTAGATGTCAGCCAGTGGTTCCTGTAGATGCAGAGATTGAAAGAACCACAAGAAGACTTAATAGAGAGAGAAGAGAACGAAAGGCTGTGGTGGTTGAGATGGCAGAAAATAGAACACTAAGGGAATTCTCAGTTCCCACGGTTGATGGCAATGGGTTAAGTATTACTAGACCAGCAGTGCAAGCCAACACTTTGAAATAAAGCTGGCAATCATTCAGATGATCCAGCAGTCAGTACAGTTTAAGGGAGATTTGAAAGAAGATCCAAATCTGCACATTGCAAATTTTTTTGGAGATTTGGATACTTTCAAGTCAAACGGAGTGTCAGATGACGCCATCAGATTGAGATTGTTCCTTTTCTTATTGAGGGATAAAGCAAAGGGATGGTTAATGGCACTACGACCAGGGACGATCACAACCTAGAATGAATTAGCACAGAAGTTCCTGACCAAATTCTTTCCTCCAGCAAAATCTGCGAAGATGAGAAATGTTATCACATCTTTTCTACAGGAAGAGTCTAAATCATTATATGAGGCATGGAAGAGATACAAGGAACTATTGAGGAGGTGTCCACACCATGGGTTGCCAGTTTAGATGCAATTCCAAACGTTTTACAATGGCTTGATGGTTAATGTGCAAACCATGGTGGACGCAGCATCTGGAGGAGCATTGCAAAATAAGACACCGGAAGAAGCTGATGAGTTGCTTAAGGTTTTGGCAAGTAACAACTATAAAAGACTGAATGAGAGGATGCAGTCATAGAAATCTATGGGTTTTCATGAAGTTGATGCATACACGGCTATTTCAGCCCAACTTACAGCACTTCAAAAATAGTTGGGAAGTATGCAGGTAAATTCTATTTAAGCACCTCAACTAACTTGTGGATTTTTTGCTGGTAGTCATGTGAGCAGTGAATGCCAAGTGGGGAACACGTTTGCTTCAACGTCTTCATCATCCGAATAGGTTAACTACTTGGCAGGAAATCAGAGGCAACCAAACAATCCGTACTCTAACATATATAATCCTGGTTAGAGGAATCATCCGAACCTGTCTTGGGGCAATCAGAATCAACAGAATTAGCAGAACAATCAATGGGACCAAAGAACGATGTCAAACAACCAAGCGGGGGTGAACAATCAACCAGGAGAGCAAAGATTGACAAAACTAGAGGATATGTTCGGAAAGTTTATGCAAGAGACCACAGGTTTCATGAATGAGACAATGACAAATTTCAGAAACCAAGGGGCGTCCATTCGGAACTTGGAGGTACAGGTGGGTCAGTCGGCCGATAAGCTCAATGAGAGACCATAGGGTTCCCTACCAAGTAACACAGTGACAAACCCACGTGAACAAGCAAATGCAATAACATTATGGAGTGGGACAATCTTAGAAGAGGTAGAACAATCAGGGAAAGAAGGAAGCCCACCAAAAGAAAAGGAAGATTCCGATGAGGAAGTTGACGAAGAAATAATTGCTAAAGAGCAACCAACCAATTATAGGGAAGATGAACAAAAGCGAGAATAGAGGCAAAGACAAAAGAAAGAAAAATTGCCATTCCCCGAGATACCACCAGAGTTGGCACATCACACTCCCCCTGTGTCTTTTCCTCAGAGACTCAGAAAGAAGAATCAGGATAAACAGTTTTCCAAATTCATTGAAATATTTAAAAAACTGCATATTAACATTCCTTTTGCAGATGCATTGCAACAGATGCCGAGCTACGCAAAATTTCTCAAGGAGATTTTATCAAACAAAAGGAAGTTAGAAGATGAGGAAACTATGATGCTTACAGAAGAGTGCAGCACCATTCTACAGAAGAAACTGCCCCCGAAACTCAAAGATCCAAGGAGTTTTACTATTCCTTGTGTTATAGGAGACATTACTTTTGATTGAGTTTTATGTGATCTAGGTGCAAGCATAAACCTAATGCCTTTTTCTGTTTTCAGGAGATTAGGGATTGGTGAAGTGAAACCCATGACCATATGCAGATAGATCCATCAAGTATCCGAGGGGTATAGTTGAAGATGTTTTGGTGAAGGTGGACAAATTTATCTTTCCGGCGGACTTTGTTGTGTTGGACATGGAAGAGGATAAGGAAATGCCTCTCATTTTAGACCAACCATTTCTGGCCACAGGAAGAGCCCTCATTGATGTGCAAGAAGGAAACTTGCTATTAAGGGTTCAAGATGAAATAGTAACGTTCAATGTTTTTTAGGCCATGAAATTTCCATCAGAGTCAGATTCGTGTTTTAGTGTAGACGTGGTGGATAAACTAGTAGCAGAGGCTACTGAAGAGAACACCCTTCAACTACCTCTAGAAGCATGTATTATCCAATCAAAAACAATAGAGGTAGATGAACCGGTGAAGAATGAGTGTGCTAGATTTTTGGAAGCACTTAAGCCGATAAATGTAAGCCAAGATTCAGAATTTGAAGAGTTTGATATTGAGAAAGAGAAGGAAAAGGCAAGAACTGAAGAACCTCCAAAAGTTGAGCTAAAACCTTTACCTTCCCACCTCAAATATATATATCTTGGTGAAGCAAAAACCTTCCCAGTGATTATCAATTCAAGGTTAAGTAAAGTGGAAGAAGAGCGGTTGATTCAGGTGTTAAGGGAACATAGATCAGCAATTGGATGGACTATTTCAGATATTAGAGGCATCTCTCCATCGTTTTGTATGCATAAGATACTCATGGAAGATGATGTCAAGCCTAGGGTACAACCACAACAGAGATTGAATCCTTCGATGAAAGAAGTGGTGAGAAAGGAAGTGGTGAAACTTCTAGATGCGGGCATAATTTATCCTATTTCTGATAGTCCATGGGTGAGCTCGGTGCAAGTGGTTCAAAAGAAAGGAGGTATCACAGTGATAAAGAATGAAAGCAATGAATTGATACCAACCAGGACAGACATGGGTTGGAGAGTGTGCATTGACTATTGAAAATTGAATGAAGCGACAAGGAAGGATCATTTCCTACTTCCCTTCATTGATTAAATGTAAGAGATATTGGCAAGGCATGCTTACTATTGTTTCTTGGATGGTTTTTTAGGATATAATCAGATTGCCATTGCTCCTGAAGATCAAGAGAAGACGACATTCACTTGTCTCTATGGTACCTTTGCTTACAGAAGGATGCCTTTCGGGTTGTGCAATGCACCAACCACATTTTAGAGATGCATGATGTCGATCTTTGGTGACATGGTGGAGTGGTTTATAGAAGTCTTCATGGATGACTTCTTCGTTTTTGGTTTGTCTTTTGACAATTGCTAATCTAATCTTTCATTTGTTTTGCAGCGATGTCAGGAGACGAACTTGGTGCTTAATTGGGAGAAATGCCCCTTCATAGTACAGGAAGGAATAGTGATCGGTCATAGAATTTCAAAGGACGGCATAGAAGTGGATCGAGCAAAAACAGAAGTGATTGAGAAGCTGTCACCACCTGCAAATGTTAAGGCAATTCAGAGTTTCTTGGGGCATGCAGGGTTCTATAGACAGTTTATCAAGGATTTCTCTAAAATCTCTAAACCCCTTTGCAATTTACTGATTAAGGATGTTCCTTTTGATTTTAATGATTAATGCATGCATGCTTTTCAAACTCTTAAGAAATTGTTAGTGTCTGCACCTATTATTGCAGTTCTTGATTGGGGACTACCGTTTGAATTGATGTGTGATGCTAGTGATTTTGCACTAGGAGTAGTGTTAGGACAAAGAAAGAACAAAGTGTCACATATAATTTAGTATGTTAGCAAAACACTCACTGATGCATAGTTGAATTACACCACCATTGAAAAAGAGTTGTTAGCTGTGGTTTTTGCATTTGACAAATTTCGTTCATATTTGCTAGGTGCTAAGGTGATAGTCTTGTAACGACTCCATTCTACTTAGATTCTTTTAAAATATACATAGTAAAAATACATGTAAAATAGCATAAAAAGTTAGGCCTAAATTTTTCTTTCATTAAACATATACATTCTTTATACAAAATTTGTATCATGTACAAAACTATCAAAAACAAGGTGGACAATGTAGCCATTTCCCTTCGCTTGCTGACGCCCATCCGACCGTGTCCTCACCTAGATCCTGCAAAACATAGGAAACAACGGGGTGAGCACTAAAATAATGCTCAGTAAGCAAATCCTCTATTCATCTAACCCTGTAACTCTCTCTCTAATTCTTTCCTTACAAAGCTCATTTACTCTTTCTCTTATACTTCTCTCTATTTTCTCTTTCTCATGGCCCAAGTCATGGCCTCATCTTACCGGAGGCATGGCCGGGACTCGCTCCCGCTCTACGTGACTTCTACTCATTCTAGCCGATCGGACTCGGTTATGCATGGATTCGGAACCCTTGGCCATGTGAGTATATAATCTCTCTCTCTCTTGGGTACTCTCGAGTATAGCCCTCATCCGCATGTACTCTCACGAGCTACACCACTTCTCTCTCTCATACTCATGCCGCTCTCTCAATGTGGCGTACATGCGGGAATACTCTACCCATTACTCATAGGTTCCCCATCGCACAACCTACTCAAAGCTTTCGTTTAGCACTACTTTCTCTTATTTCTCTAGTGCTCATTCTCTCTTTCTCTTTACTTTTAAAGTAGCTTATACTCAAATTCTCTACTATTTCTCTACTCTATTTCTCTAATGCAATTAATGATATGGATGACTCATGCTCATTAATGCACTCATGAAATGCAATTATGCCATGTACCAATAATTAAGGTTCTCTACTCTTACTCATGCCTTACTAAAGCATTTTATCATACAACTCATGTGCATATAAAACTCTATAGTAACAATAACTCTTCTCTTCTCTTGAACCTTCCCAATATGGGAGAAAACTCCCTCATAAACTCCAAAGTCCTGTCAATGAAAGAAACACTTCTATAGGGTTTACTCAAACTCCCTTCAACTTCACTCAAAACTCAACTCAATACCATAAAATCTCAACACTTCTCATATTCCAATACATTCCATACTCATCAATAACTATAATCTCATCTCATCTTATCTCAACAAATATAATACATACACAATCATTCATTCATTCATACATACATCTCTACTCAAAGGAGTTCTTAAATCTCAACTTGAGTTGGATTTACTTACTTTGTGAATAAGTGACTTCTCTAACACTTCTCCTTTCCTTTGTTGTCTTGTCTTCTCTCTACAACTTTAAACAATAACAACAATATAAGACTTCAATACAACTATAAACAAACTCACATCTAAAGCAAGAATCCTTACCTTAGGATGCTTTAGATTCAAGCTCTACTAAAATTACTCCAAAACTCCCTAAAACTCCTTAGAAATCTTGGAAAATTGACGGAGAATTGAATGGAAGTAGAGAATGGGTATGGCGGTGGAAATGGGTGAAATGAACGGTTTATTAACTTAACCCTTTTTTAGCTCATATTATAACCATCCTTTCCTATTTTGCCCTTGCTCTTCCTTGGAAATTCCATTTATATCCTTTGATTCATTACACTCACATCCCCACACTAACCTATTCTCCATGAAATTTTCTTACATTTTACTCCCCATTTTTCCTGCTAATTAGGGGTAGAATGGTCATTTTACCCCTATGGAGAAATATCTAGAAACCTCATTAAACTTTTCAACTGGCGCCCGGACGAAAAGTTACAAAGTTGACACCGCCTTAC
This sequence comes from Pistacia vera, assembly GCF_008641045.1. Taxonomy (NCBI): domain Eukaryota; kingdom Viridiplantae; phylum Streptophyta; class Magnoliopsida; order Sapindales; family Anacardiaceae; genus Pistacia; species Pistacia vera. Next base: position 485,389 of record NW_022196735.1, on the reverse strand, counting down.
TCAAAGCCAACGTTGCTGTGGCGAAGACTATTCTTTGCCCCAGCGAAGACTGAAATTCTAAGATTCCTCAAAACTTAACCAATTTCAAGGCAAACACTCAACCAACTCAACCTACAAACGCAATTAAAGCTGACTCAATGAACATTTAAGCAATACAGCAAATCTTAAGTACACACGTACCTCAAGTGGGGCGTTACATAGTCTACACAGATCATTCGACACTCAAGCATCTTTTGCAAAGCAAGAAGCAAAACCGAGGCGATAAGATGGATCCTATTACTACAAGAGTTTGAGTTGGAGATCCGAGATAAAAAGGGGTCAGAAAATGTACTAGCAGATCATTTTTCAAGGATTGAACGACCAACCCAGGGAAGTGAAGAGGAAACCCAAATTAAGGAAACCTTCCCGGATGAGAAATTGATGAGAATTGAAGAAGCACCTTGGTATGTAGATATTGCTAACTACTTGTCATCGAGCGTGCTCCCAATTGGCATGAGAATTGAAGTATTATTTCTGGGAAGAGCCATTTCTGTATAGACATTGTGCTGATCAGATGATACGTAGGTGTGTCTCGGAAGAGGAAATGAAAAGTATTCTACGACATTACCATGAGAGGGAAGTGGGTGGTCATTTTGGAGGAACTAGGACAGCAGCCAAGGTCCTTCAATCTGGATTTTATTGGCCAACCATATTCAAGGATGCCTTCCGGATGGTTCAGATGAACTGATCCAAACAATCATGGAATACCCGGTTCATTAAGTCCATAAAAACTGCTGGGGCATTAGTCAAGCCAAACAGCATCACTACAAACTCATAATGCCAATACCTTGTACGAAATGCGGTCTTAGCTATATCTTGCTTAACCACTCTCACCTGATGATACCCTAACCTCAAATCAATTTTGAAGAACACTGCAGCTCCTTTCAACTAATCAAAAAGGTCATCTATCCGGGGTAGTGGATACTTGTTCTTCACTATTACTTTATTCAACTCTCTATAGTCTATATACATCCGAAGTAACCCATCTTTCTTTTTCACAAACAAGATTGGGGCTCCCCAGGGAGAATGACTCGGCCGGATGAAGCCTTTATCTAAAAGCTCTTGGAGTTCCTTCTTTAATTCCTGAAGCTCGGCTGGGGCCATTTGATAAGGGGCTTTAGATATTGGTGTTGTCCCGGGTGCTAGTTCAACACTAAACTCAACCTCTCTCTCAGGAAGTAAACCCAATAACTCTTCTGGAAACACATCCAGAAAATCTCGAACTACTGGCACCCTCTGAATTTCTAACTGGGGAACATCGCCACTCTGCACTACATGCTCAATGTATCCTGAACACCCATTTCTCAGCATCTTTCTAGCTTTCAAGCTACTGATCAACATGCTCAACTAATGGCCCTCTCCAAAGCTAAATTTATCTCCACTATCGAGATTAAATTTCGCTTTCTTCTTCCGACAATCAATCTCTACTCCATACCTTCCTAGGAAATCCATGCCCAGTATCACATCAAAGTCGGGCATATCAAACACTATCAAATCCACTGCTAACTCTCGACCATGGATCACCACGGACTCTCCTGACAACATATCCTAAGTCAGAACACTAACCCCATCAGGTAACTCTATCTTAATGGGTTGATTCACTCTCTTAGGTTTCAAACCTAATCTCTCTATCATCCCATACGATATAAAAGAAAGAGTGGCTCTTGAATCAATTAAAGCATATAAAGGAACAGAATGAAAGAACAATTGACTAGTTACAACAGATGGACTAGCCTCAGCGTCACCCTGTGCCACTATAAACACTCTAGCAGTAGTACCTCTAGAACTCTGTGCTGTTGGTGGAAGAGGAGCTTTACAATCCCTCATCAGGTGCCCTGGCTGCCAGCACCTATAACACACCCTCTGGTCCCTCATACACTCTTTTGGGTGGTTCCTCCCACATTTAGCACAAGGGGGAAAACCTTCTGACCTGGGCCGCTTATTCCGCAGTCTCTTCTATTCTGCCTAGGCTGAAACTTCTTCTTATTAGTCTTCATTTCTTTACTCTTCACACCCTTAAAATTCTCTCTCTGCGGGGTGGTAGATGACTAATTTGATCCTCTTGTCAAGGAGCCTACTGGGGTGATTTTATTCTCAAATATTTCTGCCCTCATTGCTTGCCTCAAGGCCTCACTATAGTTTTGCGGAGGATCGACACCCGTCATTATATCCCGAGCAATCTTAGGTTTCAACCCATGGACAAACTTGTCTCTCCTCAATTCTGTATTACCAATCCCGGGTGCAAACCTAGCAAGGGAATTAAATCTCACCGAGTACTCTTTCACTGTACTCGTCCCCTGCTGCAAGCCGATAAATTCTTAGACCTTTTCATGAACTTGGTCCTCTATTCTAAACTCAGCCTCAAACTCTCGTCTAAACTCTTCCCAAGTCATTACTGCAACATCATGAGTGTCTTCCACTAATTCCCACCAAATTCGGGCATCACCCTGAAATAAGAAAATTGCATAACGGATCTTCTCCCGGTCTGTCATGGGAAATAGTGCCGTCGTACGGTCTACGGATCTTAACCACTCTTCAGCAACTACTGGGTCTGTAGTACCCTTAAACTTTGATGGTTGATGTTGACTGGAAAGACCATAAATCGGCTCAACTCTATTATGTGTTATCTGAGGTACCGGCCCTTCTCTTTCTTGTCTTGTAGTCGATACTCGAATAGGGGTTTCCACTCTCCCTTGGCTTTCTGCCATAACTTGCTTTACAATTCCCCGAATTCTAGCTTCATCCAAGGGAAGGGGCGTAGATTCTGGTGGGTTCTTCCTCATTCACCACACCTTTGCCACGCTTTCGATAACTACGCCTTATCTACAAAACAACCACATTTGCTCAATTCAAGGAACACTTAGAGTAAGAAAGAATTAACTCACACAATTGATTCTCGGATGTCACAGCGATGAGAATAGTACACTATCAAATCCCAAAACCTTTGCTCTGATACCAAAAATGTAACGACTCCTTTCTACTCATATACTCATAAAAATAAATATAATAAAATACATGTATAATAACATAATTAGATGGGCCCAAATTTTTTCTTTCATTAAATATACATATACTTTACACAAAATAAAGTATCATATACAAAAAGTCATCAAAAAGTGGTAGACAGTGTGACTATTTCTCTTTGCTTGCTGACGTCTATCCAACTGCGTCCTTACCTAGATCCTGCAAAACACATAGAAACAACGGGGTGAGCACAAAAAGGCTCAGTAAGTAAATCCTCTACTCATCTATCCCCGTAACTCTTTCTCTTAATTCTTTCCTTACACTTTTCTCTTTCTATTTAATAGCCGCTTTCTACTTACTCATAAAACATGTACATAACAAAATGCATATAAAAAAGTATAAAAAATTGGGCCCAAATTTTTCTTTCATTAAACATATACATTCTTCATACAAAATTCATATCTTGTACAAAACTATCAAAAACAAGGTGGACAGTGTAGCCATTTCCCTTCGCTTGCCGACGCCCATCCGACCGTGTCCTCACCTAGATCCTGCAAAACATAGGAAACACCGGGGTGAGCACTAAAATAATGCTCAGTAAGCAAATCCTCTATTCATCTAACCCTATAACTCTCTCTCTAATTCTTTCCTTACGATGTTCATTTACTCTTTCTCTTATACTTCTCTATATTTTCTCTTTCTCATAACTCAAGTCACGGCCTCATCTTATCAGAGGCACAGCCGGGACTCGCTCTCGCTCTACGTAACTTTTACTCATGCTAGCCAATCGGACTCGGTTATGCATCTCATCTTATCTCAACAAATATAATACCTACACAATCATTCATTCATTCATATATACATCTCTACTCAAAGGAGTCTTAAATCTCAACTTGGGTTGGATTTACTTACTTTGTGAATAAGTGACTTCTCTAACACTTCTCCTTTCCTTTGTTGTCTTGTCTTCTCTCTACAACTTTAAACCATAACAACACTATAAGACTTCAATACAACTATAAACAAACTCACATCTAAAGCAAGAATTCTTACCTTAGGATGCTTTAGATTCAAGCTTTACTAAAATTACCCCAAAACTCCCTAAAACTCCTTAGAAATCTTGGAAAATTGAATGGAGAATTGAATGGAAGTAGAGAATGGGTATGGCGGTGGAAATAGGTGAAATGAAGGGTTTATTACACTTAACCCTTTTTTAACTCATATTATAACCATCATTTCCCATTTTGCCCTTGCTTTTCCTTCTAAATTCCATCTATATCCTTTGAGTCATTACACTCACACCCCCACACTAACCTATTTTCCATGAAATTTTCTTACATTTCACTCCTCACTTTTCCTGCTAATTAGGGGTAGAATGGTCATTTTGCCCTTATGGAGAATTCTCTAGAAACCTCACTAAACTTTTCAACTGGCCTGTCGCTGCGGCAAAGAAACTTCCGTCGCCCCAGCGAAAAGTTACAGAGTCGATACCACCTTACTCAAAGCCGACGTCGCTGCGACGAAGACTGAAATTCTAAGATTTCGCAAAACTCAACCAATTTCAAGGCAAACACTCAACCAATTCAACATACAAACTCAATTAAAGCTGACTCAAAGAACATTTAAGCAATACAGAAAATCTTAAGTACGTACCTCAAGTGGGGCATTAAATTCTGTTTATCTTTCACATTGCTTGTTCTATTAACTTTCTATTATATGTCACGGCCTCATCTTACTGAAGGCATGGCCGGGTGGAGTTCACAAAGCACCATCCCACCCTTCGTGATTTGTAATACCCAAGATGTCAAAGGTATGTTCCTAACTCAAAATAGTCCTTTAAATGTTTATTTTATGTTAAAAAGCATAAAATCTAACTAAGGGCAAAATAGTCAATTCATTTGGAATGGTATGAATCAATTATCCATAAAGAGGCTTTGGGGCAAAATGGTTATTTTACCTATGGATAAGCATTGAAAAAGTCAAGGATGAGTAGGCTTCATTGCATTTAATGGCATTAATTAAGTAATAATTATGTCTAGTGTGAAATGACCAAAATGCCCTTATATGAAGAATTAAGGACTTATGAGTTATACAATTAAAATAATTGGGCCAATAGCATAATTTTGGAAAATAAATGAAATATTTTCCTATAAATGAGATGAAATTCGTTCAAGCCAAAGGAGAGAGCCTTTCTTCAACATTTCTTCCATTTTCTCTCAAATCTTCCATGAAACAAGCTTTCTTTCTCTAGGTTTTCAAGGAGTTTTGCATAATTTTTCAAGGAGAACAAGATAGGAGCCTTGGATCTTCAATTTGAAGGGTTTAAGGTAAGGATTAAAAACTTTAGTTTTGATGTGATTTGAAGATTTGAGGTAGATGTTGAGGTATAATGTTATATATGTAGGATTAAGGTGTAAAAGAAGTCAAAGGCAAAGGATTTGTTGGAGGAAGTCTTTAAAAAGGTAAGGAAGAACCTCCCATGACTTTAGGGTTTATGCTAGGGTTTGTAGATTTTTATGAAACCTTAAATTAAGGCTTTAAGGCATAGAATTAGTTGATGGCAAGTGTAGTTGAACTCATTTATTCTACTTATTGCCTTGAATTCATTATACATGAAGTTATTGCTCTTTATGTTTTATGAGTTGTTATGTTTGATTGAAGAAAATGAAGTGTGGATACTGATTGTGGCAAAAATTGTAGTATTGGAGGCCACATGGTGTTGAATGGTTGCTATTAGAAGTGTTGATGTGTTGTTTGCATTAGCTTACAATGTTATAGCAATAATGGATGATTATGGGAATGAGATTTTACACTTCCTTTAAGATGTTAAAGACTATTAAGGGGAGGTTTATTTGATCCACAAGTTAACCTATTGGTTAATGTCAATAGGAATTGATGTGGCATAGTTAATATGAAAATTCGGATTTAATGGGCTTAGGGGTTTTGGTAACCCTGCTTCTGTATTTCGACCATAACTTGAGTTATAAAAATCGAAATGAGATGATTCTTGAAGCATTAGAAAGCTAAGACACAGACCTATAACTTTTATGTTTATGCCAAGAGCCAATTCGTTTGAGAAAAGGATGGAAAATGGCCTGAAGCATAAACTGGTTATTAAAGTTTAAGATTTAACATAATCAATTCTTATGATTATGAATTGATTATTAATGTATTATTGTAAGTATGCCATGTACTAATGTTTACCCATTAGTTAGATGATCTTTGAAAGATATACATGGTCATGATGTCAATGCATGATTAATGTTATGAAATGGCATGAAGATGCAATGTAATACATGTTTTAAGATGATGTATGTGAGCAAGAGGTAATGTAAATGGATTGATAATCCATAGATGAATTAAAAGTATTAAGCTCACCAAAATATGTATTTACATGCCATAAGATGTTAGAGATGCAAATAGACATGATAGAGATGCATATAGACATGATGGAAAACGCGTAAGCATATCCTCGTATACCGGTTGAGGAAAGATGAATATATGCTTTAGATGCTAAATAACGCGTAAGCACGCCTCCCGATGATATGAGCTCTAGATGAAATTTGAGGCTAGATGATATGAAGTGCTTAAGATGCTAAGAAAGGTCCGATCGGCTAGACGTTAAATGTTTCATATGCATTTAGTTGCATTACATGAGTTATGATGTTATTTACATCATGAGATGATTTATACTCATGTTAGATGATTTTAGATGTTATGTCATGATATGTGATGTGTGTGTACTATGTTTACATACTTATTTGTATGTGTACACATTGATGTTTATATAGCCATGGGATAAAATGATGAAAAGCATATGAATTAGTAATAAAAGGGGAAGTATCCCTAGATGTAAAAGATAAGTGATGTGTTAATAAATATGTTTAAATAAAGATCAAATAGTACATTTAGAATGAAACGGATCATTCCTTACTGAGCGATTAGCGCTCACCCTTTCATTGTTGATTGCTTTGCAGGTAGACTAGAAGCGAGGGATGCTAGAGACAGCGGGACTACACGTGAGGGGAGATGATTTATTATCATCTCGATGTTTTTATCTTGATGTAAATATGTAAATGATAAATATTTGTGAAATACATTTGGAAGCTTCCACCCTATAAATATGTTTTGATTGTGTAATTTCTTAAAGTTTGTAAATTATAAGTTTAGATCCTGCGTGATATTTTATATGCATGTTTTGGATATTATTATTATTATCCTTATACATATTTTTTTTCTAAATATAACTCGTTCTCTAGACATGTATCCTCGGGATTCTCATTGAGGGATATTCAGAGGATACTTGACTGGAGGGGGGTTCTAAGAAAGAGAAACAGAAAGAAGTACAAAAGAGAGAGTAAATGAGAATTTGTAGGCAAAGAATTAGAGAGAGAGTTATGGGGTTAGACGAGCAGAGGATTTACTTACTGAGCATTGTTTTAGTGCTCACCCCGTTGTTTCCTATATTTTGTAGGATCTAGGTGAGGACATGGTTTGATGGACATTGGCACGTGAAGAGAAGTGGTTACACTGTCCATCATATTTTTGATAACTTTTGTACATGATACAAATTTGGTGTAAAGAATGTATATGTTTAATAAAAAGAAAATTTTGGGCCTAACTCTTTATACAAATATATTATATGAATATTTGAGTAGAAAGTGGCTATTACATTTTTGGTGTCAGAGCCGATATTTTGGGATTTAACAGTGTGCCATTCTCATCACCACGATGTCCAATAGCCGACTGTGTAAGTTAATTCTTTCCTTACTTTAAGTGTTTCCTTGAATTGATCAAGTATGGTTGTTTCGTAGATGAGGCATAGTAGCAGAAGGAAGGGTAAGAGTGTGATGAATGAGGGAAAACCCTCTAACCCACTAGAACCAACTCCCCCTACCCTTGATGAGACGAGGATTTGAACCATTGTACAGCAGGTATTAGCGGAGAGTCAGGGGAGAGTTGTTTAGGAGAGAACCGAGACCCTCAGTAGAGTACCGCCCACAAGACAAGAGCGAGAAGTGTTGGTACCTCAGATAGTACAGACTTGGGGTGCTCCAATTCAGGGGCTTGTAAATCAGAACAAGCCGCTAGTGTTTAAGGGTACTAGGGATCCGCTAGAGGCAGAGGAGTGGTTTAAGTCCGTAGAGCGGACTGCAGCACTGTTTCCTCTAAATGATAGAGAGAGGATCAGATATGCCAGTTTCTTATTTAAGGGAGATGCCCGAATTTGGTGGGACTTAATGGAGGAGACTCATGATATAGCCTCGATGACCTAGGAGGAATTCAGAAGATTGTTTGAGGCTGAGTACCGAACAGAAGATTGAATACATGAGAAAGTCCAAGAATTTATTAATTTGAAGCAAGGGACTAGCACCGTGAAAGAATATTCAGTAAGATTCAACTCCCTTGCTCGCTTTGCACCCGGGATAGTGTACACACCAGAGTTAAGGAAAGACAAGTTTGTGCAAGGGTTGAGATCAGATATTGCTTGAGATGTAATGTCAGGTGCCGAACCCCCTCATACCTACAGTGAGGCTTTAACACGGGCGTTGAGGGCAGAGATTTATGTGAACAAATACATTGCAGAAGGGTTGAATCTAACAGTATCTAGTAAGCCATCTATCACCTTACAGAGGGAGAGAGTCGAGGCTACAAAGAACAGAGAAGTAAGGGCCAAGAAGAAGTTCCAACCAAGGAAGAATAGAAGAGATTAGCAGAATAAGCGGCCTAGGACAGAAGGGTTTCCCCCTTGTGCTAAATGTGGGAGGAACCATTTAGGAGAGTGTTTGAGGGACCAAAACGTGTGTTACAGGTGCCGATAGCCAGGGCATCTGATGAGGGATTGTAAAGCTCCCCTCCCACCGATGGCTCAGATTCCTAGAGGTACAAATGCTAGAGTATTTACAGTGGCATAGGGTGAAGCCGAGGCCAGTCCATCAGCCGTAACTGGTCAATTGTTATTTCATGCTATTCCTTTATATGTTTTAATTGATTCTGGAGCCACCCATTCTTTTATATCTCAAGGAATGATAGAGAGATTAAATTTGAAACCTACTAGAGTGAGTCAACCCATTAAGATAGAGTTGCCCGATGAGGTTAGTGTGCTGACTCAAGAGATGTTGTTAGGAGAGTCTGTGGTGATCCATGGTTGAGAGTTAGCAGTTGATTTAATAGTTTTTGATATGCCTGACTTTGATGTGATATTGGGCATGGATTTCCTAGGGAGGTATGGAGTAGAAATTGATTGTCGAAAGAAGAAAGCGAGATTTAATCTCAATAGTGGAGATAAGTTTAGTTTTGGAGAAGGCCATCAGTTGCGTATGTTGATTAGTAGTGTAAAGGCTAGAAAGATGTTGAGAAATGGGTGTTCTAGATACATTGCTCATGTAGTACAGAGTGGTGATGTTCCACAATCAAAAATGCAAAGGGTGCCGATAGTTCAGGAATTTTTAGATGTGTTTCCGGAAGACTTATCGGATTTGCCACCGGAAAGAGAGGTTGAGTTTAGTATTGAACTAGCACCAAGAACAACACCTATATCTAAAGCCCCTTACCGAATGGCCCCAGCAGAACTTCAAGAATTAAAGAAGCAACTCCAATAGCTTTTAGATAAAGGTTTTATTTGACCGAGTCATTCTCCCCGGGGAGCCCTAATTCTGTTTGTAAAGAAAAAGGACGGATCATTATGGATGTGTATTGATTACAGAGAGCTGAATAAGGTGACAGTGAAGAATAAGTACCCGCTACCTCGAATAGATGATTTGTTTGATCAGTTGAAGGGAGCAGCAGTATTCTCCAAGATTGATTTGAGGTCAGGGTACCATCAAGTAAGAATGGCCGAGCAAGATATAGCTAAGACTGCTTTCCGTACAAGGTATAGGTACTATGAGTTTGTAGTGATGCCATTTGGCTTGACAAATGCCCCGACAGTTTTTATGGATTTAATGAACTGGGTATTCCATGACTATCTAGATCAGTTCATTGTAGTGTTCATTAATGATATTTTGGTTTATTCCAAATCGAGAGAAGAGCATGAGGAACATTTGAGAATAGTGCTACAACGGTTGAGAGAAAAACAGTTGTATGCTAAATTTTTGAAGTGTGAGTTTTGGCTCGATCAAGTAATATTTCTGGGCCACACTGTGTCAAAGGAAGGGATTTCAGTAGATCCGAGTAAGATAAAGGCAATTCTAGAATGGCAAAGGCCGAAGACAGTAAAAGACGTCCGAAGTTTCTTAGCTTGGCAGGTTACTACAGACTATTTGTTGAAGGGTTTGCCCAGTTGGCTAAACCATTGACAGCTCTTACCAAACAGAAGACTCCTTTTGTATGGTAAGAAGCTTGTGAGGAATGTTTCCAAGAGTTAAAGAAGAGGTTAACAACAACTCCAGTGTTAGTGTTGCCACAGGAGGGTGTAGATTATGACATTTATACAGATGCCTCTCTGCAAGTACTTGGTGCTGTGTCAATGCAGTTAGGTAGGGTGATAGCATATGCCTCTCAGCAATTGAAAGAGTATGAGACGAGATACCCTACGCATGACCTAGAGCTGGCAACCGTGGTCTTTGCTTTAAAGATTTGGAGGCATTATCTTTATGGTGCCAAGAGTAATATCTACACCGATCATAAGAGTTTAAAGTACTTCTTCACTCAAAAGGAGTTGAATATGAGACAGAGAAAGTGGTTAGAGCTGGTTAAGGATTATGAGTGTGAGATCAAGTATCAACCGGGGAAAGCCAACATAGTAGCCGATGCCTTGAGTAGAAAAGCTTATTTGTTTCGGCTAACTAAGCAGAAATAGTTGATAGAAGAGTTGTGTAAAGAGCAGATTGAAGTGATTCCGGGAAGGATTGTCAGGTTAGAGGTTCAGTCTACTTTATTGGAGGAAGTCAGAGGTAAGCAACTGGCTGATGAGTGGTGTCAGAGAATAGTTCAACAAGTATATGAGGGCAAGGTAGCGGAGTTTCACTTAGTGGATGGTGTCCTCTATTTTCAGAATTGATTGTGTATCCCTCAGAATGGTGAGTTGAGAAAGAGAATTCTTATGGAGGCGCATGACGCACTGTACACTGCTCATCTTGGAGCAACGAAGATGTATCAAGACGTAAAGAAAGACTACTGGTAGACAGGTATGAAGAAAGACATTGCAGAGTTTGTAGCTAAATGTCTGACTTGTTAGTAGGTAAAAGCAGAGCACCAAAGGTCATCAGGGTTGCTTCAGCCACTTAGAATTCTAGAATGGAAATGGGAAAGCATTTCGATGGATTTTATCACAAGTTTCCCTAGAGTACAGAGAGGTTATAATGCTATATGGGTGATCATGGATAGATTGACTAAGTGTGCCCATTTCCTTCCAGTAAAGGAGAGTACCACCTCGGATCAATTGGTTCGGATTTATATTAAGGAGATAGTCAGATTACATGGTGTGCCCAAGACAATAGTATCAGATAGAGATTCTAGGTTTGTCTCAACTTTCTGGACTAGTTTACAGAGAAATTTGGGTACCCATTTGGCATTCAGTATTGCCTATCATCCTCAGACGGATGGCCAAACAGAGAGAACAAATCAGGTGCTAGAGGATATGTTGAGAGCCTACTGTATAGATTATAGAATGTCATGGCATGAAATGTTACCTTTGCTGGAGTTTGCCTACAACAACAGTTACCAGTCTACAATTAAAATGGCGCCTTACGAGGCTTTGTATGGTAGACGATGTAGGTCTCCACTACATTGGGATGAGATCGACGAAAAGAGTGAGTTGAGTACAGCTCTTGGGCCAGAGGTGACTCAGAAAATGATAGAGGATGTAAAATTAATCAGGAACAGAATGAAGCAAGCCCAAGATCGACAGAAAAGTTATGCCAATTTAAAGAGAAAAGAAGTAGAGTTCCAAGTGGGTGATAAGATATTTTTGAAAGTTTCCCCCTATAAACGAGTAATGCGCTTCGGGAGCAAAAGGAAGTTAGTACCGAGATATATTAGTCCATTTGAGGCATTGCAACGAATTGGAAAGGTTGCCTACAGATTAGCACTACCACCTAGTATGGACAAGGTACATGACGTTTTCCATGTCTTGATGCTACGGAAGTATGTAAGTGATCCCTCCCATATTTTAAGTATAGAAGATGTTGATTTCGCAGAGAATCTCATGTATGAGCAGCGTCCAGTACAGATTTTAGATCGGAAGGTTAAAGAACTCAGGAACAAGAGTATTCCGCTAGTGAAGGTTCTTTAGAGGAATCACAAAGTAGAAGAGGCTACATGGGAGACGGAACAAGACATGCAAAATTGGTTCAACTTCAATTGAGTTTGTATGTTGTCATGGTTGGTTGGTTAGTCTTTAATTAAAATGGTATGTTGAGTTGGTAGAGTGTGTGCCTTGAAATTGGTTGAGACTTGAGGAATTTTGGAAGAATAGTCTTTGCCGGGGCGAAGAATAGTCTTCGTTGCGGCGACGTTGGCTTTGGAGTAGCGGTGTAGGTTCTGTAAGTTTTCGCCGGGGTGACGGAATTTCTTTGCCACGGCGACGAGATGGCAGAAAAGTTTCTTGAGATTTCTAGAGAATTCTTCATAGGGGTAAAAATGACTTTTTTACCCCTAATTAGCAGGAAAAATGGGGAGTAAAATGTAAGAAAATTTAGTAGAGAATGTGTTGGAGATGAGGGTGTATTTGCAAAGAATCAAAGGATATAGATGGAATTCTAAGGAAGAGCAAGGGTAAAATGGGAAATGATGGTTATAATATGAGCTAAAAAGGGTTAAGTGTAGAGAACCCTTTATTTCACCCATTTCCACTGCCATACCCATTGTCTAATTTCTCTCAATTCTCCATTCAATCTTCTAAGATTTCTAAGGAGTTTTAGGGAGCTTTTGGATAATTTTTAGTAAAGATTTCATCTAAAGCATCCTAAGGTAAGGATTCTTGCTTTGGATATAAATTTACTTATATTTGTATTCTTAAAGTCTTATGGTTTTATGGTTTAAAGTTGTAGAAAAGGGACAAGGTACTAAGGAAAAGTATTAGTGAAATCTCTCCATTAAAGGTAAGTAAATCCAACCTAAGTTGAGATTTAAGAATTCATTTGAGTAGAGATTGTGTATGTATGTGTATGTATTATGTTTGTTGAGATGAGATGAGATGAGGTTAGTAGTTATATATGATTATTGAATATGTTTGAGTATAAGAAGTGTTGAGCTTCTATGATGTTGAGTTGGGTTAATAGAAGTGGAGTGAGTTTTGAGCAAACCTTATAAGAGTGAATTTATTTGATAGGAATTTAGAGAGTATGAGGGAGTTTTCTCCCATTTTTGGATGAATAAAGAAAAGAGAACAGTTATAGTTAAAGTAAAGTTTTAGATGCACATGAGTTGTATGATGAAATGCTTGAGAAAAGCATGAGTAAGAGTAAAGAACCTTAATTATTGCTACATAGCATAATTGCATTTCATAAGTGCATTAATGAGCATGAATCATCCATATACATTAATTATGCATTAGAGAAAGAGTAGAAAAAGAGTAGAGTATTTTGAGTGTGAGCTTCTCTAAATGAAAAGAGAAAAGAGAATAGAGTAGGTTGTGCGATGGGGAACCCGTGAGTAATGGGTAGAGTATTCCCGCATGTACGCCGCATTGAGAGAGCAGCATGAGTATAAGAGAGAGAAGTGGTGTAGCCCATGAGAGTGCATGCGGATGAGGGTTATACCCGAGAGTACCCAAGAGAGAGATTATACACTCACATAGCCAAAGGTTCCGAATCCATGCATAACCGAGTCCGATCGGTTGAGAAAAAGTAGAAGTCACGAAGAGTGGGAGTGAGTCTCGGTCATGCCCCCAGTAAGATGGGGCCGTGACTTACTAAAGAGAGTTAGTAGAAAAGAGTTCTAAAAAAGAGAAACAGAAAAAAGTACAAAAGAGAGAGTAAATGAGAATTTGTAAGCAAAGAATTAGAGAGAGAGTTATGGGGTTAGACGAGCAGAGGATTTAGTTACTGAGCATTGTTTTAGTGCTCACCCCGTTGTTTCCTATGTTTTGCAGGATCTAGGTGAGGACACGGTTGAATGGACGTCAGCACGCGAAGAGAAGTGGTTACACTGTCCATCATGTTTTTGATAACTTTTGTACATGATACAAATTTGGTGTAAAGAATATATATGTTTAATAAAAAGAAAATTTTGGGCCTAACTCTTTATACTATTTTATATATATATATATTATATGAATATTTGAGTAGAAAGTGGCTATTACAAAGGTTTTTGCCTTAGTCTTATCACAGGGCAAAGTCTGATCTTGGAGATTCTGAATTATTGGAGTCATCCAAGCAATTGACTCTACTGTTGCTATGGTCTGCTCAGGTGAGCTGATACTAGGAATCTCTATGTACCAAACTGGAATACTTTCCAGCACATCTGAATCTAGCGATGAGGCTATTCTTGCCAAGGCATCCGTGACAGAGTTATTGTCTCTCGGAATTTGCTTGATCGTGAAGTGCTTGAAAGACTCGAGCGCGGCCTTAGCTTTCTTGAGATAGCTGATCATGTTCTTTTCCTTGAATTGATATTCTCCCAAGATCTGATTAACAACCAAGTAGGAATCGCTATGAATACTGATCGCACTTGATCCCATTTCTCTTGCTAATCACAGACCAATGAGCAGTGTTTCATAGTTGGCCTCGTTGTTCGTAGCTTGGAACCCAAATCAAAGAATTCCATAGATGCGAGTCCCCTCGGGGCTGGGGAGGAGAAGACCTGCCCCGACTCTTTTCCTATTCAAGAACCATCGACATAGAGGCTCCAAGTCGATAAGGTCTGAGCGATTTCTTGGATGACTTCGTTGGCTTGCTGCTCAGATTCTTGATTCGGTTGGTACGAGAATTCTGAAATGAAATCGGCAACAACCTTTCCTTTGATGGTTGCTTTTGGTTTGTAATGTTGATCAAACTGACTCAGTTTCATTGCCCATTTGAGTAACTTATCCGAAGCTTCTGGCTTCTAAAGAACTTGCCTGAGCGGGTAGCTAGTCAAAACATGGATTGTGTAGGCATGGAAATAGGGTCGCAACTTTCTTGAGGTGATCAGCAGGGCATAAGCTAATCGCTCCATTTCTGGATACTGCATCTCTGCGTCCAATAGTCACTTGCTCACGTAATACACTGGCCATTGAACTCTTCCTTCTTCTCGAATGAGAGTTGCGCTGACTGCATGCTGAGAGACGGACAGATGCAGGAGTAGAATTTTCTTGGAAAAAGGCTTGGACTGAGAGGTGGCTTTCCGAGGTGTTCTTTTATGATTTGAAAAGTTTGCTCGCACTTTGGAGTTTACTCAAACTTTTTTTTGGCCTTGAGTATATTGAAAAATGTTAAGTTGCTCTCGATATAAGCAATTCAGAGCCGCTATTCTCCCATTTAGGCTCTAAACATGTTTTCGGTTGGTCGGGTTTTTCATATCAAGGAGAGCTTAGATCTCCTTAGGGTTGATTTCGATGCCCCTCTCTGATTAACCATATACCCCAGGAACTTTCCCGAGGATACTCCGAATGAGCATTTAAGAGGATTGGGCTTCATTCTGTACTTTAGAGTACATCGAACATCTCAGCAAGATGCGCTATGTGATCTGAAGTGACATGCGACTTGACCAGCATGTCATCAACATCGACTTCCATCGACTTTTCGATCTGCTCGGAAAACATACTGTTAACTAGCCGCTGGTAAGTTATCCCAGCGTTTTTTAGGTCGAAGGGCATGACCTTGTAACAATACATTCCCTGAACTGTAACAAACGAGGTATGCTCTTCGTCCGGTGTGTACATCAGGGTCTGATTATATCCCAAGTAAGCATCCATAAAACTCAGTACCTCGTGCCCAGAGGTGGCATCGACGAGCTGGTTGATCCTTAGAAACCTCAGTTTTCAAGGCAGCATATCGTTTAGGGCCCATTGCTCTTCTTTCTAGCAAACTGGCTTGACCGCAATGTCAATGTTTAGTGCATAACATATGACATTCGGGCTGATCTCGGTTATGTCAGCATGAGTCCATGCAAAAATGTTGACATTTTCTCTGAGGAAGCTTGTCAGGTTTTTGGCAAGCTGAGGGTTGAGATTACTCTCGATTCTCAACACTCGGGTCGACTCATTTTGATTGACTGACACCTCAAATAAGTCCTCAACTGGCCCACTGTGGGGGCACTCTTGGATGAGAGGATTCATGTTATTGTGGCTCGATCTTGTTGATCACCATAGCCTGCTTGAGATCTATTTACTTCCTTGATCCCCGTCGGGGTGGGAAACTTCATTTTTAGATGGTAGATTAGGTAATTGCCTTGAAATTTCTCAGTAAAGGTTGTCAAAAGATGCCATTGAAGGCAGACGAACAATCTACCACAAAAAAATCCATCACTTTGGTCATTGGGAGTGAGATCATTCCCCTAGGAATCAGATGATCCCTAGTAAAACCATAGAGAGAGATGGAGGCAGGCTTCAGGTCTGCCTCCTCCAGTTGCATTTCTCAAAAGCTCGCTGAAACAGGATATTCACAGCGCTTCTATTGTCCACCAACATTCTGTGGACTTTGCATCAACCTATTTCAGGCGCAATGACGAGTGCATCCTCATGGGATGGTGTAATCGCACCATATCTTTCTCAGAGAAGGTGATCTCCTTTTCTCTATGAACCTTAGTGAGTTGAGGCGTCATGCTCATTACACTCATGAGGTCATGACGGGCTTCCCGAGCATACCTCTCCTAGGCACCTCAAGAATTCCCTGAGAGATGTGGTCCTCCAAAGATGATCCCTACACAGTAGAGATCCTTGCGACCTCGACGCTTCTTCCCTAGTTCCTCTTGGTCCTTTTCCCGAACGGGAGTTGGACCATCGACATACTTTTTGAAATACCCCTACTTGATGAGGTCTTCAATTGCTTGCTTGAGAGCCCGACACTCATTGGTGTGATGCCCATTATCCCGATGATAGCGATAATATTTTTTGCTGTTTCTAGCTTAAGGGGGATTCTTCATGGGCTTTGGCTCTCTAAGGAGGATGGCCTCTTCTAACTTATCCAGAATGGCCGACACTGAGGCATTTAAAGGAGTTTATTGATTTTTGTCATGATCATGACAAGGAATTGGGGCATAAGATTTCTTAGGCTCAAATCACTGCTTCTTTCCTTTCCGTTGATCGTCCTTAGCCCATCTATGATCAGCCCTTCTACTATTCTCCCCCTCGATCCCTTGAGCAGTAAGGTTGTAGAAGCAAGTGAGGGAAACATCATCCTCGAATTGCAGTTCCTTCCACAAATCTATCCACGGGCGAGCCCTTGCGATAATGAGAGTCCAAACAGACTCCTCGGGAGTATGAGCCACTTTGTGGAGTTCCTTATGGAATCTGTCTATGTAAGATTAGAGGGATTCATCCATCTCCTACCATATGTTGCTCAAGTAGCTCAACGACATCGAGAACTTCCTGTTCGCCTAGAAATGTCTCAAGAATGATGAGCTCATTTGATGCCATGAGCTAATTGATCTTGCGGGAAGCGACCTGAACCAACGCTTGGCATGGGCAGTTAGGGTTACTACTAAGCAACGACATTTAGCCAAGTCAGAGACTTACCCCAAGTTGAAGACTTGGTAGAGTGCCATGAGGTCGTTGAACTCATAAAGGTGATCCTGCGATCTGAATTCCCATCAAATGCTTGCATGTTGGGCATTCTGAACCTCGATGGGAGAGAAGCAACTAAAACTGCTGGAGAAAAGGGAGACACCTCTGTGACCTTCCCAGTTCATTCTGCTGAGCCTTGAGCTTATCCAAAGCTTGTTGTAGTTCCTTAATCTAAGGTAGTAGATCACTTTCTGCAACGTGGGTTCGACCCTTACGGATGCTGTTAAGAAAAGACTGTAAATCGGGCTCTTCTGTAACTCGGCCGAAAGCTCCGACGAACCTTGACACATGTTGGCTAAGGCTGTGTGAAGGCATTGAATGGCTTGGGGAGTTTTCCCAATCTCCGCGGTGGTCTGAACCAACCTGCCGACAACGGGGGTTTCCTGCATGACGACGGTCAAGGTCGTTATTTCGGCGATATTGGGAATCTCCCTGCCTTGCACTTTTGTGGGAGTGCCCATGTGACGTGGCGTGGGACAACTCATGTTGTCGTTGAGTCGCAATGCCACGGGTATTCTACCCGTTGCACAACCGATGTTTGCTAGTCCCTCGAAGCCCTTCGGTCCGCTGCTCGCCACTTGTTTTCCCATACTTTTATGCAATGCAATGCGCGTGGTACTGGTTTTGCCCTTTTCCACACTTTTGTGCGACCTGCAAGCGTCTTTGGCAGTGGCACCACTTCATTGGACTCTGGCAGCACAACCCGATCCAAACGGTCCAACCTTTGGCTAACTGTTTGGAGAATATTCTTGAACCTTTCCAGGTAACTCATCACGGCTAAGTTGAGTTGTGAGGTTGAAGGAATATCTGCCATGATGCTCTAGTGGACTGGCGGCACTTCGGGAGGAGTGTCATCCTATACCTAAGGGATTTCCTCATTGTCAAAGTCAGTTCGTTCAGTTTCAAAACCGCGAGCCATTTGCTAATGGGTAGGACTGATTAATTAGAGGTTTCTAATGAAGAGCAGATACTAAATCATGCCCTCCTTGTAGCGCCAAACAGTTTATGCTTGATTTTGACAGACTCACACGTGCAAAATGCTAAGCAGGCTTAGAAGTTACACGTGATATGTAAATGTAGCAAGAGAGTAAATAAAAGACGGTTTTAAAGTGGTATTAATAGATGGTTACAATCAGGTCGCAGATAGTGAGCTGAGTTATATATATATATATATATAGAGAGAGAGAGAGAGAGAGAGAGAGAGAGAGAGAGAGAGAGAGAGAGAGAGAGAGAGAGAGAGAGTGTGTGTGTGTGTGTGTGTGTGTGTGTGTGCTGTTTAAACTAAGATAAACCAATCCAGTAAATGAGAGAGGAGCCATCTATATCTATTTATAATGGGAGGATTCAAGGTAATAATCATGAACCTGCAATCCGGTAGGTGGGGTACAATTCCTAACCCGCTTCTCATTGGTTGTCTGTACGAGAGATATCCTTAAATTACGTATGGCTTGGGCCAGTGGACAATTCCTAGCCACTCACAAGCCTAGCATTCACCTGTTGCACTGACGAGAACCATACCTCTTCCATCATTGCGCGACGTGGCAACGTCTAGACAACACAAATCCTCCTTGAATTCTGATCAACTCTTGCTGACAAGAGTTCACGTCAGCCCTGACTTTTTAGGCATAACAGACAATAATCCTTTTTTCAAGAAAAGTAAATAACTTGGCAATAAATTAAGTTGATAAAATTAAATGTCAGAAAATATAATATCAAATGAGGAATCCATTTATAATTTGATATCTTACCCATTCTTGGAATGATCAATTGAGTCCCCTTGAGACCTTGTAATAGCTATAATGATCTCCTCGACTCCTTGTCTAGAAGAGTAATGGCATCCACTACCATGGCCCAGCTTCTCCTTCTCTCTCCAATGGACGAGGAATTAGTGACCTTCATGGTTTGAGACAAATTGACAGAATGACTGCTTCTTGTTGTGGCATTAGAAAGTGAGGCTTCTGATCCCCTCCGACCTGAAGAGTTTGCCACAAGGGATTGAAATGGCACCCTTTCTGTTCTTTTCTTCATTATCGCCCTCTCCTCTTCCAAGTTCACTTGATTTCTAGAGGCATGTCCTGCTAATTTCTGCTCTTGGCTACCTTTTGGTGTCTGGTGGTTCTCTTTGTCTGAAGAAAAATTCAAGTCTTCTACTGGCTGGATATTGGGGCTAATAGTAACCTTTGAGGAGGATTCTCTGTATGACCTGGAAGGCTTAATTTTTTCCAGCTTACCTTTCCTTTTCAAGGACTTTAGTTGAAGAGTATCTGGGGAGAAATTCTCCTTGTTTGGAGTAAAGATTTCTTCTTCCTCCTCTTCAAAACCAGCGAAAAGTATCTTTGAAATTGATTTGTTTTCAATATCCTCCTGTATCTGCAGTTCTACATCAGCCTTACTGTGACTTCTTGTTGTCTTTCCTCTGCTTCTACCAGTTTGATTCTGTAGAACACTCGCTGGTTTACCTCTTCTTGACCAAATGCTACGTGAGCTAAGCTTTCTATCTGATCTCAGTGGAGAAACTTCAGAGTTTTCTTGGTCTTCAACTCCTTTTGTATAAAACAGAGATTGTGGAGTCTGGCTATTTTTGTTATCCGTAATCTCCGTGAGTACTTCCCCAACAGGCAAAGACGAGTTCACAGACTCTCCAAGAACAGAAGAACAAAAGCTTGGTATTTCCTTCTGTTCAATGCCTGCCCTTGGGCTGTGGTTTCCAGCTTCAGACAATTCAGCTTCTGGAAAGCCTTCTTCATTAGGGCAACCAGAGTTTAAAGCCGATAGCAAATTCAAGTTTTTGTCCATCGAAGGCTTCTCTTGCGTGGCTGCATAACGACGGACAGCAGGGGTTCATTTTCTCTGTGGATCTGTTCAGTATTGATCTCTGATCAAACTCCCCCTAAAACCGAAGATGAATTCGTAGACTCTTTCATAAGAGACCCAGCCCAAACTTCTAAATTATTCTTCATCACATTGTCTTCTTGCAATGGACTCTAGTTTTCCGTTTTACCAGAGTAAACCTTGGATTTTTCTCTAATCTTAAGGAACTCTCTAAATTTTCAGTTTCTGGCATAAATTCTGTTATAGAACCATGACATGGGATTTTATTATCTTGATCAATTTGCTGCTCTTCAGGCACTGACATATTACCCCCAGCAGGACAAGCCAAGTCTATTGGTACAATCCCAGAAAATGGAATCTCTGTCTCCGGAAGCAACTCTGATCCCTCATCACAAAACAAGGAAACAATCCCCTCCAAAAACCAATCCAGAGATTGACTAGGTTTATCATGAACTAAATAGAAATCTCATCCTGTACAAGGGAAAGAAGAATATGAGTCACAAATTTTGGACAAACAATCAAATTTATCTTTCCAGTTCTTCAACCATAAATTCTCACCTGACAAATTNTGATATTCTTTGTTTTAATGCTGATACAATTGATATTGATTACATGATATGGCACAAACACTAAGGACATCCTCATTCTCTTATTTTACAAAAAATTGTTGCTGGTTTGTCTAAGAACACTGTCTCTAAGAGCAAGTCATCATCCACTCATTCACTCTCATTTTGTGATGCATGCCAACTTGGCAAATTACATCTCACTAGTTTTCCTCCATCCACATCTCAAGCTACTGCACCCTTAGAACTTATACATAGTGATGTTTGGGGTCCTGCCCCATTACCTTCATTAGAAGGTTTTCGATATTATGTACAATTTTTGGATGACTATAGTCAATATACTTGGCTCTTTCCTCTTAGAACTAAAGCGGAAGTTAAATCGGTCTTTATTAAATTTCATAAACTTGCTGAAAGGCAATTTGGTCACAAAGTCAAGTGTCTTCAGTCAGACGAGGGAGGAGAATACATTACACTACATTCTTATCTCACTGATTTAGGAATTAGATTTAGACATTCCTGCTCACATATACATCAACAAAATGGTAGATGTGAGCGCAAACACAGAGATATCGTTGAAACTGGTCTAACCCTTCTTCCTCATGCATCCATGCCTTTACAGTTTTGGTGGTTAGCATTTGAAACTAGAGTATTTCTCATAAATAGAATGCCCACGGCTATTTTGGCTTACTTGTCTCCTTACCAAAAATTATTTCAAACCCCACCTGTTTATGAGTCATTGAAAGTTTTTGGATGTTCTTGCTTTCCATTTCTTCGACCTTTTAATAAGCATAAATTTGACTTTCATTCTACCAAATGTGTGTTTGTTGGCTATAATCTAGTTCATAAGGGGTATAAATGTTTGAAACCAGATGGAAAAATCATTGTCACTCCATGTGTCAGGTTTAATGAGTCAGAATTTCCTTTTTCTCATGAACATGTTGCTTCCTCTTCCTCTCCTGAACTGTCATCTGAATCATATACTTCCTTTGGTCAAATTCAATCTCTTCCATTTCCTATCATCACTACACAAAGTCCTCCCTCTTCAACAGAACAAGCCCCTCTTCCCTCTGCAGTGACAAGCTCATCAAAACTGTCTGAAAATGGCACTTCAGCACTAGGTACTTCTTCCTTTTTTCCTTCAAGCTCACACTTGCATATTTCTCCTTCAATACCTGTTGCATCTCATGATTCCCGTAGTCCTTCATTAAATAGTGAACATTATTCTTCAGATACTCATATTACACAACCTGCTTCTTCTCCACAATCCTCACGTGATCACTATTCAACTAAAATATCATCCCTTCCTATTGTACCGCGTGATACTAACCTGCCATCCATTCCCCTTGAAGTTGATCTTACATTATCAAAGTTCTCTAATACTCTTCAACCCATACACTCTGCACAACCAGCTTCCACCCATCCTACACAATTGAGTTCCCTTAACCTTCACCCTATGTTAACCCGAGCAAAAGCAGCAGCCATGTCTTCTCTTTCTAGTTCTGCAGTAGGTCCCTCTACTATTTTTCTGTCGGAACAGCATGTTGTTGAACCAGAACCTAGTTCTGTTGTTGAATCTTTGGCTAATCCTAAGTGGAAAGAGGCGATGCAATCTGAATTTACTGCTCTGCTAAAAAATCAGACCTGGACACTAGTTCCTCTTTCCTCCAATGTGAATGTAGTAGGGAACAAGTAGGTATTTAGAACCAAGTATAATGCAGATGGTTCTTTGCAAAAATACAAGGCTAGGTTGGTTGCAAAGGGTTTTCAACAAACCCCTGAACTTGACTACTTTGAAACATTTAGTCCAGTTGTCAAACCATCCGCCATCAGAATCATTCTCACCTTGGCTGTTATGCATGGCTGGGATGTTTAGCAAATTGATGTCAACAACGCATTTTTAAATGGTACTTTAAATGAAGAGGTATACATGAAACAACCTCCTGGTTTTGAGGATCCTCACAATCCTACATATGTGTGCAAGCTGAATAAAGCTCTTTATGGGCTTAAACAAGCTCCAAGGGCTTGGTTTGATAGTTAAAGGCTGCCCTCCTCAGCAAGGGTTTTGTTAATTCTGTCTCTGATTCAAGCTTATTTATTTTTAAGCAGAATTCTTTACTAATCTATGTGTTAGTCTATGTGGACGACATTCTTTTGACAGGATCCAGCTCAAATTACATTACTCAGCTTATGAAGGATCCAAGTCTATGTGGACGACATTCTTTTGACAGGATCCAGCTCAAATTACATTACTCAGCTTATGAAGGATCCAAATGATTAGTTCTCACTCAAAACTCTTGGTTCATTGCACTATTTTCTTGGTCTAGAAGCTACACGAAACTGCAATGGTATCCACCTGAAACAAACCAAATATGCAGCTGATTTATTACTCAAAACCCGCATGAATGAAGCTCATCCTTTCTCCACTCCCATGGCAGTTGGTACACAGTTATTCTCAGGTGATAGTGACTTATTTGAGCAGCCTAGTTTGTACCGAAGCACTATAGGGGCACTTCAGTACCTCACACTTACAAGACCTGATCGTAGCTTTCCCGTTAACAAGCTTAGTCTGTTCTTATCAGCTCCTACAACTCTTCAATGGCAAGCATGCAAGAGAATTCTTCGGTATGTCAAAGGAACACTGGATTATGGTTTACACTTTCAGCCCACTCGTTCTCTCAATGTTGAATGTTATGCCGATGCGGATTGGGGAAGTAATTTGGAGGATCGACGCTCTACTAGTGGCTGCTGTGTATACATGGGACCCAATTTAGTTCAGTGGAGTTCAAGAAAGCAGTGAGTTGTAGCCCTTTCTTCCACTGAAGCTGAGTATAGAGCATTGGCTTAAACAGCCACAGAGGTAGCATGGTTGCAGAGTTTATTCACTGAACTAGGAATTTCTATAAATCTTAAGCCTGTGATATGGTACGATAACATTAGTGCAGCAGCATTAGCGTCTAATCCGGTCTTTCATGCACGCACCAAACACATCGAGATAGATGCACATTACATCCGAGAGCAGGTATTAGCTAATAAAGTGGCAATTCAGTATGTGCCATCCAAGCTTCAAATAGCTGATGTCTTTACAAAGGCCCTATCTGCTTCTCAATTTGCTGAATTACGGCAGAAATTAACAGTGGTAAGTGCTGCTGAAATTGCAACTTAACACTGTGACAGAAGTGAAAATTGTTTGCTCTACTTTGACTCATATTACTCATCTACTGCTCAAGATGAGATTCATTTAATGGTTTTAGTTTAGATGGTCTAAGACTGAAGTTTGTTTTTGTGGTTGTTTGAAGAGTTCTCAGCCTTGATATTAACTGAACACATATCTCATGATTGCAGTTCAGATATACAACTGAAGTTTTATTTTCTGGTTGCCTTGCTCTGGTTCCTACTAGCTATTTGCTTGTTAGTTTGATTTGGAGCAGTTGTTCAGTCCAACTGAAGTTTTATTTTTTTGTGGTTGCTTTGCTGTTCACTACTAGTCATTTGCTTGTTAGTTCAGTTTGGATGAAGTGTTCCATTTGATTTGGAACAGCAGTTCAGTTTTTGGATCAGTTGTTCAAACTGTCAGTCTGGTTTGGATCAGCAGTTCAGTTTGGATGAGGTGTTTCATTTGATTTGGATCAGCAAATTGATACGAACACCTGCAGATTAATCAATTCACAACCAACCAATAGTAATTCTCACACAAAATAGACCAACATACAACCAATCCACAACCAAAAATATATCAGAAACAGCAAGGGCAATTCCAACAATATTTGTATTAGTCAAATACTTGAATAAAACTGAAGCAAATGCAAGATAGAATAAAACTGAACATAAACCCTGGCGTTTTGAGGAGCCAGGAGCCTCCACTATTTTATCAACAAAAGTCCCGCCTCTTGATAATACTACTCTCCCTGAATATATACTAATCCTCTTTCCACAATTACCCTCACACACAATTTGTGTTCTCCCAACAGACTCCTATCTATGACACCTATTCTTTGTGGTCCCTACTCCCTTAACAACCTTTCTAATGTCTTTTGTGCCCCTTACGGGTTGTAGACTTTATGCACTGTCGGTTTATCAACCCCCCCCCTTGAAGATTCACCTTGTCCTCAAGGTGAAACTGAGGAAACTGCATTTTAATCACTTCATATGGTTCCCAGGTGGCTTCAAAATCAGGTAAATGCTGCCATTTGATGAGAACCTCTTTAGACCCATCTAATAGAGTACGCATAGAGAGAACAGTGTCTGGCTAGACCATTAATTCCATGTCTTCAGAGAGTGATTCCAGTAAGGGTTGGATAGGTACCGATTGATGTAAGCTCCTCTTCAGCTGAGAAATATGGAAGACAGGATGAATACAGGCTGTGGGAGGCAAATCCAATTTATAAGCCACCGGTCCAATGCGTTCCAACACAGGGTAAGGACCATAGAAACGGGGACTGAGCTTTTCATTCACTTTCCGGGCAAGTGACTTAAACCTGTAGGGCTGTAACTTCAGGAAAACTGAGTCACCAGGCTGGAAGCAGTCATCTCGCCGATGGAGGTCAGCATTGTTTTTCATGCGAGCTTGAGCCACAACTAAATTTTCCTTAAGGTCCTTTAACATGGCATTTCGCTCAGTTATTTGAACATTGACATCTTCCACGGTTGAAGGGCAATCTGTGAATTTTAAAAGGGTGGGGGGGTCTCGTCCATAGAGGGCCTTGAAGGGAGTCATTCGGATGGAGCCATGATAGGTTGTATTGTACCAGTATTCTGCCCAAGTAAGCCAAAGAGGCCACTGTCGTGGATGAGAACTGTAGAAACAACGAAGATACGCTTCGAGGCACCTATTGACCACCTTTGTTTGCCCATCAGTCTGCGGATGATAAGCCGAACTAAATTTCAGAACAGTTTTGGCAGCCTTGAACAACTCCTGCCAAAACTGACTCATAAAGAGTTTGTCTCTGTTAGAAACAATAGAATTCGGAAACCCGTGTAGCCGGACCACTTCCTTAACGAATATGGCAACGACATCCTTTGCATTGTAGGGGTGACCAAGACTAAAAAAATGGCTATACTTGGTCAGGCGGTCAACAACAACAAAAATGGTATCCACTCCCTTCGAACGTGGTAGTCCCCCGATAAAATCCATAGAGAGATCCTCAAAAACCTGTTCTGGAATGGGAAGGGGCTGGAGGAGTCCGGCAGGTTTTAACGATGACTGTTTATTAATTTGACAGGTGATGCAGGCTTTAATGTAGCTTTGTATATCTCCCCGAATACCCTCCCAATAAACTACTGAAGATATTCTCTTGTATGTTCTGAAGAAACCCGAATGGCCTCCACTAGGACTTTGATGGAACTCAGCCATTACTTTGGAAACAAATCTGGACCCTTTTGGAATAACCAGCCTGTCCTTATAGAATAGGCAGCCCCTGTGGAGATGGTAGATGAATCGACTAGAAGCATCAAGGAGAAGGTCCTGAATGATTTCTCTGAGTTTCGGATCTGTTTGTGCCTCCGAGGCCATCTCCTCATATTTAGAAAACTGTACCGTAGATAAGGCTGAAAGGTGTGCCAATTCTGTCCCATCTTCGCTTCTTGAAAGAGCATCTGCCACTCGGTTGGAAGCCCTTGGATAGTACTGAATTTCAAAGGTAAAACCCATCAGCTTGGAAATCCATTTGTGTTGCTCTGGAGTTTTTGATCTTTGGTCCGTTAAAAACTGGAGGCTGCGCTGGTCAGTCTTGATTACGAATTTTCTGCCAAGTAAATAATGACTCCATTTCTTGACTGCAAAAACAATGGCCATCAATTCACGCTCATAAACTGATTTTAGCTTAGTTGTAGGGGAGAATGCCTTGCTGAGGAAGGCTATAGGTCGAGCCTGCTGTACCAAAACAGCCTTGAGACCTCTGCCAGATGCGTCTGTCTGAATTTCAAAGGGGCATGTGAAATCTGGAACTGTCAAAACTGGTACCGTAGTCATGGCTTCCTTGAGCCTATCAAAAGCCGATTGAGCCGAATCATTCCAAATGAAGGAATCCTTTTTTAGTAACTGAGTAAGGGGCTGTGTGATTGATCTGTACCCTTTTACGAATCTCCAATAATAACATGTCAGCCCAAGGAAACCCCTCAATCCTTTCACATTCACCGGTCGCGGCCAGGACACCATGGCCTCAATCTTTTTCAGATCTGCCTCTACACCTTTTTCTGAAACCATGTGACCCAAATATTCCAGCTTAGACTGGCCAAACGAGCATTTTTTCTTGTTAACAACCAGCTCGTGTTCCTGTAAAATCTGAAAGGTTAGTTGTAAGTGCTGGATGTGTGTGGATATGCAGGGGCTATACACTAAGATTTCATCAAAGTAGACCAGGATGAATTTTTGAAGAAAAGGTCTAAATACTGAGTTCATTAAAGCTTGAAACGTTGAGGGCGCATTAGTGAGTCCGAAAGGCATCATAAGGAACTCGTAATGCCCCTCATGTGTGCGGAAGGCTGTCTTGGGAACATCAAGCTCTCACACCCTAATTTGATGGTGCCCCGACTTAAGGTCCAGTTTTGTGAAGATGGTTGCCCTGGCTAATTCATCAAGTAACTCTTCAATGGTCGGTATTGGGAACTTATCGGGAATTGTAATATCGTTTAGGGCTCGGTAATCCACACAAAATCGCCAACTCCCATCCTTCTTTTTGACTAATAGGACAGGACTGGTGTGCAGACTCACACTAGGCTGGATAATTCCCGTAGTCAACATTTCCCCAACCAGCCTCTCGATTTCATTCTTCTAAAAGTACGAATATTTGTATGGTCGGATATTGGGTGGTTTGGACCCTGGTTTAAGTTCTATGGTATGGTCCTAGGCTCTACGGGGTGGCAATTTAGGATTATGGTCAAACAATTGGGGATAACTGTCTATCACCTCTAATATGCCCCGGTCAATTTCCTCCTGCACTGCCTCTTCCTTCAACCCTATGGCTCTAAACTCCACTACATAACCAGTTCCAGCAGCATGTAAAGATCAGACCATAGTTTTCAGTGAGACCTCAGTCTTTACCAGTAGGGGATCCCCTCGCAGTTTCACTCTCTTCCCTTCCCAGTCAAATTCCATAGTTAATCTATGCCAATTGGCGCTTACATCCCCCAAACTACTTAGCCATGTAACCCCCAACATAACGTCTGCACCTCCTAATTCGAAAGGGAAAAATTCCTGTTGTATCTCAATTCCCTGAAGTTTCAACCTTACTGCCTTACAAATCCCTTTTCCCCGAATGGTACACCCATCCCCAACCATTACTCCAAAAGGCCTTCCCTCATCCACCTTCAGCCCTAGCTTCTGGACGACCTCATGGGACACAAAATTGTGGGAGGCCCCACTATCCACCAAAACCACCACACTCTCATTCCCAATCTCCCCTTTCAATTTCAAAGTTTTTCCCGATGAAATACCCACAATGGAGTTCATCGAAGGAGCTAGAGATTTACCTTCACCGATGGCTTCTTCGTCAGTTTCTGTCTCAACTTCTGGTGGGTTTGGGTCTTCGTCATCCAGGAGTAACAAAACTTGCAGAGATCTGTTTTTACACCTGTGATTTGGTCCAAATTTTTCGTCACAGCGATAACATAGTCCACGCTCTCGCTTGTACTGGATCTCGGCATCGAAGAGTCGCCGGAAGTTGTCGTTCCGGTTGTTGGACCCCACAGACTCAGTCGACTTCTCCCTTCGCTCTGGAATCTTGTTGAAGTTTGACGAAAATGAAGAAGGGTCTGGTGGTTTTGCGTTGGAGTTCCACCAGTTGGAACGTAAAGTTTCTAGGGTAGAACTGACCCATGAATAAGGCTCCCTCATAGCCATTTGATTATTAAAGGATTTGGGCCTATTTTTTTCTAACACCCAATTTCTCTCTTCTATTCTATGGGCCTGGTCCATCAGCCCAAACAAGGAAGTTGGCTGACTTAGTCTCAATTCAGCTTTAATTTCTTCTTTTAACCCATTCGCAAATATTCCCTTCAGCAGATCTTCACCCAGATCCTTCAATGGTGCAACGTTAGTTTCGAACATTTCCCTATATTCTGTGATTGTTCCATCTTGTTTCAGGGCTACCAAAGCCTCATATGCCGATGATAAGAACCCACTCTAATAACTCAACAATTTGGGCTGGGCCATGGGTCTTTCATGGGCTTGGGTAGAACTCTCCTTGGAAAACCGGCTTGCCAAGGGAGGGTGCCCAAGCCTTTATAACCCACATGCCCACCATTTTCCCTTTCAATGTGGGATCCTAACATTCCACCACGCTTCTGCAACCGACGTCCACGTCGGCCTCTTTACCCCCGTCGGCCTCTTTACCCCTTGGGTGACTACGCGGATCCCCTTTCCTTCGGGCCTCCATGCCCTTTCTCAGGGTAGCAGCCCGGGCCCAAGGTCAGCCTGCCACAGGTCAGCCTGCCACAGGTCAGCCTGCCACGCATGCGCTGCCACATAGGCGCAGGATCATGCTTTGATACCAATTGATAAGAACTCACTCTAATAACTCAACAATTTGGGTTGGGCCATGGGTCTTTCATGGGCTTGGGTAGAACTCTCCTTGGAAAACCGGCTTGCCAAGGGATGGTGCCCAAGTCTTTATAACCCACATGCCCACCATTTTCCCTTTCAATGTGGGATCCTAACAGCCGACCCCTTAAATGATGGCCGAAAACGATCAATCAATGCTGTTTTGAAGGCTTCCCACGACTGAAAAGGTGCTCTGGATTCAACCCATTGATACCAGCTCAATGCTCTACCCTCCATGCAAACTGCTGCTGCTTCCACCATTTCTGTCTCCTGATAACGGTTGATGGTGAAGTAGCGATCTGCTCTGAAAGACCATCCAAACGGATCTTCACCATTAAAGATGGGTAACTCCAGCTTTCGGGTGTTCTTTTTTTCGTCTTTCCTACTATCTTCCCGATCTGATTCCTTTTCACTACTGGTGTTCTGGTTCCCTGCCAATGAAGAGGATTTCTCTCTTTCTTGTTCTCTTCTTCCTTCCCTCTCTTCTCTCATGCGCATTAACTCCCTCATTTCTGTCAAATATTCTTTCACACTACCCATGTCAATTTTCAGAGATCCTATATCATCCTTTACTGTGTTCATCTCCTTCTCCATACTATCCATCCTAGTCTCCATTTTGGATTTTACCATTCCCCAACTTGGCTCTGATACCAATTTGATGCGAACACCTGCAGATTAATCAATTCACAACCAACCAGCAGTAATTCTCACACAAAATAAGCCAACACACAACCAATCCACAAACAAAATAATATCAGAAACAGCAAGTGCAATTCCAACAATATTTGTATTAGTCAGATAGTTGAATAAAAATGAAGCAAATGAAAGATGGAATGAACTGGACATAAACCCTGGCGTTTCAAGGAGCCAGGAACCTCCACTATTTTATCAACAAAATCCAGATGCTTGTTATTACTACTCTCCCTGAATATATACTAATCCTCTTTCCACAATTACCCTCACTCATTCTCAAAACAGACTCCTATCCATGACACCTGTGCTTTGTGGTCCCTACTCCCTAAACAACCTTACTAATGTCTTTTGTGCCCCTTACAGTTGTAGACTTTATGCACTGCTGGTTTATCATATGTTGATAATCTCTTCAGTTCACTCCTCCATGCAAACAAGTAAAAAGGCAAGCCCTCAAGCAACAAACAAACTTGCTTAACAACCAGAAGCTGCCAAACCAAAAATGAAAGCCTAGAAGAAAGCATAATCTTCTCTCTGCGCCAGATAGAGAACTAGCTTAATCTATAACCACAAGCATTTATCCAGAACAACCACATTGCCATATCCAAGTGAACCCACAAACCAAACCCCACAGGAAATACCCACTAATCATCAATTTCATAATAATAAAATTCCCCGAACTCTTTTCTCTATACAAGCCAACAAACACAATCCCATAAACCACAAATACACTGATCGCAGCAAAATCAACATACCAAATATATAAACCCAAAGAAGAAAAGAAAAGAAAACATAAACATTATGCGAGTTAAAAAAAAACCATCCTGTAAAAAGATTACTAACCCCAGATCAATTTTCACGCAAAACTCAATATCAAGGCTCTCAAACATAGACCAAACCAAGAATCAGAACAACAACAACAAATCTAACGAAACCAATCATGAACATCACGAAGCAAACCTTGATCAAGCTCATAATAAACAGACCAAACGCAGAGCATAAAGAAACCATATTGAAGATAAAAACATAATGCAAAGATAATAAAAAGACTCAACATTCACTAACCTCCATTACAGATATCCCGAAGTTGAAACGTGAAAAGGTGAAGAAGCAACGTGAAAGACAAGACCTGGACAAATGGGTTTCATTGTTATGCCATGATTTACATCTGTCAAAAATCTTTACACTCAAACATGGACACAAAACCAGAGCATCCAAGAAACAAAACAAAATAAAACAAGTAACTCACTTGGTTAGAAGAAAGACAAGCTTGGAGTATTGTTGATGAATTTGCAAGGCTTTAAGAGAGGGAAAATAAGACTATAAGAGAAGGCAACAGTGTTGTATAGAAAGGGCGCTACAGATACAGATTTTTGCGAGACAGCAAACTGAAGACAACACTTCTCATGAAAATTATTTCAAGAATCTTACTGTTAATATTAACTTAAACTACATGTGTAACTTAAATATATCACTCAAATTCTCATTCTTTTTCATGGTTATATTATGTTAATCTAATATTTTTATTATATAATATGATGAAGAAGCTTGGACTGTATTTTAGTAATGCGTTAAAATATAAATTAAATTAAAAATTCTATAATTATAGGAGATGAAATTAGTAGAAAATTATGTATAGGTGATTTATTTATAGTGGCTAATTATGGGGATTTTAAAGGTTTTTTTATCAAAAAAAAAAAAAAAAGATAATAAATTTATATTGTTTGTTTCTTCAATTCTAAAATATGGACAGCTAATACTTTAATAAATTTGTTTTTAATCATGTTAAAATCTAAATGCAAGACATTTGGCCTTTGCATAGATTTAATCTTGGATCCCAAATAATAATCCATAATATGCTAGAGAATTCAACATAAAACATTTTTTTTTTTTTTTCTAATGGTCGGGGGTGTTCGATCCAGCTTACGCACACCTAATCTAGTTCCCTAGGATCTTGAAATTATTGGTTGAGTAAGAGCTCTAATGGTTACCCCAATTAGCAACCGATGAGGGACTTGAACTGAGGACCTCCTGAGTAATACACTCAAGAGTCTTTATCAAACCACTCGACTACCCAAAAGTAATTTCAATATAAAACTTAACTTGTACACAAAAGTGGGTCATTTTAGATCCACCTGCCCTAAGTAAATGTTCTCTCAATGTTTTATAACCACACTAGATGTGAATTATACTATATCACGACATTCTAAACTTAACTCATGTAACACTTTAGTAGGCGAATAATGTAACCATTGGAACATGCTACAACCCTAGATGACAAAAAGTATACACTTAAGTGTCAAACTTTCCCATAAGCAACTCTTAAGAAAGATTAACTTGTTATTTTTAGAGTAACTTTTATCCATTGATCGAAAACCCTTTCATTGGTATTGTCAAATCACTAAGTTGACTTTCGTCCTTACACAAGAAGTTAGTTTCCTAGTCAAGCTCTCTCTCTCTTTGAACTCTTTCACTCGGCCTCATAAGAGTGAACGAATTTTTCCCACCGAAATAATGACTTAATTTCTTTTCTCACCCACAAACTTTTAAAATATCACTTTACTACCCAAATTTATATTCCGTTTTTTACTCCTGTATCGTTGCAACCCCACACCACTACCATTCTCTTTCTCGATCATCACTACCAAAGCCCCTCAAACCCTAGTCCTGCCGACCTTGCCAACGTCGGCAATCAAACGATTAGGGTTTGCGCAACTGCCATCTCAATTCAAATTTTGATCAATTCTAATCACTAAAATCCAACCTTCCATCACCAAAAGACTCATCGACCTCCCCTCTTCAAAAGACCCAATAGTTTGGACTGAGTTTGCTTTCTATTTGCCGTCAAAATATAAATTTGGATAATAAAGTGGTATTTTAAAAGTCTGTAGATGGAAAAATGTCATTAAACCATTATTTGGGTGGGAAAAAAGTGTTAACTTGGCCTAATAAAACCTTTGTACACCTCAAGTTATCTTTTGAGAGGTCTACAGTCTACACCACATAAAAGTCATTTACCCAAAACTAGGGATGAGAAGCGAGCCGAGCAGTTCGCGAGCTACTCAAGCTCGAGCCGAGTTCAATCAGGGTGAAGCTCGACTCGATAGGCTTGCGAGCCTCATTGTGCTCGAAGGGCCAAATTGTAAGTTTTATAACTTTTTTTTATTTTCAAGTTTTTAAAATGACAAATAGCCCATTTCTCACAATAAACTTGAAGCTCAAGCTCGAGTATCCACCCATACTCGGGAGCTCGAGCTTGAGCCTAAGTATTCAAGCTCGAACTCGACATTTTTCATCACGAACCGAGCTCAAGTGTCCATATACTTGGCTCAAATACACCCCTACCCAAAACCATCCCTTACCCTGTAGACCTTAACACAATGATAGAGTTTTAGCTAAAAAAAGAAATTAAACATGTTGAGGTTTTTATAGAAATCATCATTTCAATATTTTATTAAATTTAAAATTATGGATACATCTTTTTAGGTATTAATAAGGAGCTACCCATCTAGTATAACCCATAAACATAATAAGCTTCTTATAGGAAAAAAAAAAAAAAAAAAAACTAAAAAATAAATATAAATAAAGTCTACTTGCAAGGATATATTAAAATAATAATAAAATAACATTATCAAACTAAGTTGAATTTTCACATTGAAAGTCAAAAACAAAAATAATTTAAAAATCTCCCAACTTGTAACCAGGTTAAAAAAACAAAAAGAACTTTTAAGATCACAATAAAAAAAAAAAAATGTCATAAAGAATGTAATAAGGTTATAGTAACCGGAACAAGGAGCCTACTAGCCGATATAGAAAACTATACTTAAATAAATACTATATAATTAAGTGGGGATTTTGTACATCTTGTTTAGAGTTAACGACTTTTTTCCACCTAAATAATGGCTTAATGATACTTTTCTATCCACAAACTTTTAAAATACCATTTTATTACCTAAATTCATATTCTGCCGGTGAATTGAAGAGGGGAGGCTGATAAGTCTTTTAGTGATGGAAAGTTGGATTTTGATGGTTGGGATTGATTGGAATATGACTTGAGAGGCGCGGTTGCACAAACTTTAATTGCCTAATTGCTGGCGATTGACGAGATCGACAAGAGCAGAGTTTGAGGAGTTTTGGTGAGTGATGATTGGGAAAAGAATGGCGGTGTGTGGGGTTGCAACGATGCCGAAATAAAAAACGGAAGATAAATTTGGGTAGTAAAGTAATATTTTAAAAGTTTGTGGGTGTGAAAGTGTCATTAAACCATTATTTGAGTGGGAAAATGTCGTTTACTCATCTTTTTAATGTGTTTTGAATTTTATATCAAATTAGGGATGTGATAAAATTACAATTGTTTTTGAGAGAGAATGACAATTTCCCACCCAAGGTTGGGTGTAATTACATTTTGCCACCCAAAAACTTTAAGAAAAACAAATTTCCACCCATCATTATCCATCTGTTGACTTTAACTGAAGAAGTACAAGATTCAATGGAAGCTGTAAAATCAACGACTTAAAAATCTCTCTAGCCCACATCTTCAATATCCCAACTTAAGTCTTCCTCTTCTTCTACAACACTCAATCGCTTCCTTAAGTAAGCTCTATTTGGGCTCCTAGCATGAGTCACTTTCTTCTCATCAATGTTGCTAAGATCTTCAATCTCATCCCAAACAAGCACCGCTATTTTGTTTAAACAAGCTTCCAATTACTCATTCAATTATAATCATTTAAATAATCATCTTCCACATAATATGTATTTACATCTCCTTGAATCACACGAACATGAGCATCAAAACAACTATACGATTTACGTTGCCCACTATTATTATTCTAATTAGTATTATAATCAGATGCATTGGATTCATGATCAACTGTAACGCCCCACTTAAGGTACGTAGTTAAATTGTGTTGTATTGCTTGAATGTTTATTGATTTGTTCTCATTTGAGCTTGCATGTTGTTATTTTCAGTTGGTTGGCCCTTAATTGGATTGATGAGTTGATTTGGTTAAGTGTTTGCCCTGATGTTGGTTGAGACTTG
Organism: Pistacia vera; assembly: GCF_008641045.1. NCBI lineage: Eukaryota > Viridiplantae > Streptophyta > Magnoliopsida > Sapindales > Anacardiaceae > Pistacia > Pistacia vera. The sequence continues at coordinate 450,083 of NW_022196735.1, read as the reverse complement.
GTGAATTTTTGAAATTCAGTCTTCGCCGGAGCGAAGAATAATCTTCGCCACGGTGACGTTGGCTTTGAGATTTGCGAGTCGGTTCTGTAATTGTTCATCGGGGCGACGGAAAGTTCTTTGCCCCGGCGACGGGCTAGTTGAAAAGTTTATTGAAGTTTCTAGAGGATTTTCCATAGGGGCACAATGACCATTCTACCCCTAATTAGCAGGAAAACTGGGGAGTGAATGCAAGAAAATTGCATAGAGAATAGTTTAAATGGGGGTGCATTTGCAAAGAATTAAAGGGCAAAGTTGGAATTCCTAAGAAAGAGTAAGGGTAAAATGGGAAAGAGTGGAGAAAATATGAGATATTAAGGGTTTAGCTTTAGAAACCCTTTCATTCTTTCTTTTCCACCGCCTCTTCCATCCTTTAATTCTCTTAAGCTTTCATTCAATTTTTCCAAGGATTTTTGGAGGGCTTTTCTAGAATTTGATACAAGTTGATCCTAAGCACTTAAAGGTAAGAATCCTTACTCTAGATGTGAATTTTATTGGTGTAAGAGAAGGATCCTTACTAAGTTTGTATTGAAGGTTTAAAAGAAAGCATCAAACCATCAAGAGTAGAGAGCTTAAGTGGATTCTACTTGAGTATAAGGTAAGTAAATCCACCTAAGTTGTGATTTGCATGATTGAATGATGTATAGAGATTTGTATATGATTAATGCTTGAATTTTTATGTTTGAAATGAGTTGATGGATTTATGAATGAGTTCAATGTTGATTTATGGAGAGATTTCCACCATGAAAAGGGTGGATTGTGTTGATAAAATTTGATAGAAGTATGGATAGATTTAGAAGAATATGAGAGGAATATTTGAAGTGTGTTTTCTTTGCAGGATGTGTGATGATTTAAAAGAGTTGAACTCCAATGTTTGGATGGTTAAGAAGAAGTAGAATTATAGTTAGAGTAGAGTTTAGGTATGCACACATATTGTTTGATGAAATGCCTAAAAGAAGCATGAATAGAAGTAGAGAACCTTACTTTATGCAACATAGCATATTTGCATTTCATGAATGCATATAAGAAAGATTCTAGGCATGAGCCATCCATATGCATATGTTTATATGTGTAATCATCAAACAAAGAAAGAAATATGAGTAATGAGAAAGAAACACTCTAAGAACAAAGATAAAGAAAAGAATTAATTCTCTTAGAATAAAGAGAAAGAAAGAATTAGCACTAGAGAATAAAATGAATAAAAGAAAAAAAAAATGCTAAAGAAGAGAAAAGAGAATAGGTTGTGTGATGGGGAACTCGTGAGTGTAGAATTACCCGCATGTAAATTGCCGTGAGAGAGCGGTCTCTGCCATGAGAGAGCGGAATGAGAATGAGAAAAAGAATTCATATATCCTGTAAGAATACATGCAAATGAAGGCTATACACGAGAGAGATTACACTCACATGGCCAAGGGTTCCGAATCCATGCATCAACCAAGACCGATCGGCAAAGAATAAGAGAAAGAATAAGAATGAGAAAACATGAGAAAAGAATAAGAATGAGAAAGAATGAGAAAACATGAGAAAAGAATAAGAGAAAGAATAAGAATGAGAAAGAATGAGAAAACATGAGAAAAGAATAAGAAAAGAATAGAAAGAAAAGAAAAGAGAGAAAATGCATTGCTTTGCATTAGTGCATATGCATCTCATCCATGCATGTTATCATGATATCCCTCATGGGTGATGAGAATAGAGAGGAAGAAAGAATAGAAAGAAAGAAAAGAACAGTGAGAACTAGAAACAGAGAAAGAACAAGAGAGATTGAATAAGAGAAAATGACAAGATTAAGGAAAAAAAAATTGAAGAGTGATACACGGGGATAGTGGAGTAGAGGATTTACTTACTGAGCATCTTTGTGCTCACCCCGTTGTTTTCTATGTTTTTGTAGGATATAAGTGAGGATGTGGTCGGATGGACGTCGGCGAGCGGGGAGACTTGGCTACACTGTCCACTATTTTGAGAGTCTTTTTGTACAAATGATATTATACTATGTAAAGAATGTATATATTAGTAAAGAAAATTTTTGGGCCTAACTATTTTGATAAGTATTCTTGTATTTTTATTAATATATTGTATGAATATGATAGTAGAAAGAAGTCTTTACATCAACCGCTAGGATAGCATCCTTACCATAAGAGATGATCTAGGTCGTTCCTTTCAAAACAGTGTTTCCAAACTCGTTAATGATGGTACTGATTGTCCCTATAGATCTCTAGGCCACCTCAAGTTTCTTTCTTAGACCCGTCCTGAACTCTTGTATATTGCAACAACAAGTTTCAATGATCGATTCAGATTTGACGGTTAGGGTTTTGATTAAACCATTAAAACTTCAGCCATCACTGCCACTTTCATTGCTAGGTTGGGGTTTGGGAGGAGTGTTGGGATCTGGGTTTTGTTAATCTGGTAGTAATTTGGTGTTGGAGGATTCGTAGTCGGGTTTTGGTTAGGGATCAATATCATTTGAAAAAACATAGATTTGAAGAAACTCATGATGGAGTAGGCTTTGGATTTGGGTATCGATTTGGAATTGCAAATAATTTTATTCTTAGGAAGCTTTGCTACACGGACCGAAACATAAAATTTTAAATCATTGATTTTTCAGCTTCTACTGAATTTATCATCTTGTCCTTATTCAGTTAAAGTTAACAGATAGATTTTAATGATGGGTGGGTAATTGTCTTTCTCAAAGTTTTTGGGTGGGCAATGTAAATACGCCAAAGCTTGGGTGGGAAATTGTTATTCTCTCCTAATTAGATGAGCCACGTAAGACAACGGCTCTAGATTCAAGACCTTTCAAGTTTCAACTTGAATATACGGTGCGTTTTGGTCTCATGATAGATAGCAATAATGCAAGACGAGAATTTGAAAAGTGAAAACCCTAAAAGCAGTTTATCAGAAATGTCAAATGTGTGTTGCCATTCCACGAGGGCATTTGTATAAAGATTCGCAATCAAATACCCAGTTCAAGCTGAATAATTCGTGAGTACCTTCTTGCTCTTCTTCTTCTGTTTTCTTAATTTGCATTTGATTTGGCCATGTTTCCTTTGTGCTGTAAAAGACTGTAATTTCAACTAGTCCCAAATTGGAGAAATGTGGTATCCTCGTCGATCCATTTGAGTTTTGTTTTGCAGAATACATCACTTTTTTCTAAATCTTTCTCATCGGTTGAAGTTGTGGCACATGATAGAGAAAAACAACATTCATTCACAGTGTCTTATTTCATAAACTCATGTGGGTTGTCCCCAGAAGTTGCCGCTTCTTTATCAAAGAAAGTATCTTTTGAAACCCCAGAAAAGCCAGATTCTATACTTGGCCTTCTCAGAAAAAATGGGTTTACCGATGCCCACATATCCAAACTAGTTAAAAAAAACTGAAATTGCTTTTAAGGCAGGGTTGAGAAAACTCTTTTACCCAAACTTGAGTTTTTCCATTCTCTGGGGATTTCTGGTACTGACCTTGCGAATATACTTTCCTCAAACCCTGGTATTTTGTGCCAGAGCTTAGAGAAACAAAGTATCCCTAGCTATAATTTCCTCAAGAGTTTCGTTACCAACGATGAAGAAATTGTTAATGTTTGGAAGCCAGCAACTTATTTGCATGATGTGCAAAAGAAAGTTGTACCCAATATCTCTGCTTTGAAAGGAATTGGAGTGACACAAAAACTGAAGGCTTATAGGAGTTGGGGTTGGTCTGAAAATGACTTCCGGTTAGCTTTTAGAAGCTATCCCAGATGTATGACTCTGTCTGTGGAGAATATAAATACCAAAATGGACTTTTATGTGAACAAGATGGGTTGGCAACCTTCAGCAATTGCTAGAATACCTATGGCTTTAGCTTATAGTTTGGAGAAGAGAATCATCCCGAGATGCAGGGTTTTATGGGTTTTGTTGTTGAACGACTTGATTAAGAAAAAATTCGGTTTGTCTTACGTGCTGAGTTCCTCTGAAAAGCGCTTCGCAGACAATTTCTTGTCCAAGTATCAGGAACAGGTTCCACAACTATTTGATATATATCAAGGGAAAGTTGATCTTTCAGAACTGGGCATTGGATTTTAGCAAAAACCTGAGACAAACCAACTGTAGCTTGTTATTTGTTGATTTTATTTCTTTTTATTGTTGCTTGTTAATGTGAGTTCCTTTGGCCCTGAACCTATTAAGCTCCGAATACAGCTTAGAGCTTCTTGTATCAGTTCTGATTGTTTAATTGGACAAACTGAAATGAATGAAGTTGATGAACACACAGGAGGAAGTAATGATTAAATCATGTTATACAAATCTCTAATTGTTGTTTGTCCATGTCAATCCGAAAATAAAAGTTCCCCCACTTTCTTCTCTTTTTGATGGATGTTGCTGTATGCATTGAAATGGTGTATGATCTTGTTTCTTAAACTCTTTTTTAATTTGTTTTTTATCGAGAGTGTAATGGAGTAGCACATTTTCGGGGTTTACTTCCATTACCATTAGTTTGTGTCATGGTTTTCTGATTTAGGAGGAGTAGAAGACGCTATAATTGTAAATTAAAAAAGAGTTAAGAAACAAGATCATACGCCATTTAAATGGGAGAAATCGATTGGGGTCAACTACTAGACACGATTTGTTTGAGAGGAGTTGAAAATGGTGGGTTCTAACAGAGTAAGGGCATGTTCTCAATCTCACCCAAGGTTTTGCGAAATTACAAGTTTCGACCCCTGATTTCATAGATTCCAGATTGCCACCATTAAAGTACCATCTTTAGGGACTTTTAGGTTGTGACACATGTTAATAGATTACCATTTAACCCCCAAATTAGTTCAATTAAAAAATAACTACCTTACTTTCAAATTTATTTCAATAACACCCTTTTCTTTAACCTTCACATCATCCCCATCTCCGAGACTCCAACCATCCAGCCACTCCACTAAAATCAGTTAGGATCTACTACAAACAACCATCGGTAATCAAAGGAAACTTCAATCACATGCGACCAACATAACAATCAAACAAACTCCAAAAACAAATTAGTATTCATGAATGTGGTTGAAGCCTTTCGTCAAACAGTTGGTTGGCAAAGATGTGGGTGATGGGAGGTGGCCGGAAATCACATTACACACAGAAAAATCCAATCCACGAAAACAAACTCCAAAAACAGCCACCAAATTTACCCAGCCACCGCACCACTTGTAATTCCTTCCTTTCTCCTCCTCTTTCCTTTTTTTCTTCTCTTATTCTTCCTTTTTTTTCCTCACATCCTTCCTTTCTTTCTTCTCTCCTTCTCTCCATGGTTGCTTGGCCCTCGTGGTGGCCAGGTTTTGGCCGTCGCGTGAGGGCCATATGGCGGCTAGATTTTGCCCTCACGTGGCAGCCAAAATCTGGCCACTGCGAGGGCCAAGAAGCAGTTATTTGGCCACTGCTTTTGGCCCACGCGAAGGCCATATCTAGCTGCCACAATTGCCTTGTGGTGGCCAGATTTGGCCTTTCATGGGTCAAAAGCAACGGCCAAATGGCTACTTCTTGGCCCTCGCGGTGGCCAAATTTTGGCTGCCACGTGAGGGCTGGATTTTACTTATTTATTAAATTTAACAGAATTGTAACTTGTGATCCCAAAAAAAAAAAAAATATAGAAATATGTTAAAATCCCTTAATTTTTGCCTAAAATAACCCAAGTCCATGAAATTTCAAAAAATATTTGTGAGTCCTTCACAATTAGGGGTGGAAAAAAAACCGAAAACCGAACCAGACTGAAAAACCAAAAACCGAACCGACTGAAAATCTGATTTTTTTGGTTGTTAAAAAAATCGAAAATCCGGTTCAGTTTTTGGCAAAATAAAATCCGGTTACCTGGAACCGGTTTGCTGAACCGAAAATTATTTATTTGTCTTTACTTTTTATGTTTTTTACTCTACTCTTGTCACTCTCGTGTCTAACACTAACACAACTTTACACAACACTACAACAGTCAACAGATCTACACTCAATCGCATCCTCTGATTCTTAGATTTCTCACCACAGCCTGCCGCACGCCGTAGTCACAGCCGCACGGTAAGTCTCGCATTCTCTCTCAGTCTCTGTCTCTTACTCTCTGGCAGACTCTCATTGTCTCTCCATTTTCAGATCTGTGTTCTCATGTCATCATCGCTCAGCTGTAGTCACCATTGTCGCAGTCGTCGTCATTGTCTGTTTCCGGTGGGTTTTAGATCTGGGTTTTCAGATCTGTGTTCTCACGTCGTCGTCGCTCAACTGAAATCGTCATTGTCGCAGTCGTCGTCGTCGTCTATTGCCAGTGGGTTTTAGATCTGGGTTTTCAGATCTGTGTTGTCACGTTTTCAGATCTGGGTTTTGACATTGAAGATTTTGGTTTTAATTGTTTTAATTTGTATATGTACTGATGGTGATTGCTGGATTTTGACATTAAAGCATCAACACATTTTGTATATCAGATTTTGTGCAGCAAACACAACATCACTAATCTCATCTGTCATGGCCAGACATAAATGATGCATGGAAAATATCTGTATTGGGACCATCAATCTTTCTCTGCTTCAAGTTCCATTCTCTTCTGCTCTGCTTTTAAGCTTTCATTTCTTCATCTACAAATGCAAAACCTCCCAATAGAATATGTAGATATAGAAATTCTCAATGCTAATATCAAATTTGTGCAGCAAACAAAACAAAAAGGAAATTACAAAACAAGATTAAAAGATAGAAAAATTACTTGATTAGTACAATATCTAGTGAAAAGAAACAACTATTCTTGTTGTTTTTGGGCAGAACAAGGCCGTTTAGATTGCTTGATTAGCAATTAAAAAGAGAAAACAAATAAAAAGAGAAAATCGAATTGGCCCGAAAAATGCAGCCCATAATTCATAATTGGGCCAAAAAAAATACAGCCTAATATTAATCCTAATTAATCGGTTTTAAACCGGTTAACCGAACTGAATATTCGGTTCGGTACATAACCGGTTTTTAACCGAAACCGGACCAATTATTTTTTTGAACCGAAAACCGGTTCGGTTCAAGCTTCCGGTTAACCGGATTTTTCCACCCCTAAATTAGAATTTTCATTTATTGCCTTTACTCAACTGGGTACAATTTTGCCTTTAGGTTTAGCTATTTTTAAAGGTGAAGAAAAGAGTGAAAACATTTTCTTCTGATATTCTATGATTGTTTGAAGCTTCTCATATGAAAATAATTTTCCAACAGGCTTCGTATCCAAGAATATTTTCTTGTGTAATAGCACCAATTTTTCATGTTTATTTGCTCTGAACACCAGTTAGCGGAAGTGTCTTCTTTTTCTCCTCTGCAAGCTGGTGAGTTAAACCTACATACTGAACAAAACCTTCAACACATTGTGATTAATACTTTTCACCGATTATGATGTGTGGTTATCTGTATAAAAGGCTAGTACTTGCCCAAGTTTTACCAAATATTTACAGTTGTGTCGTGCAAAATTTAGGCACTAATCATGTGGATTTGTGTTTGAGTTTGTTGCCCACTAGCATTAGATCATTCTCCACCGAAATCGAACAAGTTAGAGACAATTACTTATTTACTGTGTCATACCTCATAAACTCATGTGGGTTATCCCCAGAAATAGCAAAACCTTTCTCCAAAAGAATCAAGCTTCAATCTGCTAAACGACCAGATTTGGTCCTGAAAAGTTATAAGAAACTGGGGATTTACGACTTCCCATATAACCAAACTTGTTAGAATGCGCCCTAGTTTACTTTTAGCCGAGCCTGAGAGGTCAATTTTGCCTAAATTTGAGTTTTTCAAATCTTTGGGGATCACAGATGCTAAGCTTGCGAGTGTTTGCTCTTCAGCTTCTGCTATTTTGAGTCGTAGTTTGGAGAACCTACTCATTCCTAACTTTAAATTCCTCAAAAGTGTGCCACTCTCTGATGCTAATATTATTAAATTGTTTAGAAACGAATCATGGCTCTTTACGTTTGATTTGGCAAAGAATGTGTCTCCAAAACTTGCAGTCCTGAAAGAACTTGGAATGCCCGCGCCGTTTATTGCACTGATTTTAACATGTTATGCGCCTATAGTCCTCCAAAAACGTGAGAAGTTTGACAAAAATGTCAAGAAAGTTCTTGAAATGGGTTTTGATCCTCGGAAATGTGGGTTCATCCATGCAATGAAGGTGTTTGCCTCAATGACTGAATCAACTTTGGAACAGAAATTTGACCTTTTCAGGGGGTGGGGGTGGTCTGATGAGGACATTATGTTGGTGTTCAAAAAATGCCCCATTTGTATGAATGCCTCTAAAAGCAAAATAATGAATGGAATGGATTTTCTTGTGAAAAAGATGGGTTGGCAGTCCACAGATATTGCCTTGTTTCCAAAGGTTTCCCTTATGAGCTTGGAAAAGAGGGTAATCCCAAGGTGTTTGGTAATTAAAGTTCTGCAAGCAAAGGGGTTGGTAAAGAAAAATTTGAGCCTATGTGCATGTGTAGACCCTGTTGATAAGGTATTCTTGGATAGGTTTGTGACAAAATACTTGGACAAGGTTCCTGAATTGATGAATATCTATCAAAGGAAGGAAGGCTTTCAGGCTCTGGATATGAATGTCCATGTCTCTTCCAGCAAACTGTAGCATGTCAACTTTCCAAAACCTAAAACGATTGTATAATCTCTAATGGGTGATTATTACATTTCAGCGTTTTAGTGTATTGAACAATGTGGTTTTGATTTACTCTGGGTCCCTAAAGTTTCTAACAAGCCCTTCCTTGCTAGCAAATTACAGTGAAGCTGGAAGGTCAGAGAAAGAGATGAATGAGTGATATTGATTGACTTGAACAATATTATAGATATTTTTGCTTGTGCAACTTCTTTGTTGGTTGATGTGTGCTCCTATAATTGCAATATTCTATCAATCTCCATTACATTGGGGGTGCATTTCAGGTATGCAGTGGTGAAGTTAAATTCCTTGTGGGAAAGAAGATATGTTTATTGAGACTCAGGACATCCGTGAAGGGGATTGATAGGTAGTTTTTTGCTTAATTAGAAATATTTTGGAGTGAATTTTAGTCTGTCTTGTGTGCTGATGTCCTCTGAAAAGTGCTTCAGAGACACATCTTGTGTTCTAGTTTTTTAATTAGTTTTAACAAAATATAACTGAACATTACATTTCCTTGATCGATCATTTGGTTTGGATTTCTATATAAAACTTTTGCAATCTTCTTTTAAATAACACCATGCCATATGTGGACTATATTATATCACGATATTCTGAACTCAACTCACGTACCACTTTATAGGCGAATAGCCTAAACATTTGGATGTGCTACAACGTTGGATGACAAACGGTATACATTGAAGTGCAAAACTTTTGCATTAATGAACTCTTAAGAAAGATTAACTAGTTATTTTTAGAGTAATTTTTATCCATTGATTGACAACCCTTTCATTGCTATCATCGAATCACTAAGCCGACAATCATTCTTTTCCAACAAGTGACTTTCCTATTCACTATAGATGAGCAGAACCAAGTCGAGCCACTCGACACCCCAGTCAAGATCCCTCTACTTTTAAACTCTTTCATTCAGTCTAATAAATCTTTTGAGAGGTCTACCCCACATAAAAACCGTCTACCCAAGACTCCTCGCCCTCTAGATCTTAACACAATGATAGAGTTATAAAAGAAGAAATTCAACAACATAATGAGGTTTTAATAAGAAATTTTCATTTTCATATTTAATTAAATATAAAATTATGAATACATCTTTTTTTTTTTTTTATAATTACAATTAAAAAGGTTATGAAAATTTATCTTAAATTATGTGTTTTAAATTTCATATCTAATTAGGGATGTAATCAAGAATTTAATTAACAATAAAATTACAATTGTTTTTGAGAAAGAATGACAATTTTCCGCCTAAGGTATGGTGTAAAAACTTTTTCTCACCCAAAAACTTTGGAAAAAAACAATTTTCCATCCATTATTATGATCTATCTATTAACTTTAACTGAAGAAAGACAAAATCGTAAATTTAGTGGAAGCTGAAAAATCAACTACTTAAAAATTTCTCTCTCGTCCTCAGCCTCAATATCCCAACTCAAGTCTTCCTCTTCCTAAAATGGAGGTAAAAAGGAGCATAGTGCAATCTTCTAAGAATTTAAGAACTTAAGATTCGTGGTGTATGGTGCTTTAACTGGCTCGTCCTCATCTTCAGTATCCCAACTCAAGTCTTCCTCTTCTTTTGCAACATACAGTCGCTTCCTCAAATCAGCTCTATTTGGGCTCCCATCATGAGTCACTTTCTTCTCATCAATGCTGCTAAGATCCTCAATCTCATCCCAACCAACCACCATTTTGTTCAAACATGCTCTCAATTTCCTCATTCATCATATCCAAAACAATCCTAGATTTCCACTTATTATATTGATCTAAATCATCAACTTCCTTAGAATACCTATTTATATCTCCTTGAATTGCATGAACCTGAGCATCAAAACGACTATACGGTTTGTATTACCACAATTAATATTTTGATTAGTATTATTATCGGATTAATGAGATCAATCGCTTGGATAGCATCCTTAACATGAGAAATGATCTAGGTCATCCTTTTCAAAACAGTGTTTCCAAACTCGTCAATGACGGTACCAACTATCGGTACCAACTATCCCTGTGGATCCTTGGGACATCTCAAGTTCCTTTCTTAGACTTGTCCTAAACTCTTGCAGATTGCTAGGCTGGAGTTTGGGAGGAGTGTTGGGATTTGGGTTTTGTTCATCTGGTAGCAATTTAGTGTTGGAGGATTTGGAGTCGGGTTTGTGTTGGGGATCACCGAATTAGTATCATCGGAAAAAACGGATTTAAAGAAATTCATGATGGAGTAGGGTTTGGGGTTGGAGAAGCAAAAAGAATCTTATCCTTGGGAAACTTCTTACACGGTCCACGGACAAAGAAAGAAAATTTTAAATCATTGATTTTAAAGCTTCTAGTGAACTTACCATCCTATCCGTCTTCAGTTAAAATTAACAGCTGTTTCTTAATGATGGGTGGGCAATTGTTTTTCTCAAAGTCTTTGGGTGGGAAAGAATTACGCCAAACCTTGGGCGGGGAATTGTCATTCTCTCTTAATTAAATGAGTCACGCCTCGTGATGGAGAGCGATAGCGCAAGATTGAAAAGAGAAAACCCTAAAAGCAGTTTATCAAATCTGTGTTGTGATTCTACGAGGGCATTTATATACAGATTCGCAATCAAATACCCAGTTCAAGCTGAAAATTTGAAACAATTCGTGAGTACTTCCTTGCTTTTCTTCTTAATTTGTATTTGATTTGGCCATGTTTCCTTTGTGCTGCAAAAGACTGCAATTTCAACTAGTCCCAAATTGGAGAAATGTGGCATACTCGTCGATCCATTTGAGTTTTGTTTTGCAGAATACATCACTTTTTTCTAAATCTTTCTCATCGGTTGAAGTTGTGGCACATGATAGAGAAAAACAACATTCATTCACAGTGTCTTATTTCATAAACTCATGTGGGTTGTCCCCAGAAATTGCTACTTCTTTATCAAAGAAAGTAGCTTTTGAAACCCCAGAAAAGCCAGATTCTGTTCTTGGCTTTCTCAGGAAAAATGGGTTTACCAATGCGCACATATCCAAACTAGTTAAAAAAAAACCGAAATTGCTTGTAGGCAGGGTTGAGGAAACTCTTTTACCTAAACTTGAGTTTTTCCATTTTGTGGGGATTTCTAGTACTGACCTTGCGAATGTACTTTCCTCAAACCCTGGTATTTTGTGCTAGAGCTTAGAGAAACAAATTATCCCTATCTATTATTTCCTGAAGAGTTTGGTGTCCAACAATGAAGAAATTGTTAATGTTTGGAAGCGAGCAACTTATTTGCATGATATGCAAAAGAAAGTTGTTCCCAATATCTCTGCCTTGAAAGGAATTGGAATGACACAATCAGGTATTTCAACTTTGGTGACCTCAAATCCTTGTGTATTGTGTGGAAGTTCTAAAAAGTTCGATAAAAGTGTCAAGAAGGTTATCGACATGGGATTCAATCCTTCAACCAGTGCATTTATTGACGCACTCGTAGCAGTTACGACCATGACTGACAATTCCTGGGAACAAAAACTGAAGGTTTACAGGAGTTGGGGTTGGTCTGAGAATGACTTCCTGTTAACTTTTAGAAGCTATCCCAGATGTATGACTCTGTCTATGGAGAATATAAATACCAAACTGGACTTTTATGTGAACAAGATGGGTTGGCGACCTTCAGCAATTGCTAGAGCACCTAGGGCTTTAGCTTATAGTTCGGAGAAGAGAATCATCCCGAGATGCAGGGTTTTATGGGTTTTGTTGTTGAACGACTTGATTAAGAAAAAATTCGGTTTGTCTTATGTGCTGAGTTCCTCTGAAAAGCGCTTCGCAGACAATTTCTTGTCCAAGTATTAGGAACAGGTTCCACATCTATTTGATATATATCAAGCGAAAGTTGATCTTTCAGAACTGGGCATTGGATTTTAGCAAAAACCTGAGACAAACCAACTGTAGCTTGTTATTTGTTGGTGTTTTTTTCTTTTTATTGTTGCTTTTTAATGTGAGTGCCTTTGGCCCTGAACTTATTCAGCTCTGAATACAGCCTAGAGCTTCTTGTATCAGTTCTCATTGTTTAATTGGACAAACTGAAATGAATGAAGTTGATGAACACACAGGAGGAAGTAATGATTAAATCATGTTATACAAATCTCAAAAATGTGGGTTCATCCATGCGATGAAGGTGTTTGTTGTAATGAGTCAATCAACTCTGGAACAGAAATTGGACGTTTTTAGGGTGTGGATGGTTTGATGAGGACATTATGTTGGTTTTCAGAAAATGGCCCAATTTTATGAATGCCTCTGAAATCAAAATAATGAATGTAATGGATTTTCTTGTGAACAAGATGGGTTGGCAGTCCACAGATATTGCCTTGTCTCCAGACGTTTTCCTAATGAGTTTGGAAAAGAGGGTAATCCGTAGGTGTTTGGTTATTAAAGTTCTGCAATCAAAGGGGTTGGTGAAAAAAAAATTTGAGCCTAAGTTCATGTGTAAAACCTGCTGAGAAGCTATTCTTGTACAGGTTTGTGAGAAAATACTTGGACCAGGTTTTTGAATTTGATTAATATCTATCAAAGGAAGGAAGGCTTTCAGGCTCTGGATATGAATATTTGTGTTTCTTCCAGCAAACTGTAGCACGTCAACTTTCCAAGCCTAAAACGATTGTATAATCTCTAATTTGTGATTAGTACCTTTCAACTTTTTAGTTTATTGAACAATGTTGAATTACTTCAGTTAGTTCTGCAGAGCAACACTGTTTTCATCGCTTTCCAATTTGCATTTGATTGTATACTTTAGTTCATATTTAGAATGTGGTAAACTTTTAAGCTAATTTGTTACATGACTAGTAGATGCAGACCTGAATCTCAACTATGTGGTTTTGATTTACTCCAGGTCCTTGGAGTTTCTAAAAAGCCCTTTCTTGCTAGCAAATTACAATGAAGCTTGGAGGTCAGAGAAAGAGATGAATGAGTTTGACTGACTTGAACAATATTATAGATATGATGCTGTGATATTTTTGCTTGTGCAAATTCTTTGTTTGGTTGATGCTGTACTCTCAATATTCTATCAATCTCCGTTGCACTGGAGGCGGATTTCAGGTATGCAGTGGTGAAGTTAAATTCCTTGTGGGAAAGAGCTTAGAGAAAAACAATTTCGCACCTATCTTTAAAATCAGTAAATTGAAAATCAATTATTTAATGTGGTGGGTAAAAAAGAGTATAGTGCAATCAATTCTAAGAATTTATGAACTTAAGATTTAGGGCGTATCAAGATTTGGGCTCCCAGCATGAATCACTTTCTTTTCATCAATACTGCTAAGATCCTCAATCTCATCCCAACCAAGCACCATTTTGTTCAAACGAGCTTTCAATTTCTTCAATATATCATACCCAAAAACTGAAGGTTATCGAGATGGGATTCAATCCTTCAACCAGTGCGTTTGTCCATGCACTTGTAGTAGTTATGGCCATGATAGACAATTCCTGGGAACAAAAACTGAAGGTTTATAGGAGTTGGGGTTGGTCTGAAAATGACTTCTGGTTAGCTTTTAGAAGCTATCCCAGATGCATGATTTTTTCTGTGGAGAATATAAATACCAAAATGGACTTTTTTGTGAACAAGATAGGTTGGCAACCTTCAGCGGTTGCTAGAACCTCTGTGGCTTTAACTCTTGGTTTGGAGAAGAGAATCATACCTAGATGCAGAGTTCTCAGGGTTATGTTGTTGAACGACTTGATTAAGAAAAAAAATCGGTTTGTCTTATGTGCTGAATTCCTCCGAAAAGCTCTTCGCAGACAGTTTCTTGTCCAAGTATCAGGAACAACTTCCACAACTATTTGATATATATCAAGGGAAAGTTGATCTTTCAGAACTGGGCATTGGATTTTAGCAAAAACCTGAGACAAACCAACTGTAGCTTGTTATTTGTTGGTTTTTTTCTTTTTATTGTTGCTTGTCAATGTGAGTGCCTTTGGCCCTGAACTTATTCAGCTCTAAATACAGATTAGAGCTTCTTGTATCAGTTCTCATTGTTTAATTGTTCTAAGAGTAATTATCAAATGGGACTGCTGGACATAGTTTTGACTCCTGTGAAGAATAATAACAAGCAAAGAAAGGAAAAATTGTAAATTAAGTTAAATGGGTAAACCGATTGGGGTCAAATACTGGACACGGTTTGCTTCAGAGGCATTTAAATTGGTGGTTTTTCAAAAGCTAGTTAATTAATAACTTTTCTCTTTCCAGGTTTAGAGAAGATGTAATATTTAATACCAACTTATTATTATTGAAGCGATTCTTTGAAGAAGAATCATATCATATTTGACATTCTTAGATGCATATGCAAATTACAGTAATCAAATGTTAAACGTTAACGAAATTTTAGAGAAAATTTAACTCCCCGGACATCCCAAGTTTCCATTTAGCAAAATGGCCTTGAAAAGGTTTTTTATTTTTTATTTTTTATTTTTTTGAGGCATTTTATTAAAAGACCATGTGAAGTTTAAATTTAATTAAAAGGCTATGGAGTTTAAAGTGTTAACTAAATAGCCTTATTATTGATTAAGGGTAATTAAACATGATTAGTGCTTAATTAGGATTAATGAAGTATTGTGTAATCTTTTAAAAATTATACTTTGTTCTCAAGAACCCGAAATTCTTGCAAACAAACCCAAACACCTTCTTCTTCCTCCCGCCATTAGCACATTTCTACCATGGTTGCTGTTTCTTCTTAGCCTCGTCTACATCTTCTTCTTCCTCTGCATCTTCTTCTTCTTCCTCCTTCCTCTACATCTTCTTCTTCCTCATTCATCTATATCTTCTTGTTCCTCTGCCATTAACACTTTCTTGTTCCTCCACCATTAACGTCTTCTCCGCCAAAGATCTGCCTCCTCCTCCTCCTAACATTTCATTTAAGTATGTATATCTCCTCTTTACATTTTATTTTTAGATTTACAAAGATTTAATTATGGATGGGGTTTGGGTTATGATTTTGATTTAGTTGTTTAGGTTGTTGGGTTGTGTTTGATGTAATGCAAGTTGAAAGGAGTGAAATTTGTTGAATATTTTCTTGCATTGCAGGTAGCTAGGGGTGATAGCACCGATTGTAGGTGGAGATGACTGAAAATGTATTTTGGATATGATGGATCGCTTAAGCGATCTGGTATAAGTCTGGTATATGGTAGCAGATCGCTTAAGCGATCTGGTATATGACAGTAGATCGCTTAAGCGATCAGGCTTATTTGTACTAGATCGCTTAAGCGATGCAGTAAGCGATATACTTCGGTGAGAAATTATATTATGTAATGTTTATTTAATATTTAGTCCTTTTTTATTAATTATTTTTTTCATTTCAATAGAATGTGAAAAGAACACTTTGGTCTTTGTCAATCAACACCATACATAAAACTGAAAGATCTATTGTTATTCTATTATTTTTGTTAGTTCTTGGCAAGAAAGTAATATAAAAAAAAATATAATATTGATATAAAATTGAACTCTGCAACCATCTGCTGTGCACTCTGTAGACAAAGGCTAAATAGACGGGATCGCTTAAGCGATTAAGGGTAATTTACTTCAATATTTCTTTTCCATGTTTATGGACATATGTTTAATATAGACGTAAAAGAACTAATTTAATTAAAATATAATAACGATCATGGTTCACTGAACGAATTGTATACCTGATATGTTTAATATAGACGTAAACATTCTATATCATATATGTTTAATATAGCCGTAAAAGAACTAATTTAATTAAAATATAATAACAGTCATGGTCCACTGATCAAACCGTACACCTGATATGTTTAATATAGACGTAAACATTCTATATCATATATGTTTAATATAGCCGTAAAAGAACCAATTTAATTAAAATATAATAATAGTCATGGTCCACTGAACGAATCATACACCTTATATGTCTAAGATAGCTTTAATCATTTAACCGATCTAGTGAAATACAAGAAAAATAATCCGAATACACTGGATCGCTTAAGAGATTTCATTTCTCGTTTAAGCGATCCTGTGTATTTAGACTTAGTTGCTTAAGAGATCTAGTTGTATTTATGTTATCGCTTAAGCAATTCTACGCTTTTACACTTGGTCGCTTAAGCGATCTAGCGATCACGAACAAGACAGAATCAATAAGTGCCCAGACGCACGATCGCTTAAACGATTTATTCGATCGCTTAAGCGATCCTTTGCTTTTAACCTTGGTCGCTTAAACGACTACAAATTGCTTAAGCGATCATGTTCGA
Organism: Pistacia vera; assembly: GCF_008641045.1. Classification (NCBI taxonomy): domain Eukaryota; kingdom Viridiplantae; phylum Streptophyta; class Magnoliopsida; order Sapindales; family Anacardiaceae; genus Pistacia; species Pistacia vera. The sequence goes on along the minus strand of NW_022196735.1, from coordinate 433,255 downwards.
GGCAGAATAAACTTCTACCTAGATGCACAATCGCTTAAGCAATTAAGTGTATCGCTTAAGCGATTCTTCGCTTTTACTGTTGGTCACTTAAACGATTGTAGATCTCTTAAGTGATCACGAACAAGATAATAAATAAGTGCTAGACGCACGATCGCTTAAGCAATATATTATATCGCTTAAGCGATCATGTCTGAGGCAAAATCAACTTTTGTCCAGATGCATGATCGCTTAAGTGATCTGGGTATCGCTTAAGCGATTCTTCGCTTTTATTGTTGGTCACTTAAGCGATCTACGATCGCTTAAGCGATATAAACAAGACAATAAATAAGTGCCCAGACGCACGATCGCTTAAGTGATTTATTAGATTCTTTGCTTTTAACGTTGGTTGCTTTAAGCGATTTATAATCGCTTAAGCGATCATATCCGAGGCAGAATCAACTTCTGCCCAGATGCACGATCGCTTAAGCGATCTAGGTATCGCTTTTACTGTTGGTCACTTAAGCAATCTACGATCGCTTAAGCAATCTTCGATCGCTTAAGCGATCACAAACAAGACAATCAATAAGTGCCCAGACGCACGATCGATTAAATGATTTATTATATTGCTTAAGCGATCATTTGCTTTTAACCTTGGTCGCTTAAGCGATCATGTCCGAGGCAAAATCAACTTCTGCCCAGATGTACGATCGCTTAAGTGATCTAGGTATCGCTTTTACTGTTGGTTGCTTAAGCAATCTTTGATTGCTTAAGCGATCACGAACAAGACAATCAATAAGTGCCTAGACGCACGATTGCTTAAGCGATTTATTATATCGCTTAAGCGACCTTTTGCTTTTAACCTTGGTCGCTTAATGTTCGAGGCAGAATCAACTTTTTCCTAGATGCACGATCGTTTAAACGATTCTTCGCTTTTACTCTTAGCCGCTTAAGCGATTTTAGATCGCTTAAGTGATGATGTCCGACGCTTGGAATTTGCGTCGGCGTCCTCCTCTTCAATTTCAATTTCAACTCCTACCCTCCCTTGTTTTGCCAGTAGAATGTCTTTTGTCGGCGTCATCTCTTCTGCTGGTGGAGCAACTTCAGTCATTAGAAGTTACTCCACCGCAACTTCTTCTTCTCCATTTTTGGTAGACCCAATGGTGCCTACAATTTGAGGAATGGATGGGTTTTTTTCTATTTCTTTGAGGATCTCAGCCATTATAACTTAATCGGGAATGGCAAGGAATGACAAAAATGCAAAGAGTAAAGAAATTGAGAAATTGCAGAAAATTGGAAGAAAAAACGAGAAAGAAAAAAGTATTTAAATCATGTTATGAGAAAGAGAAGCTAAGAGAAATGTGTTTTGCCTTTCAAATTTTAAATCAACTTCTCTTTATTATACTCTAACCCACAAATGTTTAAATCTTTTCACCCTAATCCTTTTTGCTGCTTTAATTACACTTAAGTGTGCCATGTCATATTTTTTAAACAAAAAAAAAATCAAAAAGATTTCATGGCCATTTTGTTAATGGAAACTTGGGATGTTGAAGGAGTTAATTTTTTTTTTTTGGGTTAAAAAATATGACGTGGCACACTTAAGTATAATTAAAGCAGCAAAATGGATTAGGGTGAAAGGATTTAAACATTTGTGGGTTAGAGAATAATAAAGAGAAGTTGATTTAAATTTGAAAGGCAAAACACATCTCTCAACTTCTCTTTCTCAAAATAGGATTAAACACCTTCCTCTCTCTCGTTTTTCTTCAATTTCTGCAATTTCTTTGCTCTTTGCATTTTTGTCATTCCTTGCCATTCTGGTTAAAATAATGGCTTAGATCCTCAAAGAAACGAAAAAAAACTCATCCACTACCCAAATGTAGGCACATTGGGTCTACCAAAAATGGAGAAGAAGAAGTTGCGGTTGAGCAACTTCCGATGACTGAAGTTGCTCCACCAAGGGGGAGACAACGCCAATAGAAGACATTCTTCTGACAGAACAAGGGAGGGCAGAGTTGAAATTGAAACTGAAGAGGAGGACGCCAGCACAATTCCAACGAGGAGCTAGAAGAAGATGAAAATATGGTAGTTGGTGCTAATTTAGGGATATTTGGTTGGTGTTTGTTGTTAGGGTCATTGTTGCTTTTGTCAACTAGTTGGGGGCATTAGAAGAGTGGGTGTTTAGGCTTCTAGAGGACCGAGGAAGCCAAGGGAGGCCATTGGGAGGTTGTTTGTGGTAGTGAGTGTTGTTCTTCAAATGGGAGGGAGCCTGAGCCGAAAGATGGTGCAGTGATGATCTTGCCGTCATTGTAATGACCATGGTCCCTGGTGCCATAAAAATCATGGCGGTATCAAGCGTCGGACATGATAGCTTAAGCAAACCAGAGTAAAGGAAGAATCGCTTAAGCGATCGCATCTAGGCAGAAGTTGATTCTCCCTCGGACATGATCGCTTAAGCGACCAAAGTTAAAAGCAAAGGATTGCTTAAGCGATAAATAAATACTTAAGCGATCGGCTGTGCGTCTGGGACTTATTTATTGCTTGTTCGTGATCGGATACGATCGCTTAAGCGACCAACAGTAAAAGCAAAGAATCGCTTAAGCGATCATGCATCTGGGCAAAAGTTTATTGGCCTCGGACATGATCACTTAAGCGATTTGTAATTGTTAAGCAGCCAAGGTAAAAGCAAAGAATCGCTTAAGCGATAGAATAAATTGCTTAAGCGATCGTGTGTCTGGGCACTTATTGATTCCGTCTGTTCGTGATTGCTTGATCGCTTAAGGACCAAGTGTAAAAGCGTAGAATCGCTTAAGCGATAACATAAATACAACCAGATCTTTTAAGCGATAAGTCTAAATCAGAGGATCGCTTAAGCGAGAAATGAAATCTCTTAAGCGATCCAGTGTATTCGGATTATTTTATTGTATTTCAGATCAGTTAAGCGATTAACGCTATCTTAAACAATAAGGTATACGATTCGTTCAGTGGACCATGACATTATTACATTTTAATTAATTAGTTCTTTTACGACTATATTAAACATATATGGTGTAGAATATTTACATCTATTTAAATATATCAGGTGTACGATTTGTTCAGTGGACCATGACCATTATTATATTTTAATTAAATTAGTTCTTTTACAGCTATATTAAACATATATGGTGTAGAATGTTTACATTTATATTAAACATATCAGGTGTACGATTCGTTCAGTGGACCATGACCATTATTATATTTTAATTAAATTAGTTCTTTTACAGCTATATTAAACATATATGGTGTAGAATGTTTACATCTATATTAAACATATCAAGTGTACGATTCGTTCAGTGGACCATGACCGTTATTATATTTTAATTAAATTAGTTCTTTTATGGCTATATTAAACATATATGGCATAGAATGTTTACGTCTATATTAAACATATCAGGTGTACGATTCATTTAGTGGATCATGACCATTATTATATTTTAATTAAATTAGTTTTTTTACGGCTATATTAAACACATATGGTGTAGAATGTTTACGTTTATATTAAACATATCAAATGTATGATTCGTTCAATGGACCATTACCGTTATTATATTTTAATTAAATCAGTTCTTTTACGGCTATATTAAACATATATGGTGTAGAATGTTTACGTCTATGTTAAACATATCAGTTGTACGATTCGTTCAGTGGACCATGACCGTTATTATATTTTAATTAAATTAGTTCTTTTACGGTTATATTAAACATATATGGTGTAGAATGCTTACGTCTATATTAAACATATCAGGTGTACGATTCGTTCAGTGGACCATGACCATTATTATATTTTAATTAAATTAGTTCTTTTACGTTTATATTAAACATATGTCCATAAACATGAAAAAGAAATATTGAAGTAAATTACCCTTAATTGCTTAAGATAACCCGTTTAATTAGCCTTTGTCTATAGAGTGCAGAGTAGATGGTTGCAGAGTTCAATTTTATATCAATATTATATTTTTTATATATTACTTTCTTGCCAAGAACTAACAAAAATAATAGAATAACAATAGATCTTTCAGTTTTATGTACGGTGCTGATCGACAAAGGCCGAAGTGTTCTTTTCACATTCTATTGAAATGAAAAAAATAATTAATAATAATAAATAATTAATAAAAAAAGGACTAAATATTAAATAAACATTGCGGAATATAATTTCTCACTCAAACGTTCACAATATCAAAAGATTGAGGAGAAAAGAAGCAAATTGGCCTTGGTCACTTAAGCAATGTAGGCTATCGCTTAAGCGATCATGGCTTATTTGTATAGGATCGCTTAAGCGAGAGCTGACATTGCTTAAGCGATCAAAAGTAATTTGTTTTTGTACTTAGAACAATCCTTCTAAAATACACAATCACTTAAGCAATGTCAGCCGTTGCTTCAGTGATCTAGTATAGATAAGCCGTGATAGCTTAAGCGATAGCCTACATCGCTTAAGCGACCAAGACCAATTTGCTTATTTTCTCCTCAATCTTTTGATATTGTGAATGTTTGAGTGAGAAATTATATCCGTAATGTTTATTTAATATTTAGTCTTTTTTATTAATTATTAATTATTTTTTGTTTGAATGTGAAAAAAATTCTTTGGTCTTTGTCGTTTGAATGAATTTATATGTACAATAACATCTCAATATTGAATGAATTTAGTAGCATAATAAAAGCAACAATTAAGTAACTAGAAGCATCCTTACTATCATCTATTCAAAACTTCAAACAAAAAGATATCCAATTGTCAACATAAAAAATTGAAAACAACAAAGCATTCATAACAAGTCCATGAGACCAAAAAGGGAATCTCATAAAGTACTCCTCAAAACTATTAAAATTGTTTTATGATTCACTAATAAGTCTTCAACGGTTGACCTTGACAACTCTCTCGATTTCATCCTTCTTCTTAATGGCATAGTTGAAAATACAAGGACATAAAATCAGTTTAATGCACCACAAAAGATTGACATACAACCAAGAGAAACTAGTGAACATTTAAACGAAACAGCATCTAGCCACTCACCAAAATATTCAACACCCAAAACAACGTCTCATGTCTATTAAGAGCCAAGTACCTATAATGCAAAGAAAAAAAAATTATTAGCCAATATATTAAGGGTTGACAGATTTTAAAAAGCATTTGGAGAGTTGCTTAAGCGATCTAGTGTATCGCTTAAGCGATCTGCTATATCACTTACTGCATCGCTTAAGCGATCCTGCGATCCAATATATTGTTTAAGCGATCTAGTACAAATAAGCTTGATCGCTTAAGCGATCTGCTGCCATATACTTGATCGCTTAAGCGATCTGCTGCCATATACCAGACTTATACCAGATCGCTTAAGCGATCTTCTGTCATATACCAGATCGCTTAAGTGATCTGCTACCATATACCAGATCGCTTAAGCGATCTTCTGTCATATACCAGATCGCTTAAGCGATCTGCTACCATATACCAAACTTATACTAGATCGTTTAGGCGATATACCAGATTGCTTAAGCGATCCATCAGATACAAAACACATTTTCAGTCATCTCCACCTACAATCAATGCTACCACCCCCAGCTACCTATAATGCAAAAAAATATTCAACAAATTTCACTCATTTCAACTTGCATTACATCAAATACAACCCAACAACCTAAACAACTAAATCAAAATCATAACCCAAACCCAATCCTTTATTAAATCTTTGTAAATCTAAATATAAAATGTAAAGAGGAGATACACATACTTGGACGAAATATCAGGAGGAGGAGGAGGCGGATCTTTGATGGAGAAGATGTTAATGGTGGAGGAAGAAAAAAGTATTAATGGAGGAGGAACAAGAAGATATAGAGGAATGAAGAAGAAGAAGATGTAGAGGAATGAGGAAGAAGAAGATGTAGACGAAGCTAAGAAGAAACAGCAACCAGGGTAGGGATACGTTAATGGTGGGAGGAAGAAAAAGGTGTTTGGGTATGTTTGCAAGAATTTCGGGTTTTTGGGAACATAGATAATTTTTAAAGATTACGCAATATTTCATTAATCCTAATTATGCACTAATCATGTTTAATTACCCTTAATCAATAATAAGGCTATTTAGTTAACACTTTAAAACTTCATAGCCTTTTAATTAAATTTGAACTTGAGATGGTCTTTTAATAAAATGCCATGAAATTTTATTTTGCCTAAAATCACCCAAGTCCATGAAATTTAAAAAACTTTCAGTGAGTCTTTCACAATTTGTGTCTATTGCCCTTAACTCAGCTGGGTACAATTTTGCGCTTAGGTTTAGCCGTTCTTGAAGGTGAAGAAAATTTTCTCCTGATATTCTATGATTATTTGAAGCCTCTCATATGAAAATAATTTTCCAACTGGCTTCGTATCCAGGAATATTTTGTCGGTGTAATAGCACGAATTTTTCATTTTCATTTGCTCCTAACACCAGTTAGCGAAAGTGTCTTCTTCATCACTTCAACAAGCTAGTAAGCTAACACTTTTCACCGGTTATGATGTGTGGTTATCTGTATAGAAGGCTAGTAAATGCTCAAGTTTTACCAAATATTTACAGGTCTGTAGTGCAAAATTTAGGCTCTAATCATGTGGATTTGTGTTTGAGTTTGTTGCCCACTGGCATTAGATCATTCTCCACCAAAATCGAACAAGTTAGAGAGGATTACTTATGTATTATGTCATATCTCATAAACTCATGTGGGTTGTCCACAGAAATAGAAAAATCCGTCTCCAAAGGAATCAAGCTTCAATCTGCTGAACAACCAGATTCGGTCCTGAAAGTTCTAAGAAACAGTGGATTTACGACTGCCCATATAACCAAAATTGTTAGAATGTGCCTAATTTACTTTTAGCCAATCCTGAGAGGTCAATTTTACCTAAATTTGAGTTTTTCAAATCTTTAGGGATCACAGATGCTGAGCTTGCGAGTGTTTGCTCTTCAACTCCTGCTATTTTGGGTCACAGTTTGGAGAACCTACTCATTCCTAACTTTAAATTCCTCAAAAGTGTGCCACTCTCTAATGTTAATATTATTAAATCGTTTAGAAACGAATCATGGCTCTTTACGTTTGATTTGGCAAAGAATGTGTCTCCGAAACTTGCAGTCCTGAAAGAACTTGGAATGCCCGCGCCGTTATTGCATTGATTTTAACATGTTATGCGCCTAAAGTCCTCCAAAAACATGAGAAGTTTGACAAAAATGTCAAGAAAGTTCTTGAAATGGGTTTTGATCCTCGGAAATGTGGGTTCATCCATGCAATGAAGGTGTTTGCCTCAATGACTAAATCAACTTTGGAACAGAAATTTGACCTTTTCAGGGGGTGGGGGTGGTCTGATGAGGACATTATGTTGGTGTTCAAAAAATGCCCCATTTGTATGAATGCCTCTGAAAGCAAAATAATGAATGGAATGGATTTTCTTGTGAAAAAGATGGGTTGGCAGTCCACAGATATTGCCTTGTTTCCAAAGGTTTTCCTTATGAGCTTGGAAAAGAGGGTAATCCCAAGGTGTTTGGTAATTAAAGTTCTNTTATTCCTGAATCTTTTATGACAAATAATGACATTGATTTGGGGGGTAAGCAATATTATTACCTTTGTTGTTGCCCCTAAACAGTTGAGCATTTGGTTCAAATTAGTCTTATATTTGTTAACATTTACAAAACACCAAATTCACTTATGCAGACCATTTTGTCCTCATTTTTTAAATTTTTCGGACGACATTGCCTGTGCTATTGTCATTATTTATAGAAATGTCATTGTACCCAAAACTAGCCATTATCGCCAACCACTGTCGACTGCCATTGAAAGCTGTCAAAAATCATCATAATGGCATACAACCGACCGTATATGGCCGGCCGTGCTCCAATGAGACCTTTTTCGACCATGGATCACATATCCATTGTCGGAAACGGCCATATCTGGCCGTTTCACGCCCAAATCTTAAACGGGCGGCATTTCATGGCCAAAGACCTAGCCATTTCACGGCCAGATCTATGGCACTGTTGGCAGTTGCTGATGGTGGTGGCTAGCTGCCACTAGTAGCTTGGGGTAGGTAGGGGTGTTTTTGTTAAGTTTAAAAGGTTTTTGGTTGCTAGGGTATTTTTGTTAAATTTGAAAAATAGGGGGTTAAAAGAAATTTTCAAAAAATTATAATAAAAAATACTATTATACCGTATTAATATTTAAAAATGAGGGCAATTTAATAATCTATATAACATACCCACAAATTTATCCTCCCAACCAAACATATTATTCACTAATTTATTCGAACCAACCAAACATATTTTCTAAATATTCTCAATAATATTCAAGGTGTTCTTTTATTATGTTAATATAATATCCTTATATAATAAAACATTATATGATCCAAACGTCCCCTCTAAGTAATCTTCGAGGTAATCTATATTTTCATTAATATAACATTCTCAATAATACAACATTATCTGAACCATACACACCCTTAATATTTAGAAATATGCATGATATAATATCTAGAAATAGTTTTTTTGTCCAGCAATGACGGTTTAAAATACTTTTAAAATTTGAAATTTTTTTATTTAAAAAATATAAATTTTTTATTTATTAATAAAAAGAACGTTCAAAAGATAATATTAATTTTAAAACCTAACATGAAATTAATTTATTAATGCAAAACAATAACAAAAACGTTCTTCTTACAAATAAATATATTTGGCTCCATTCCTTCCACATTTATCCGGAGGATAGTTTTGTCCATATATAATATATTTGGTTTCCAAATTTATTCTTACAACCAAATAATTTAATCATTATCCATTCCTACTTATATATCTTTCCCATGCTTGTCATTATCCATAATCATATTCTCATTCCATTGGATTCCACGACCTAGGGGTATTTAAATTGTGGCTTATTCCAATTTTAGGCATCCTCATGCAAGGCTGAATCCTTTTAGCTTCATTACATGAATGTGGATTATCATCGATTTGCAGAATATGGAAAACATAATTAATGATAAAACGACAAATTAAATTATACTTTTATTTGTGTGCTATATATGTATAAAGTAGGCGGCGGTGGGTAGCATTGTTGAAAAAGAACATGGAAATTTCTAATGGATCTATGCAACGAGAGATTAAATTAAGCATGCATTTGGTTCATAAAATATTGTATTATTAGGAATATTATATTAATCTCTATTTTAAAACTTGGACTAGACCGACCGGTCTACACTGAGACCCAACCTTAACTCCGGTCCAAGTTAACATAAAAACCAGAAATGACATAAAACCCGCTTTGGAACGGTAATAGTCTGGTGGAACAGTATAAAACCGCCGGTCCAACTAGTCCGGGGCTTAAAACGGTTTACTATTTTGGGGTTAATTTGATCCCTAGAAAACTCCTATTCCTATTTCCTAAACCAGATTTGCATAATCATTTCATTCTCCATTTCATTGAGCCAGCAAGCATTCTCCATTTCATTTCAATACCATTTTCATCTCCAAAGACCAAATTGCATTTTCCATTTTCATCTTCTATGCTTCTGCACTTACTCTAAAATCTACTATGTAAAGAAGAAGAAGGAAGGGAGGGGAAGGAAGAAGAAGGAGAAGAGGAGACTATGAGAAAGAGTAAGAAACAAGAATAGAGGAAGGAAGAACACTAGAAGAAAGAAAATAGGAGACGAAGGAAGAAGAAAGAGAAGAGGAGAAAAAAAAGTTAAAGGAGAGAGAAGGGAAAGTGATAGAAGAAAGAAGAAAGAGACGAGGAGAGAGAAAATAGGAGAAAGATGAAAGTGCTAGGGGGAGAGAAAAAATAATTAATAATAAAAGTTGCAGGTGCATTTGTTAAATTACAAGGACTTATGGGTAAATTTTAGGGGTATATTTGCTAGTTTTCAAACTTATAAGGACCGATGGAATTGTTTAGATATGTGTCTGTTTGTATATCGGTTAGATTGACCAGTGGTCAACCCTAGAACCAGCTCCTTGACCGGGTCAAGGGGCGATCCAGTTTTTAAAACAATGATATTAATAGAAAGANTTTTAGTTTATTGAACAATGTTGAATTACTTCAGTTAGTTCTGCAGAGCAACACTGTTTTCATCGCTTTCCAATTTGCATTTGATTGTATACTTTAGTTCATATTTAGAATGTGGTAAACTTTTAAGCTAATTTGTTACATGACTAGTAGATGCAGAACTGAATCTCAACTATGTGGTTTTGATTTACTCCAGGTCCTTGGAGTTTCTAACAAGCCCTTTCTTGCTAGCAAATTACAGTGAAGCTTGGCGGTCAGAGAAAGAGATGAATGAGTTTGACTGACTTGGACAATATTATGGATATGATGCTGTGATATTTTTGCTTGTGCAACTTCTTTGTTTGGTTGACGTGTGCTCCTGTATAGTTGTACTCTCAATATTCTATCAATCTCCATTGCACTGGAGGCGGATTTCAATTTCTTCAATATATCATACCCAAAGAAACCTAGATCTCCACTTATTATAATCATTTAAATCATTAACTTCCTCACAGTATGTATTTAAATCGTAAAAACCTGAGCATCAAAATGACTATACGGTTTGCATTGCCCACTATTATCATTCTGATTAGCATTATTATTAGATGAATCGAAGTCAGTGATCAACCGTTAGGATAGCATTCTTATGGTGAGAGATGATCCGGGCCGTCCCTTTCAAAACGGTGTCTCCAAACTTGTTAATGACGGTATCGATTGTCCTTATGGATCCCTAGGCCATCTCAAGTTCCTTTCTTATACTTGTCCCAAACTCTTGCAAATCGCAACGGTAAGTTTTAATGACCATCAAAACTCTAGCCATCACCACCATCACAATTGCTAGGTTGGGGTTTGGGAGGAGTTTTGGGATTCTGGGTTTTGTTCATCATGCAATAATTTTTTGTTGGAGGGTTCGGAGTCGGGTTTGGTTGGAATCAATATTGTCGGAAAAAATGGATTTGAATAAATTCATGATAGAGTAGGGTTTGGCCGCTTGGGTATGGATTTGGATTTGGAAATGAAAAAAGAATTTTGCCCTTGGGAAGTTTCGTTACACAGACCGAGAGAGAAATTTTAAAATTGTTGATTTTTCGGCTTCTAGTGTATTTAACATGCGGTCCTTCTTCAGTCGAAGTTAACAGAGGGATCTTAATGATGGGTGGGAAATTGTTTTTCTCAAAGTTTTTGGTTGGAAAATTATTTCCCGTAACCTTGGGTGGGAAATTGTTATTCTCTCTTAATTAAATGAGCCACATAAGACAACGGNTCAGTGTTGTAGTTTATTGAACAATGTGGTTTTGTTTTACTCTGGGTCCCTAAAGTTTCTAACAAGCCCTTCCTTGCTAGCAAATTACAGTGAAGCTTGGGGGTCAGAGAAAGAGATGAATGAGTGATATTTGATTGATTTGAACTATATTATAGATATTTTTGCTTGTGCAACTTCTTTGTTTGGTTGATGTGTGCTCCTGTACAATTGTAATTGCAATATTCTATCAATCTCCATTGCACTGGAGGTGCATTTCAGGTATGCAGTGGTGAAGTTAAATTCCTTGTGGAAAAGAGGATATGTTTATTGAGACTCGGGACATCAGTGAAGGGGATTGATAGGTAGTGTTTTGCTTAATTAGAACTATATTTTAAAGTGAATTTTAGTCTGTTTTCTGTGCTGATGTCCTCTGAATAGTGCTTCAAAGACACATCTTGTGTTCTAGTTTTTTTAATTTGTTTTAACAGAGTATAACTGAACATTACATTTCCTTGATCGATCAATTGGTTTGGATTTCTATATAAAACTTTTGCAATCTTCTTTTGAATAACACCATACCATGTGTGGACTATATTATATGACGATATTTTGAACTCAACTCACGTACCACTTTATAGGCGAATAGCCTAAACATTTGGATGTGCTACAACGTTGGATGACAAACGGTATACATTTGGTCGGATGAGAAGGTACATTGAACATCACAATATAATTAAATTAAGAGTGTTTTATAAAATTTGAAATAATAGAATATTAAAATAGAACATTGTCATCATTGTTGACAGCATAGAGTTAATAAAAGTTATATATATCCAAGAGTCCATGCAAATAATAATTGAGTTGCCACTTGGCATAGAAGTCTAATATAACTTGTAGGAGAGGCTCAACATTAATATTTATACTAATATAACTAGTATAAATAGAAGTATACAAAGTTTCCAAACAGGTGCTGGTGGAAGTAAAATCCATAAAAATCCATGCGATGAAGGTGTTTGTTGTAATGAGTCAATCAACTTGGAACAGAAATTGGACGTTTTCAGGGGGTGGGGATGGTGATGAGGACATTATGTTGGTTTTCAGAAAATGGCCCAATTTTATGAATGCCTCTGAAATCAAAATAATGAATGTAATGGATTTTCTTGTGAACAAGATGGGTTGGCAGTCCACAGATATTGCCTTGTCTCCAGACGTTTTCCTAATGAGTTTGGAAAAGAGGGTAATCCGAAGGTGTTTGGCTATTAAAGTTCTGCAATCAAAGGGGTTGGTGAAAAAAAATTTGAGCCTAAGTTCATGTGTAAAACCTGCTGAGNAAAAAAAAAAAAAAAAAAAAAAAAAAAAGTCATAAAGAATGTAATAAGGTTATAGTAACCGGAACAAGGAGCCTACAAGCTGATATAGAAAACTATACTTAAATAAATACTATATCATTAAGTAGGGATTTTGTACATCTTTTTTAGAGTTAACTACTTTTTTCCACTTAAATAATGGCTTAATGACACTTTTTCACCCACAAACTTTTAAAATATCATTTTATTACTCAAATTCATATCCTGGCGGTGAATTGAAGAGGGGAGGCTGATGAGTCTTTTGGTGGTGGAAGGTTGGATTTTGGTGGTTGGGATTGATTGGAATTTGACTTGGGAGGCACGGTTGCACAAACGGTTTTGGTGAGTGATGATTGGGAAAAGAATGGTGGTCTGTGGGGTTGCAACGATGTCGAAATCAGAAACAGAAGATAAATTCGGGTAGTAAAGTGGTATTTTAAAAGTTTGTGGGTATAAAAGTATCATTAAACCATTATTTGAGTGGGAGAAAGTCGTTTGCTCATTTTTTTTATGTGTTTTGAATTTTATATCAAATTAGGGATGTGATAAAATTACAATTGTTTTTGAGAAAGAATGACAATTTCCCACCCAAGGTTGGGTGTAATTATATTTTGCCCCTAAAAACTTTAAGAAAAACAAATTTCCACACATCGTTAACTTTAACCGAAGAAGTACAAGATGGTAAATTCAATGGAAGCCGAAAAATCAACGATTTAAAAATCTCTCTGGCCCATACCTTCAATATCCCAACTCAAGTCTTCCTCTTCTTCTGCAACGCTCAATCGCTTCCTTAAGTAAGCTCTATTTGGGCTCCTAGCATGAGTCACTTTCTTCTCATCAATGTTGCTAAGATCTTCAATCTCATCCCAACCAAGCACCGCTATTTTGTTTAAACAAGCTCCCAATTCCTCATTCAATTATAATCATTTAAATCATCATCTTCCACACAATATGTATTTACATCTCCTTGAATCACACGAACATGAGCATCAAAAAAACTATATGGTTTACGTTGCCAACTATTATTATTCTATTTAGTATTATAATCAGATGCATTGGATTTGTGATCAACTGCTAAGATAGCATCCTTACCATAAGAAATGATTTAGGTTGTCCCTTTCAAAACAGTGTTTCCAAACTCGTTAATGATGGTACTGATTTTCCTTATAGATCTCTGGGTCACCTCAAGTTCCTTTCTTAGACCCGTCCTGAACTCTTGTACATTGCAATAACAGGTTTCAACAATTGATTCAGATTTGACAGTTAGGGTTTTGATTAAACCATTAAAACTTCAGCCATCAACACCACTATCATTGCTAGATTGGGGTTTGGGAGGAGTATTGGGATTTGGGTTTTGTTCATCTGGTAGTAATTTGGTGTTGGAGGATTCGTAGTCGGGTTTTGGTTGGGGATTAGTATCAGTTGAAAAAACATAGATTTGAAGAAACTCATGATGGCGTGGGCTTTGGATTTGGGTATCGATTTGGAATTGCAAATAATTGTACTCTTGGGTAAAAGTTAACAAATGGATTTTAACGATGGGTGCGTAATTGTCTTTCTCAAAGTTTTTGGGTGGGAGCTAGTTACACCAAAGCTTGGGTGGGAAATTGTCATTCTCTCTTAATTAGATGAGCCACGAAAGACAACAGCCCTAGATTCAAGACCTTTCAAGTTTCAACTTGAACATACGGTGCGTTTTGGTCTCATGCTGGAGAGCAATAACGCAGGACGTGAATTTGAAAAGTGAAAACCCTAAAAGCAGTTTATCAGAAATGTGCGTTGCCATTCTACGAGGGCATTTGTATAAAGATTCGCAATCAAATACCGAGTTCAAGCTGAATAATTCGTGAGTACCTTCTTGCTCTTCTTCTTCTGTTTTCTTAATTTGCATTTGATTTGGCCATGTTTCGTTTGTGCTGCAAAAGACCGCAATTTCAACTAGTCCCAAATTGGGCATACTCGTCGATCCATTTGAGTTTTGTTTTGCAGAATACATCACTTTTTTCTAAGTCTTTCTCATCGGTTGAAGTTGTGGCACATGATAGAGAAAAACAAACAAAACAACATTCATTCACAGTGTCTTATTTCATAAACTCATGTGGGTTGTCCCCAGAAATTGCCGCTTCTTTATCAAAGAAAGTAGCTTTTGAAACCTCAGAAAAGCCAGATTCTGTACTTCGCCTTCTCAGAAAAAATGGGTTTACCGATGCCCACATATCAAAACTAGTTAAAAAAAAACCGAAATTGCTTGTAGGCAGGCTTGAGGAAACTCTTTTACCTAAGCTTGAGTTTTTCCATTCTGTGGGGATTTCTGGTACTGACCTTGCGAATGTACTGTCGTCAAAACCTTCTATTTTATGTCATAGATTAGAGAAACAAATTATCCCTAACTATAATTTCCTCAAGAGTTTGGTTTCCAACAATGAAAAAATCGTTAATGTTTGGAAGCGAGCAACTTATTTGCATGATGTGCAAAAGAGAGTTGTTCCCAATATCTCTGCCTTGAAAGGAATTGGAATGACACAATCAGGTATTTCAGCTTTGGTGACCTCAAATCCTTGTGTATTGTGTGGAAGTTCTGAAAAGATTGATAAAAGTGTCAAGAAGGTTATCGACATGGGATTCAATCCTTCAACCAGTGCATTTATTGGTGCACTTGTAGCAGTTACGACCATGACTGAAAATTCCTGGGAACAAAAACTGAAGGTTTACAGGAGTTGGGGTTGGTCTGAGAATGACTTCTTGTTAGCTTTTAGAAGCTGTCCCAGATGTATGATTCTGTCTGTGGAGAATATAAATACCAAAATGGACTTTTTTGTGAACAAGATGGGTTGGCAACCTTCAGCGGTTGCTAGAACCTCTGTGGCTTTAACTCTTAGTTTGGAGAAGAGAATCATCCCGAGATACAGAGTTTTCAGGGTTTTGTTGTTGAACGACTTGATCAAGAAAAAATTCGGTTTGTCTTATGTGCTGAATTCCTCTGAAAAGGTCTTCGCAGACAATTTCTTGTCCAAGTATCAGGAACAGGTTCCACAACTATTTGATATATATCAAGGGAAAATTGATCTTTCAGAACTGGGCATTGGATTTTAACAAAAAACAAAAAAAAAACAAAAAAAAGAAGATAATTAATAGATTTTTTTAAAAAAAATTTTTTATTCTTTTTTTGTTGCTTGTTAATGTGAGTGCCTTTGGTCCTGAACTTATTCAGCTCTTAATACAGCTTAGAGCTTCTTGTATCAGTTCTGATTGTTTAATTGGACAAACTGAAATGAATGAAGTTGATGACCACCTAGGAGGAAGTAATGATTAAATCATGTTATACAAATCACTAATGGATGTTGCTTTATGCATTGAAATGGCGTATGATCTTGTTTCTTAACTTCTTTTTTTCTTTTTCTTTTTTTTATTTGTTTTGAACAGAGTATAATTGAGTAGCACATTTTCTCGAAGATATAAATTTGACTTGCATGTTTTTAGCTACTCAGTCTTGTGAAAAAGGTCTTTAGAAAGTTGTACTTGTGTTTTACTTCCATTATCATTAGTTTGTGTCATGGTTTTCTGATTTAGGAAGAGTTGAAGACGCTATAACTGCAAATTAAGTTAAATGAGAGATATCGATCGGGGTCAAATACTGGACACGGTTTGCTTGAGAGGCGTTGAAAATTGTGGGNGCTTGCGGAGAAGCGAACTATGGGATCGAGGGCTAGTAATCGCATTGCAGATGAGAGGGAAAAAGAGAACACCAATGTTCCATCTGATCCTTTTTCCATGAGCAATTGTATTGACATCATGACGACCATGCAAGTACCAACACAGTTTTACCTGTCGGTTGTCACGTACTTATATGAAAATCCAGGGTGGCGAGAGATATTCGTGAAACTCCCACTGGAAGAAAAGGCTAACTGGATTTATAACAACTTTTCCAATAATAAGTAGATGACACTACATTTCATAAGTGTTTGGCAACAATTTTGTATGCGTCAGTGGGGAGTTGTCATTACAATTACAATTTATAACGCTACTGTATGAACTTATTTATGTGATATTACATGTGTAAACACCGTTCTCGATTGTCATTACTAAATATTGACTGTTATATTTTGCTAAGTAGTACAACAACTGTTAATTATTGATAAATGTTTTGCACATGTGTAGGTTTAAATGACATCGTCTAGCCGTACAGGAAGAAGACGATGTGCTACAAATGAGAGGGACGAAGAAGAAATACTGACAGATATAGCTGTTGCACTCTGTAGTGTTGCCGCGTTAGAAGCAAGTGGGCGTAGACCACGACATACATCCGTATTAACTGGTCATCAGTAGATGTTGGAAGTACTCAACGGTCATCCTGACAAGATCTATGACAAGTGCCGCATGGACAAAGACTGTTTTACATTGTTATGTGAATTTTTGTCCGATCAAGGCAAATTGCAACCAACCAGGAAGACGAGTTTGGAAGAACAAGTTATGATATTTTTAACAATCGTTGGAAAAAACAAGACGATCAGAACGATGATGAAGGATTTCCAACATTTGGGTGAGACGATCTCTAGACATGTTATCGCAGTTTGTGATGCTATATGTGAGTTGAAGACAGAGTTTATCAGACCACCTGACTTCAATGATGTTCCATGGGAAATATCAGTCAACAGAAAATATTACCCTTTCTTTAAGGTACTGGTTCATTATGTTTGCTATTAGTAGATAGTTAAGTTCATTGTGTTATTAATTTTTTTAGTAGGTTAATATTAGTAAAATTCAATTTTCATAATAAGAATGTATTGGAGCCATGGATGGCACACATGTATACGCTTCGGTTTCACGTGAATTTTCCGATAGGTACCGGAATCGTAAAGGAATGATGTCACAGAATATAATGGTTGTATGCGACTTTAAGATAATGTTCACTTATGTCATTACAGGATGGGAATGATCTGCGCATGATTCAAGAGTTTTAAATTCAATTCTGGATGATCCTAATTCTGGATTCCACATCCTCTACCAGGTATAAGTATTTTCTTGACGTATTATAACGTATTTGCTCCACTGTTGAGGCCCAATAATTCAAATAAAGTGTCTGATATTATTACAGGGAAATACTATTTGGTTGATGCGAGTTATCCAAATAGAGATGGGTTCCTCGCCCCTCATAGGCGAGTGGCTTACCATATTTCTGATCACCGCCATAACCGAAGGGGGTCACAAGAGTTGTTTAACTACATACATGCTTCACTCCGCAATGTTGTCGAGAGAACCTTTGGTGTTTTAAAAAGACGGTTCCATATTCTAAATGAAATGAACAATTACCTGTTGGACAAACAAGGGAAGATTGTTATGGCATGTTGTGTACTTCATAATTTTATCCGAATGTATAATATGGGCTACCGTATCTTCGAACAAACCAATAATAGTACGGGTAATGAGTAAGCATATTGTGATCGTCAAAACGGGGCAGAATATGGCCGAAATGGAGAAGGACCGAGTTAACCGCAACAAGTATTATAGACAACATGACGACTGGATGTGATAACATAATGAATGCATTGTGAGCAGCATAGTGGACCATGTCATAGTTGTTAATGAAGTATACGTGTAATAATGATTGTAAGGGTTGATAATTAGTACTTTTGTCATATATGTATTAATGTGATGTTTTTAAATAGTTGGACTAGTACTTGAAATTAATATAAGTTTTTGTTTTTTAATATCTACGAGTGACAAAATTACTAATAAAATATTTAATATTATTAAAATATAACTTGATAAGTTTTATATATATAATAATACATTATTTTAACAAAATGCAACAAAATATTATATTAATAAATCATTTATAAAAAAATATATTAATCAAATATTCAACACAAATATCAAGGTCAAAATACTCTATCAAACACATATTCTGCAAATCATATTCTCGTAATCATAATCCTATCAAACTATTCAATATTATTCCTAAAATCCTATCCAAAATAATGAACCAAACGCACCCGTTGTGTTTGCATCACAAATTAGTTCTCACAAAAAATGTTTTGAAGTTGATTGGATGTTGCTTTGGGACCAGAATTCCCATTCTAATTTTTGAATATGTTGAATATGGGAATGAGTAATGCTACAGTCACTGAAGTAGTGTACCGAATTTATGCACCGAATGACGTGACAAAATCCTAACTATTGATTAATTTTAACTTAATATTAATCGACGGTCAGGATTTTACCATGTTATTCGATGCATGAATTCGGTATATAATCTTCGATAACTGTATCTTTTTCGTATGGGAATCTTGAGCAGATTATTTATGGTTGTCAACCCGATGTCGAGGCTTTACTATTGATGCAAAGGTTAAAGATTGCTATGGAGATAGCTAATTCAATTGCATATCTCCATGTTGGACCTTCAATGTCAAAAAAAAAAAATTCTGAACTTAGTCTAATTTTATCAGGAGCAGCAACCATCTTATTGTTTGTGGATTTTCTCTAGTGCATTGTGTTGGTGTAATTTCTGAAGTGTATGTGTCTTTATATATAATGCAGTTGATTTTATTTAATAAAGTCAAATAAAATACTTTCAAAATAAGATTTGCTTCACTGCAGAGCTATTGAAAACAGAGGATACTGTTTTTGTTTTCAGATTTTCATTCTTGATTAGGGTTTCTACACGGATGCAATATATATGTCAAGATACTGTGATTTTTCTTTTACACACTATATGAGGTAGGTTCCAATTGAAAGGGATGCGTTCTAAGATCCACTATTTAAGATGGGTAAGAGATAAATGATAAATCCACGATATTTTTGCGGTCCACTGGGATGCCCATGTACTCAATAATTAAGAAAGAATCCTACTTGCAAATTAAATTGTGAAAAACCAAATTTGTTATACATGTTTTTAAGATTATAACATAAAAACATTAGTTAGAATACAACAGTTAGGATTAAGCCATTTTATGGGGAATATGAACATGGCAATACAAATACTAACAAACGTCAAGAATCTGAACATTCTAAAAACGATCAGCACCACAATCAGTGTTATAAAACTGGATTGATCTGTTGTACCCATTATGAATGATGCGTATGTTTTGCATATGAAATGCGCCCAGATTAGAGTGACCTCCCAGTCCTGGAAGCAATGCTACACAGAAAGCACCCACATCTAAGTAAAGAACAGTCACATATGAAGATCTCACTACGAAGTCTGCTCCCCGGAAATGGAAGGTCAAGGTTGGATGAATGGTCGGTCTGATAAAGTAACAAAGCTGAAAATGTGTAGGGTTATTTTTGAGAGGCACTTGAATCATTCCCTGAGCATCATAGTATGCCTTCAGTCCAGCGATCAGCAACAGGTAAACATCAAGCCTGAGAACAGTTAGCGGAGATGCTGGGTCCAGGATCATTCCTCTACCCTTCGCGGCGTCGAACATACCCTCTGGCAACATTAAGCGAATAGGTCCAACACTTATATCAACAACATCCAGGAAACAAACATCAGAGTCAGCCAGTACAATGTACTGCGTCGTTGGGATAGGTTTCGAAGGTATTTTAACTTGATCCCCGAACCTCAAGTTATGAGTTTGAAAGGCTCCAAGGGGGTCTTCGAGAGAAGCAATACAATAAGAGAATTTGCCACCGATTTTGTAAAACAATTGCTTGTAGAGTGACAGTGGCGAAAAGTTTAATCCCAGGATCCCGGTAATCTTATTATATTTGTTAATAAAAATTGGGAGATTGTGGGTATAAGTAGAGCAGCCGAAGACAAGACCAAGATCTACAGTATCTTTTGTGTCATTCGTGAAAGTGAATGAGTCTGTGGATGCAATTCCCTCTGTGATCCCCTTTATAACACCGCGATATCCATAGTAAATTTCGTAGGAGCAATTGTTGTTTTTACATTTGAAGAACTTGTTATCCATATTTCCTTTATTAATAGGACAAAGGCGGTCCGTGCAGGAAAGCCTGGCATAACTGGCGGATTTTTTCGGATCGAAAAGGGGAGCCTCCTGTGGATGACATCCCCAAAAACCAAAAGTGCAAGGCTCACACTGAGTCCAAATCAGTCCGGCAATGGTGTCAACCACTAAAAACACTTTTTGAGATGGCATTCCGATGTTAATCTCCGCTACATAGTAGTAAGCCTGAGTAATTAGAGGCGTTACATACTTTTCATCGTCGAAACCATCATTCTGTGATGCAGTCGAACGCGGATTATGTAATATTTGATGTCTAACCAGGGAGATTTTTGCCAGTTTTTCCATTCTTTCAGGTTGTGTGAGATTGCCATGATAAATTGGGGACTCCGGGGAGTCAGCTGGGATGACCCTGAGGGTAAATCCTATGGATTCTGAAGCCTCCGGACCGACGGCTGCGGAAAATATAAAAACTAGATGAAGGAATACAACATTTACAGGGAAGTTCAGAATTCCTGCCATCGATCGAGTCCCGTTGAAGAAACTTGTTGCACGCACATATTAATTTATAATATGCTTCCACCATTTCAAAACGTTTTCCAACCATTCGAGTGATTAGTTATGTCCATTGGAGTGATCTTAGATCGGTTAGTAGTTTATAGTATAATTTAAGGAGGATACAACCCATGATAACAAATCTATGTCTAAAAATATTACAAGATAACAAATTTTTTTACTTTAAAATTTGATATTTTTTTAAACCGCCGTTTAGTTTTAAGTATTAAAATATACGATAGGAATGCAATTTTTTATTAAATATTTATTAACTTATAATAGTGAAGATTCTAACAGAATAAAAACAACAGAAAATATTGTTATTTTAAAAACCTGAGAAGAGTTTGTTATTGCATAACATTTCACGGTGTCAATCTCTTTTAACTCTATCAAAAATTATAAGTATTTATCTTTATATAGACAGATAATTCTTTTCATTAATAAAAAATTAAAGACTAAACAGAAATAACACATAAAAGTAAGGGGCTGAGGTTTACCCAAAAACACAAGGTTTAAGTTTGAGTTGGGGGTTTGAGTAGTATTCCTTTTAAAATTAATTTCATATGTTCAATTGCCTGCTTGGATATGAATGCAATTACCTGAAATATTATACATGAAACCAATTATGTTTTTAACTAAAAAAAAAGGATTTAGGGGCATGGTTTTAAAACCCGACCCAGCCCTATTGGTTCAACTGGTTGAACCAGGAACCGATGATCGAGCCGGGTCGGTTCGACTAAAAAATCAGAATTTTCAAATGAACCAATTTGAACAGCAGTTAGACTTTTGTTACGAACCGTTGGTTCAACCCAGCGGTTGAACAACTTTTTTATTATTTTATTTTTTTAACATGTCATGTTGATGCGAGAATTACGTCATTACGTTGACATCAGCATGATGATATCACGATTTAACTCGACGATTGAACCGGTTCAATCAGTCAACCTGGTGACCCAGTGACCTAATCGGGGTCACTCCCCGGGTCGGGTTTTAAAGCCTTGTTTAGACTTTAGAGGTCTATTTATCATTATCTAATTTGAAATATTTTTTAGTTTGTCCCCTCCAATTACATATATATAAAATGTATATATGGCTTCTATATACTCTTCTTTCCTTTCATAAAAAAGTAATGGGTATAAAACAAGTGATATTATAAGCATAAACGTTATAATATAGAGACATTTTCAACGAAAAAAACTAACCACTGTTAGCGTAATATGTAAGTTAAATGGAGGGGTAAAGTTGAAAATGCTCTAAAACTTGATGAAATATAAAAAAAAAACAAATGAGGTTTTTTTTTTTTTTTTGTCACATGATAATTGAACATGGGAAACAAAGGGATAGAGTAAACAAATAATTTATCTAATAAAATACACCTATTTATTTTGTTTTAACATTTTTTTTTTCTTAATTTTATGATTTGCATCTTTTATATTATTATTTTTAACTATTATTATAATTAAAAAATATTTTTCTCTGATCTAAACACTTATTATTTTTATTTTATTGGATAAAATTATATTATTATAACTGATGGGAACTGTACTGATCATGACTCTGCATGAAAAGGTAGACTTAGATCACATAACTGATGGTTGACAGGGGAAGACTTCTGTACCTCTTAGTAAGAAGCTATGTAATCCAAGTTTCTTTCTTTATATGTTATGTTCTTTCTGCTTCAGATTTTGCATATTATAAGTCCATTAATCTCTCTCAAACTCAAGCCTAGCTAGCCAACGTTCTCTTTACTGCCGGAATTGGCCGTCTGCAGGTATGTAATTTACATATCTTGATCTTTCTGCGGTGGTTTACCTTACCAGAATTCAATCTTTTCCCGCCTGGCTAAGAAGTCTTGTATAGGCATCACTTCATTTGTTTATTTTTCAATTTGTGAATAGTTTGAGTGGCTGGATTTTCGGAAGAAGAAGAAACTGTGAGGACAGGTACACAACAAAATCTTTTGAAGAATGGGGAAAAGTTTTTAGAAATGTTGATTACCTCTTGTAATGGTAAATATAACCAGTTAGGGTTTTTCTGCTAGTGAGCTCAAGATAGCAACAAACAACTACGACTTTCAAAAATTGTAACATATGGCAGATTCCATAAATTGTTCAAAAGTTTTCTTCAGAATCGTCCAGTTTTGTCTTGAAGTTTGAAGGAAGTACAGGGTACCAATATTGTTTCAACAACATTGTATTGTGTCACAAATACGCCACAAAATGTTTTGAAGTTGATCGGATGTTGCTTAAGACCGAAATTCCCATTCTAGTGTTTGAATCTGTACAATATGGCACTCTTGCCGATCTTATCCATAATCCTGATCATAAACTCCAGGTTGATCCTTTTGTTGTTGAAGCATAGGTTAAAAATAGCCACGCAAATTGCCAATGCTTACAAATCTTCACATTGGCTTCCCCAGGCCAGTCGTTTTTAAAGATATAAATCCATCACATATCTTGTTGGATGAACAATATGTTGCCAAACTCTTCGACTTTTCGGTGAGCGAATCAATTCCAGAAGGTGAAACCCACATAAAGATGATGTAGTGATGGGTACAATCGGGTTTGTTGCCCCTGAGTATTATGCTCCATTTGATTAATAGAATGCGATGTTATATGTTTTGGCGCATTGCTACTTGAGCTTTTGACTGACATAAAATCCTTGATCTTGCTCGTCTTGCGAGGAAGGATGATTGCATAATGTTGGATTATGTAAGAAACATATTCAAATGTAAATCCTGAATTTGTGGAGATGGATCGAATCCTGAGAAAGAGAACAATGTACCTACTAATTTTCGAATGTATCAGCAGAATAGCAGAAGATAGGCCAACAATGATGGATGTGGCTAACACAAGGCAAATGTATCTAGCTGGTGCTGTTGCTGCTGCTTATGTGTCTAACTTTGTATTCATGATTAGGATAGTTTCTCAAGTTTTATGTACTTATCAATGATTTGTCTGTGGATCTTTCCAGTGTTTGATACAGTTTCACTTTAAATTTTACATGTTCAAAGGCCTTATTATTTCAGGAAGTCTTATATGAAGTTATTAAGAATTGTACAAGGGTCTTCTCTCCATCATTATAGTTTCAAACTATAAGTCATATTATACTTTACCCTTATATAATATTCACAATTAAAACCATGCAAATACTAGCACATTCACTCTTAGTAATTGTTTTCTTTAGGCCACCATGTTTGACTCCTTTGAGCCACAGGATCAATATCGATGATGGAAATTTCCTGGAAGCCAACTTTTCTCCCACTTTTTATAAATATGTAGACTACATGCTACATTTCGTGGTTGACAAGGAAGGCATCCATACTTGTGACAGAAACTACACTTCTGGTTATAATATGTACATTCATTAATCTGCTTCAAATTTTATATTTAAGTGTCAATTGCAGAGAGCTTTGTCTCAAAATCGCCTCCAAGCTTTTCTTTGGTTGATTCTTGTTCAATCACCCGCAGGTGCATATTCTCTTTATCTGCTGCTTTCCTTAGTATGTCTATCTGTGTATAAATTTACTTTCATTAATAATTAATCATTGTGGTTGACTGATATACAAGACCTCCTTACTTCCAAGAAACACCGCTTCTAGTCATGTAAAATCAGCTTCAGATTCAGTTTGTTTATATATATATATATATGTAAGTGCCAATTGCGGAGTTCTCTCAAATTCATTGTTCTGTTTTCTTCATCTCTATACTTGAATTAGCCATTAACAGGTACATAACACTTTAGCCTGACTGAGTAAATATTCTGTAACTGCTGTGTGAATTCATATACGTAGTAGCATATTTTCCCTTTTCTTTACATTAGACAGTGATCTTGGTTGAGAAGAATCTGTAATTTCCTTGCAACAGATGAAAACGTTAGAACTATAACCAGTTTTATGTGTATAAATTAATAATTTTTGGGGTTTAGACAGGTTATAGATGACTCGTGTCTGAGGAAAAGAAAGAAGTTGCAAAACCAGTGAACAGTATTCTTGATGAAGAATGGCCAAATTTTATGGAAGTTATTACTTCTTGTAATGGTAAATGTGATCTTATTCGCGGTTTCTCTGCTTACGAGCTCAAGAATGCAATAGACAACTATGCCCTGCAGAAAGTTATAAGAGATGGATATCTATAGATTGTATAAGGGTGTTCTGCAGGACCGCACAGTTTCTATTATGAAGTTCAATGACATTATGGATGGTTGCGAAGATTGTTTCAATAACATTGTATTTTCATCGCGGATGAGTATCTGCAAAATGTTTTGAAGTTGATTGGGTGTTGTTTAGAGACTAGAATTCCCTCTGGTTTTTGAACCTTTGCAGTTTGGCGCTCTTGCTGATCATATATACCATCAACCCCATTTTGAGCCTCCAGTATTGTCACAAAGGCTCAAAATTGCAATGGGGAAGCTAATGCAGTTGCATATCTCCACTTGGATTCCCCAGGCCTATTGTTTTCGAAATATCAAACCATCAAGAATCTTTCTCAATGAAAATTATGTTGCCAAGCTGTTTGATTTTTCACTTTCTGTGACTATTCCGAAGGTGAAACCCACATAAATGATGGCGTAGCAGGAACAGTGGCGATATATTGCTCCAGGGTACATGATTACAGGTGATTGCAATGAGAAATGCGATGTTTATAGTTTTGGTATATACTTCTTGAGCTTTTGACAGGCACACATATATGACTTTGCGCAGCAAAAATGGAGGCTGATTATTGGTTTTGATCATGTATGAAATTCATTGAAGATGGTAGGTTTGAGGAGGTAGTAGATCCCATCCTTCTTGAGACAAATCATGTCCTATAAAGAGAAGCTATTATAAGCTTTGACAGAGCTTATTCTTAAATGTGTTTGGGAATCGCTGAATAGACCAACAATGATTGATGTGGCAAAACAACTTAAGCAAATGTATCAATTGTCCAGTTAAAATGATATTTAATGTGCCTTTTTCTGTTCCTAGCTAGTTATTAGAAGCTGAAGTTATTGTATCAGGGATTTGTGAACTGTTAGATGATTCAATTTCCAGAAGTTGATTACTTCTTTTATATTAGATATATCCATTCTACTGGTTTCTGCTGATGAGCTCAATAGAGCAACAAACAATTTGCACATAAGAAGTTGACAATGTATGTAGGTTTCCTGCATGTACGCCCCCTTGAGGTACGCAGTTAATGCTACTTCTTTTGCTCTTTTTTAGTTGATTCATTAGTATTATTGTTTGTTGGCCTTTGAGTGATAGGTTGAACACTTGCCTTGAAATTGGTTGAAAATGAAGAAATTGTGTTTCAGGCTTCGCCGGGCCGAAGAATAATCTTCGCCGGGGCGAAGAGGTGTTGAAGCCACGGAAGCCGTTGGATAGTTTCGCCGCAGCGACAGAAGCTTCCTCGCCGCAGCGACGTGCCAACCAAAATGTTTGTTAAGTTTAGATATTTTCTTCCCTAAGGGAAATTTGACCATTCTACCCCTAATTAGTAGGAAAAGTGGGGAGTAAATTGAAAGGATTTTTCATGGAGATTATGTTAATGTGGGGGTGTGTTTGTAATGAATCAAAGATATAGATGGAGTTCCTAAGGAAGAGTAAGGGCAAAATGGAAGGCTTGTGCATAAAGTGTGTTAAAAGGAATCAAGTCATTGCAAACCCTTCATTTTCTTCTCCCGCCCCACTCTCCTTTCTTACTTCCTCTCAATTTCTCTTTCATTTCTTCAAGGTTTTTAGGAGGGCTTTGGAGTAATTTGGAGGAAGCAATCTAAGGCATCCTAAGTAGGATTCTTGCTTTGGATGTGAAGTTTGTGAAATTGAGTGTTTTTGAATATTAAGGGCCTTTGGTTGAATTGTTTAAGGTAGAGAAATCAAGCAAACCAAGAGAAAGGAAGTGCTAGTGAGATCTCTCCATCACAAGGTATTAAACCCCAACCCAAGTTGAGATTTGAGAATTTTCTTGATGAGGTTTTCATAGCAATTATGTATGTATGTTATATGCTATGTTAATGAGTTCTAATGATATTATTGCTTGTGGTTGTTCATGCACTTCAATTGTGAGAAGTGAGATATGGGTTGGAGATGTAGTTTAGATGGAATTGAAGGATATTGAGAAATCCTTTTTGGAAGTGTTATTCTTTGGCAGGATATTATGGCTACGTGAGGGAGTTTTTCCCATTTTGGATGGTTAGAGAAAGACATGAAATTATTGTTATATAGAGTTTTATTATGCACTTGAGTTGTTTGA
Source organism: Pistacia vera (assembly GCF_008641045.1). NCBI lineage: Eukaryota > Viridiplantae > Streptophyta > Magnoliopsida > Sapindales > Anacardiaceae > Pistacia > Pistacia vera. The sequence continues at coordinate 405,978 of NW_022196735.1, read as the reverse complement.
TGAAATGCCTAATAGAGGTTGAGTATGAGTAGTGAACCTTAATTCTTGCAACATTGCATTTTGGCATTTCATAAGTGCTTAGTGAGATGAACCATCCTAGACATTACTTGTGTATTGAGAAATGACTTAAGAAAGAGTAGAAACTTTGTGTAGGCATTTGCTCTATGAGTAGAGAACTTTGTGAATGCAACTACTCTAAGGGTAGGGAGAATGAGAAGTGCTAGAGTAATGAATGAGAAGAGTTTAGAAACGGGTGGATGCTTTGTGATCGTCACCCGTTAGTTATTAGAAGGGTTGATGCTTTGTAATCATCACCCACGTTATTGAGACGAAGGACGTTACGCTTTGTGATCGTCACCCAAAGTCATGAGGACGGGTAGGTGCTTTGTGGTCTCCACCCGATAGTTACGAAAACCGGGTAGGTCTTCGTGATCCCCACTCGAGTCACTAAGAGCGGGTTGGTGCTGTGTGAACTCCACCCGACAGTCACGAAGAGCGAGATGGTGCTGTGTGAACGCCATCCGGCGTACCTCCGTAAGAGGCCATGACGTTTAATAGAAGCAATAGAAAGTGTGAGGAAAGAATTAAGAATTACATACAGATAGACAGATAAGGGTTTACTTACTGACATTATTCTATGCTCACCCCGTCTTTTCCTTTGTGGGTGCAGGAACTAGGTGATGATGCAGTCGGAGGGGCGTCGGCAAGCAAGGAGCATAGCTACACTGTTTCCCTTGTTTTGTCTTGTTAAATGGCATTTTGTAAATATGCTCTTTGTGTATAAAAACTTATTACATATAATAAAAAGAAAGTTTTGGGCCCATCTTCTTATTATTATGCTGCATTGTACTATTTACAGCAGTTGTTACACTGCAGAATCATCTGATTTCTACACACTTGTATTTGCATCACAAATAGGCCAAAAATGTTTGAATTTGATTGGATATTGCTTAAAGACTGAACTCCCATCTTGTTTCTGAATCTGTGAGAAATGGTACTCTTGCTGATCGTTTTATGGTCGTCATCAACCCCATTTTGAGCCTTTACTATTGAAAGATAGGTAAAATGTTGCAATGGAGATTGCTAATGCAAAAAATCTAATCTAGTAAGTGGTTTATCGCTGAAGAAGATAGTAACAAACAACTCACATCAATGTATAGAGAGTCATAATATATGAGAAAGATCAATAAACAAGAAAGGTGTAAGAAAGGTGTACATCCTTAAATTACATAGAACAAGTTTAAACTATCTCACTTCAGTGAGCCTATACATTTGCCCGAGCTGCTTTGCCACATCAATCACTGTTGGCTTTTCTTCTTCTGAGACAGCTATCCATTTTAAGGTTAGCTCTGCAAGGGCTTGCATTTGCAGCTTATTCCCAGAATATGGTCCATCTCCAAGAATAATGAGATCCACTATCTTATCAAACCCATCTTCAAGAATTGTAACTTACACAAATTTTATTTTAACTGTCTAAAAGGGTATTTATGAAAAATCGTAGTAGATTTTTTGTGCCTCCATCAGAGGTATGGAATTCTTCTAGTCAACCATGAGTGAAGTCAATCCCAGAAATTTCCATGACTTTTTAAAATGTTGACTATAAGACTTCTATATTTCCAAGAAACAACCAGATCTCTGGTTATATAAAATCAGCTTCAGGTTCATCTTTTTATGTGTAAGCGTCAATCTTGGAGCTGTCTCAAATCATTCCTCAGTTTTCTTCATCTCAACACATGAATTGGTCATTAACAGGTACATGAACTTTTCCCACCGACTGATGTAAAAATTTACTGTAACTGTATAGCAAATGTTTTCTCTTTTCTTCACATTAGACAGTGATCTTGGTTGAGATCTATCTTTTAACTGTTAACCAACTACTTTTATCCCTTTGAATATGTCATGGTTGATCGGCAAGACTTCCATACCACCTCTGCCATAATAAAAAATCCACCTCTCTGTTTTATATATTTGTTCTGCTTCAGATTTTATCGACAAGTTATCTGATCAAACTCAAGCCTCTCCAGCTCCGTCGATTGTGAAAGGTCCGGCCATCCGCTGGTAATTTAACATCCTCAGTTGTTTCTTATGAGCAATGACAATATTTACAATTTTTTTTTTTTTAATTTACATATGCTTCACTTGTTCCATAGTTGTAAAAGTGAAAAAGTATTTTATGGAATTATGAACAGGTTAGAATGAATTGGTTTTTCAGCAGAAGGATAAGAAAAAGGTAGATGGCAAACCATTCTTAAGGAATGGCGCAATTTTATTAGAGAAGTTGATTACCTCGTCTAATGGTAAACAAAATCCAATTAGAAGTTTCTCCATTGAAGAGCTCAAGAGGGCAACGAATAACTACCAGATACAGAAACTTATACCAGGTCATGCTTATCACCTTAAGTTTTACAAAGGCTTCCTAGATCGCCTTATTTTTGTTATGAAGTATATAGAGCCTCAAACACAATATTCTGTACAAAACTTTTGCTTTAACAACATTGTATTTGCATCAAAAATAAGCCACAAAAATATTTTGAAGTTCATCGGATGCTGCTTGGAGACTGAAATTCCCATTCTAGTTTTTGAATGGGTAGAAAATTACTCTCTTGATGATCATATTCACCGCCGTCATGAACTCAATTCTGAGCCTTTACTATGGAGGCATAGGTTGAAGATTGCAATGGAAATCGCTAATGCAGTGGCATATATTCACTTTGGACTCCCCAGACCAATTGTTTTTAGAGACATCAAGCCTTCAAATATCTTGTTAGATGAACATTTTGTTTCCAAACTCAATAATTTTTCATTATCAGCTCCTATTCCAGAAGGTGAAACCCACATAAAAAATGATCCCCTAATTGGGACAGTGGATTACATTGCACCAGAGTGCTTTCGTACAAATGAATGTGATGAGAAGTGCGATGTTTATAGTTTCGGTATAGTACTACTTGAGCTTTTCACTGGACAGAAAATCCGCCGTCTTGTGGGAGAAGATGAGCATTTTACAATATTAATGGACTGTATGGTGAAGCATATCGGAGATAATATTACAGTTCGATATTTTTGGGCTACCTACGTGAAGAAACATATTGACAACAATACATTTAATGAGATAGTAGATCCTATTATTACCGGAGAAGGATCATATCCCGGGAAAGAGCAGCAGTTGCAGGCCTTTATAGATCTTATCTTTCGATGTCTAAACACACCAGAAGAAAGACCAACGATGATTGATGTGGCAAAGCAACTCAAGCAAATTTATCGATCTGCTACAAATTAATTATGTCTTGTTGAGGATGGCGCTCTATATATGTTGTTGGTAGTTCACGTCTTCATTTCCCAACGTAGAAGTTGTAATCTTAATGTATTATAAACAGAAGCCAATTAGTAATGATCAGTGCCACTCTTTTTCTTTATGATGTCTTGCTCTATATAACTCCAAACCACATTGGTTATCGTTTACATATGAAAGCCAACCTTTAAGAATATATATATATATATATATATATTCAAAGCATTTCAGGATTTGGTGGGTCGATCCTATGAGTTCATACTTGAGAAAATTCATGCATTCAGAGAAGGTACCTGAGGAGACAACATTTATGATGAGGAACGGTGAAATTTTACTAAGAAAGTTGACACTCTTTTAATGGAAAATGTAATCCACTTCGCAGTTTCTCTGTTGAAGATCTCAAATTAGCAACAAACAACTACGACACACAGAAGTTGATTACCAATTGTACAAGGGTTTTCTGGAGGAGCGCCAAATTACTGTCATGAAGTATGAATCCGCGGATACACCGAAAGATTGTTTTAACAATATTGTATTTGCATCACAAATGATTCATAAAAATGTTTTGAAATTGATGGGATCTTGCTTGGATACTCAAATTCCCACTCTGGTTTTTGAACCTATAGAGTATGGTTCTCTTGCTGATCAAATTTATCGTCCTTATCAATTCCATTTTTAGCCTTTATTGTTAACACATAGATTGAAGATTGCAATGGATATAGCTAATGCAGTCGCATATCTCCGTGTTGGATTTGCTAGGCCTATCGTTTTTCGAAATATCAAACCCTTGAGTATCTTATTCCATGAACAATATGTCACGATACTGTTCGATTTTTCACTATCCAAGTCTAATCCAGAAGGTGAAACCCACGTTAAAGATAGTGTGATGGGAGAATTTGGACTTGTTGCGTTGGAGTACCTCACTACAGGTCATTGCAACGAGAAAAGTGATGTTTATAGTTTTAGAGCATTATTGCTCGTACTTTTTACCGGACAAAGGATTACTTATCTCTCACGTCTTAAAACTAGTGATAAACATCCGTTATGGGAATGTGTGGATAAGTATTTCGAACAGAGTAGTGTTAATAAGATAGAAGATCCTGTAATTGTTTGAGCCGTATCGTTTCCTAGAAAAGAACAATAATTACGAGTTTTCACAGAGCTTGCCTTTAAATGTCTTTCTGAATCAGCAGAAGAAAGGCCAAGAATGATAGATGTGGCATAACAACTCAGACAAATGTATCGTTCAGGCATGCAAATTTAATATGTATATGCAGCTTGTTATACAATATCTTGTCTAAATTTCCCATGATAGCAAGTGCAACTTTTGATTGATTTTAGTTTGTGTCATTTACAATTGATTTTCTATGCAACTCCACATCACTAAAAGCTTAGTCAACAATCCACTGGGCAAAAATTTCCCGGAGCCAACTTTGAAAATTCCATGACTATGAAAAGTAGACTACATTTAGTAATTAAATCATATATAGTTGACTGATATACAAGACCTCCCTACTTCCAAGAAACATCGCTTCTAGTTATGTAAAATCAGCTTCAGATTCAGTTTATTTTTTTATATATATGTAAGTGCCAATTGCGGAGTTCTCTCAAATTCATTGTTCTGTTTTCTTCATGTCAATACTTGAATTAGCCATTAACAGCTACATAAACCTTTTAGCCTGATTGATGTAAATATTTACTGTAACTGCTATGTATGAACTCTTATAATGTAGTTAGCATATTTTCCCTTTTCTTCACATTCGACAGTGATCTTGGTTGAGAAGAATCCGTTAATTTCCTTGCAAACAGATGAAACAGTTTGAACTATAGCCAGTTTTATATGTATAAATTAATATATTTATTGGGGTTTTATACAGGATATAGATGATTTCCTGTTTGAGGAAAAGAAAGAACTTACAAAACACAGATGAATGAGTATTCTTGATGAAGAATGGCCAAATTTTACTGGAAAGGTTGATTGCCTCTTGTAATGGTAAATGTAATCTTATTCACGGTTTCTCTGCTAACGAGCTCAAGAATGCAACAGACAACTATGACCTACAAAAAGTTATAAGAGATGGATATGTCTATAAATTGTACAAAGGTGCTCTAAAGGACCACACAATAGCTATTGTGAAGTTCAATGACATTCTGGATGAATGTGAAGATTGTTTCAATAACATTGTATTTTCATCGCGGATGAGTATCTGCACAAATGTTTTGAAGTTGATTGGATGCTTTAGAGACTCGAATTCCCATTCTGGTTTTTGAACCTGTGCAGTTTAGCACTCTTGCTGATCATATTTACCATCAACCCCATTTTGAGCCTTTAGTAGTCACAAAGGCTCAAAATTGCAATGGTGATAGCTAATGCAGTTGCCTATCTGGCTATCTCCATTTTGGATTCCCCAGGCCTATTGTGTTTTGAAATATCAAACCATCAAGAATCTTTCTCAACGAAAATTACGTTGCCAAACTGTTTGATTTTCACTTTCTCTGACTATTCCGGAAGGTGAAACCCACATAAATGATGCGGTGGCAGGAACAGTGGGATATATTGCTCCAGAGCCTAGTTAGTAAATACGGGTACGGCAAAAAAAGGGTATGTGAATTTTATAGGTATAATACAGCAAACGGTAAAAAATACGTTTATAAAAATTCAGTCATAAAATTCGGATACGGGAAAAATACGATACAGGTATATATGGGTTTAATACGGTGCGTTGTCAATAATACGTTTTGAAAAATACGGCAATATCAATCTTAGTTTTAACACTTTTATGGACTACCTGGTTAAAATCAATGTAGCATTTCAAATGCAAAGTATTCAATTAACCAATAACACAAATACATTATATATAACTGATATTCAAATTATAGTCTCCAGACTCAAACACAATATTTAGCCAAAATTCAACAATAGTGTCAAACCAAACACATAAGTCATAACAAAACCAAAATTCAAAGTCAAATGCATGAAAGCTTAGGGGTGGCAATATGATTTTACTATATTTTGTTGGGAAGAAGTTTTTAAATAATGGTCAACTGGATGCAATATCAAATAAGATCTTCTGAGATGTATCAGTGATAAGAATTCATAATATCTATATATTTTTTATATTTCCTCACGTTTTAATGGTTATAAATGCTTAAATCTTGGATTTTGATTATGTTTCATATTTTGTACAGTAGATTAAGGAGTTAAATCAAATTGAATTCAAAATCAAGAGATTTGGAGAGAAAAAAATCAGAGCTCAAAAAGAGATACAATCCAGAAGCGGATTTTGCTTAAAGCGTGGGCACGTCCTGTTTTCCCAGAATGTTCACAAAAGCAGTTAGCAGATAGAGCGTGGGCGCGCCTTACTGGATCCGAGGTTTTTGACCTAGGGTTACGAATTTGTTGGAGAAAAAGATATGTATGACAGCTGGAAAGATTTATTTACGCATTCTTAATCTCTAGGATTTGCTAAGACTCCTTATTAAGATAAGATTTGCTTTTAATTAGTTTCCTGATCTAGATAGGGTAACTATTATTAGATGGAGTTATAAATAGGGAGATTATTCACTAGAAAAAGGGATCTATCTCCTCTCTCTCTCTCTCTTCTCTTTTCTTTAGGCGTTCTTTTAATTATGAGTAGCTAAATACTTTTCTTCCAACTGAGGGATAATTGAAGTTTTGGTTCTTCAAGAATTGTGAGATCTAATTAATTTTCAGTATTTTTTTATTTCTTCACTATTTATATATCTTCTATGTTTATTAACAATTATTGTCTTGATTGATTGATGCAAAGGGCCCGTTGTTCAATTATCAGGTTAATAAATTGTCATTTAGAACTTTAAATCCGTAATTGTTTAAATGTTCTAATATTAGTGGTAAAATAACATAGTTGATTATAGAGAGATTTTCGATTTATGTTATGAAGATAGATAATCTAGTCTAAATGAATCGAGCTTGTGTATTTATTGGCTAGAATTGGTAGTCTCTCTAATTATTAATGTTGTCGATAGATTAAATCCTAAGAGCTTGTTTAGGGTTGTTTATTAATAAGGAAAATAATCAAGAGCTTGTTTTGGTTATCGAGAAAGTAAGGAGAGATAGGTTGTTAGAACTTGTTAATAACCATAACCAATTTAGTGAAGAATCGAAGATTTTATCCTTGTATCTGTGATCAATTCTCTGAACCAATTCTGAAATTAAACCTTCGGTTGGATATTTGCTTGATATTGATTTCTCCTTAATTTTTAGTTGATTATAATTGCTTTCTTTTTATTTCACTTCGAAATTTCAAAACCCCATTTTCTTTACTTTAATTTTCATTAAAATAAATCTACCCAATCTCTTTAGATACAACCTTGCTCATCACTGTTACAATTTGTATTTTTTTTAGAGTGAGAATTTTATTATTTGTTGGATTCGACACCCACCAATCAGTCCAATCAAATTAAATTGCAAATAAATTTCTTTTTTTTTATTCGATTTACTCTATTTGCTTCCATGTCTCAAACGTGCTATCCATGATATTATTACTTCAGATCTTATTAGGAAAAGAAAATAAAAGATTAAGCAAATAGAATACTACTATAAAAAGGACTGAAATTTTAGTGTTTAAAATAGAAAATTCTAGCAATTAAAGCAATCTACTTATAGCAATGCTTAACCAGAATTATCCCATTATTAAACCTATCAATTACTATAACAAAAACATATTTTTAAATAAAAAATAATTATTTAAAATAATATTTTTTTAACTTATCCTTCAAAATCATTGAGAAAGTTCAAAAAAAAAATTATTAAAAAAAAAATAGCAGAGAATCAAGAATAAAAATATATTATAATTTTAGTTTTACTTTTTCCCATGTTGAGGGCATTACATGTGGGGCCATAGTTGCCACATGGCACTATGGCTGAACATGTTGGGTTAAAGTTTTGTCTCTTGGAGCCTCACTTCAACTGCCACATGTGCAGGCCTTCCATGTTTGAAAGGCATCCTTTTACTATTCTTAATCTCCTCAAAACCACGAAAACACGCACTTCCTCTTTCATTCTCACCCAGTTTTTTTTTTTTTTTTTTTTCAATAATTCGTGAGTTATACGAGTATTCATATTATATATATATAATTCGATAGTCCTTATAAAATACATAAATACACATATAAAACACATATTTATTAATTAGGATCTAAAGTACATGATTACATGTGATTGCACTGAGAAATATAATGTTTATAGTTTTGGAATTTTACTTCTTGAGCTTTTGACAGGACCAACAGTTTATGATCCTTCGCGCAGCAAAAATGGAGCTGATTATTTGTTATTGAATCATGTGATGAAATTCATTGAAGATGGTAGGTTTGTGGAGGTAGTAGATCCCATCCTTCTTAGAGACAAATCATGTCCTATAAAAGAGAAGCTATTACAAGTTTTGACAGAGCTTATTCTTAAAAGTGTTTGTGAATCAGCTGAAGACAGACCGACAATGATTGATGTGGCAAAACAACTTAAGCAAATGTATCAGTTGTCCAGTTAAAATGATAGTTAATGTGGCTTTTTATGCTCCTAGCTAGTTAATCAGAAGTACTGAAGTTATCAGGGATTTGTGAACTGGTTAGATGAGTTCAATTTTCAGAAGTTGATTGCTTCTTTTAATAGTAGATATAATCCATTTAGTACTGGTTTCTGCTGATGAGCTCAAGAGAGCAACAAACAATTTGCAACATAAGAAGTTGACGATGTATGAAGGTTCCCTGCAGAATTGCAGAATCTTCTGATCTCTGTTATGAAGTTTGTAGGAAGCAGGACAAATGAGTACTGTTCTAACAACATTGTAATTGCACCACAAATAAGGTACAATTTGCTTTGGTGAACATCATGTCAATGTGTGCAGATTTTGTATAAAGGATCAGTTTTTATGTGCTTTTCTATTCTCAATTTTTTGCCTAATATGTTCCCCAGTTAATCATGAGTACTGAAAGGGTTTCATAGATGGATTTAAGACTAAAATAGATGAGTTCAGAGAGTTTTTACATATGGGCAAGATCAATATAACAGAAATGTGTACATCCTGAAAACTTACATAGAAGCATAAATGGAAATTGTTAAATCACTTTTTTGAACTATGATAACTAGGAGAGGCGATACATTTGCCTGAGCTGTTTTGCCACATCAATCATTGTCGGCCTTTCTTCTGCTGATTCAGAGACACATTTTAAGACGAGCTCTGCAAGGACGTGCAATTGCAGGCCTTTTCCAGAATAAGGTTCCTCTCCAAGAATTATGGGATCTACCATCTTATGAAACCCCTCTTCAATATATTTCTTCATAAGCTTTTCAAAATGAAAGCAACCGTCCGGTTCATCTTGAAGAATATTAGATATCATGTTTCCAGTCAAGAGCTCGAACAGCAAAACACCAAAACTAAAAACATCACTTTTTTCACTAAATATACCATATAATGCGTACTCAGGTGCCATATATCCATACGTCCCTTCAATTCTATCAGTTTGGATGTGAGGTTCACCTTCTGGAATCAAAGCAGACAGTGAAAAATCAAAAATTTGGCAACATATTGTTCTTGGAATACAAAGTAGCTTGCTTTGATCATTCTAGACACAACGGGCCAAGGAAATCGAACATGGAGATATGCGATTGCATTAGCAATCTCCATTGCAATCTTTAATCTATGTGTCAATAGTAATGGCTCAAAATGGTGTTCAAGAGGACGGAAAATACGATAGTAAAGAGTACCATACTCTGCAAATTCGAACACTAGAATGGGAGTTTCAGTCTCTAAGCAACACCCAATCAACTTCAAAATATTTTTATGACTCATCTGTGATGCAAATACAATACTGTTATGCCTGGGAAATCAAGGGCTGACGTGGGAAATCACGTGATGGGGTTGACCTGCTTTCGTCAGAACGGTAAGCACACGTCAGGCATGCAAGGCGTCGTGGAGCTCCCACGTGTCCATTTCCCTGCTCCAAATCACGTAAAATCAGCTTAGAAGGTGGGCAATGTGACATAAAGTCGGATTTAGTCCTGACATTCGCACCAACCCACGGATTTAATAATGGTTATCTGCACTCATCTCACTATAAAAAGGAAAGATCTTTTCATTAAAGGGATTCGGCCTTCTTGCACTCTGAACTAGCTTTCTCTCTCTCTTATCATTATACTTTTGTATTTACTTTTCCCCAATTATTTGTAAGTCAGTCCGCTATTGCGACCTGACCCACGATTCTAATACAAACTATCAGTGGACGTAGGATTTTCTACCTTAGCATTCGAACCACTTTAAAAAGCTCTCATTGTTGCATTTACTCTACATTTCATTCATAATCACGTGCGTCTCTTGACCAATCAACGTTATGTACGTGTCGATTAGTTAGTGTCAAAATCACGCATCAACAAATACTATTAATAGAGTCTCGATATGCAGCTCTGTATTTGTCAAGCTTCATAACAGAAATAGGGCCATCCTTCAGGAAACCTTTGTATAGTCTATAGTTGTAATCATCTGTAATAACATTTCCAGTGTCGTAGTTGCCTGTTGCTGTCTTGAGTTCTTCAGCAGAGAAAGCACGGATTGGATTCCGTTTACCATTAAAGGAGGTAATCAACACTCTTAGTAAAATTTCACCATTCTTCAAAATATTTCGTTCACCATCATCTTCCTGATGCTTCCTTGTCCTCAGAAAACAACTCATCGAACCTATCCACAATTCATCAAATAGTTTCACTATTTTCCTTTTCTGATGAACATCAAGTATGTTAAGAACAAAATAGGAAATTGATCCACTATATGCTGTACTTTAATGTCAGTAAAGATTTAAATCAGATCAGGATCATTGCCTCATGTGAAAAAAAAAAAAAAATGTAAATTTAATTTGCTCAAGTTAAGTAGCCAAGAAAGATCTGAAATTGGAATTTATTTATCAGATGTTAAAATCTCCAGCAGAATTTATGAAATTACAGGACCAAAAGAAGTAGGTTATTGTGCTTTCTGATCATGTACCAGATCATCAATATTTTCATCTTCTGGAAATTTACTTTGTTTCAAGCCTGAAAGTCAACTATAATATTGCCACCATTCTCAAAAACAATTTGGAAGGAAGATTAATATTAGCAAATGAATGAAAGGCAACAATTAATGAAAGCAAATTCACGTGCAGATAGACATATTAAGAAATAAAAACTGATAATTGAAGAAGATATGTACCTTCGAGCAAGAGCAGATAGTTTGATATAGAAAGCTCTGCAGCTCACAGTTGCATATAAAATGTGAAGCAAAATAAAAGAACGTGAACATACATACAGTTTCTTAGAAATATGGAAGTCTTCTTGGTCAACCATGAGACAAGTCAAGAAAGGTTGGTTTGGGCTTCATTTAGGAGCCCATACTGTGAGACCATTCATCCCTTGTTGGTTTTGGTTGTTTTCTAGAGTCTACATACAAATAAGAACTGGCCTACTTTGAAATTATTTATCATGGATTGGGTGTTTTGTCAATTACCCAAAACATTAAAACCCCAAGACTTCAACCTATTTTTAACACAGAATTCATTTATGTGGCTCCTTAATAATGGGGTTAAAAGGAGAGAGGCAGAATTGATATAAGGGACCCACATACAAATGAGTGGGGGCAGCTAACCCAGCTCAAAAAAAAATCTGTAGCTTAGTTTGTTTTTTCTCTATTAATTGGACAACATTTGTATTAATATTTATTGATTTAACCTCGCTCATTTATTTAAGGAGACTTTTGCTATAATTGAATAAGGCATTACTCAAACTATTGGATAAAGCACTATAACTCACCCCCAAAAACTAGTGTAAAGGAGGAATGAGTCCAACTACATATACATACTTTAATCGTCCACCAACTTGACAATATGAGACAAATTTAACTTCTGGCATATTTAATATAGTATCACAATACCTCTCCTCTTATGGTCAGATAATAAACTCTTTAGCCACTGAAGTTAACTATACCTAAGAGGTCTTGTGTTTAAGTCACAATAGAAGTATCTATCATATTTATCTAATTACCGTGTTCTGTGACCCAACGGATTAGGTAGACTCCATCGTGGAATTGAATAATTCAGGTGCCTATATATATAGGTACCTGATGTTTATTTGTTTAACGTGCCAAATGTGTCAAGAGTGGACTTAGAATTTCAGAAAAAATGGAAATTTCATAGTCTTTAAGTCTTGTAAAGCTTGCATCATATTGATCTTGAATTTAACTAAAAGGTCATGTAGTTTTTTAGTCTTTACTAAATGGCCTTATTTTTTATTAAGACAAACTAATAACAATTAAACATTAATCATGGCTTAATTAAGATTAATGAAATATTGTGTAATCTTTTAAAAATTATAATATGTCCCCACAAACCTAAAATTCTTGCAAACAAACCCAAACATAACATCTTCTTCTTCTTCCTCCCGCCATTAACGCATCCCTCCCTGGTTGCTGTTTATTCTAAGCTTTGTCTACATCTTCTTCTTCCTCTGTATCTTCTTCTTCCTCTACACCTTCTTCTTCCTCTTTCCTATACATATTCTTCTTCCCGCCATAACACTATCTTCTTCCTCCGCCATTAACATTTTCTCTGCCATAGATTCTCCTCCTCCTCCTCCTGACATTTTGTCCAGGTATGTGTATCTTCCCCTTTCATTTTATATTTTGATTTACAAAGATTTAGTTATGGATTGGGTTTGGGTTATGATTTTGATTTAATTATTTAGGTTGTTGGGTTGTGTTTGATGTAATGTAAGTTGAACGAGGTAAAATTTGTTGAATATTTTCTTGATAATTGAGGATAGTAGCACCGATTGTAGGTGGAGATGACTAAAAAAGTGTTCTGAATACGATGGATCGCTTAAGCAATCTGGTATATCTGGTATAATGCAGCAGATGAAAGTTGCTTGTGATTTCAAAATGAATTGGAATGCATATACTGTTGCAGCTAATTGGTACTTGAAAGCTGGCTTAATTGAAAAGAGTTGGACAATGCTGAAGAGGTCAGAGCCTCTAATTACTGGTAGAAGTAGAATGAGACAGTTTGCTTATGAAGTTCTGATTACTGTATATGCTTCTACTGGTAATAAACATGAAGTGTATCGTATATGGAATTTGTATAAGAATATGGGAAAAGTCTACAACTCAGGCTATGTGTGCATTATAAGCTCTCTGATGAAATTGGACGACATTGATGGTGCAGAGAAGATCTTGGAGGAGTGGGAATCTGCAGATACAGTTTTTGATGTTCGGGTACCAAATATTGTTATCAGTGGTTATTGCAGAAAGGGTCTTTTGAGAAAGGCTGAAGCATATGTAAACAGGCTTATAGAGAGTGGAAAGGTGCCTGAATCAACCTTATGGGATCGTCTGGCAACAGGATACCATGTTCATGGTCAGATGGCAAAGTCAGTGGAGACTATGAAGAGAGCAATCTTGGTAAGTCAACCAGGGTGGAAGCCCAACCAATTTACTTTGGCAGCATGTCATGAGTATTCAAGACAACAGGGAGATATGGAAGCAGCAGAGGAGTTTTTGAAATTACTCAAAAAAAGGAGTGAATCCGTAGGACATATTCATGATAAATTAGTTAGTACTACTAACAATGAAAGTCTTGGTGCCCAAGCCCTTGATGAGATGGAAACAGAGGAACAGATTGTTGATGGGGAAGCTTATGAAATCATTGAGTCAAAGGATGAAGGAAGCAGCTGAATCATTTGTACAGTGACTTACTAAAAAAATGCGAGGAAAACATTGTCTTATGCATATGATAATACTGTCCCTTAATTATATTGATTTTCCATGCTGTGTGTGAGTAATTAATTTGGCATGAGAAATGGTGCTAATGCCATAGGAATCTTGAACTTGTCTCACCGACATATTTCAAGTATGGTGAATTGCTTCATCCTTTTCACATTTCCGGCAGCCACATTGACACCATGTTTAGTTTCTAACAGATTAGATGTTTGATCATCAAAATATTAACATATATACTGTAAATAATAGGAGGTGTGGTGAAATATGAGCGTTGAAGAGTTGAATGAATTGCAAGCTTTAAGTCATGACCAACATTTATTATTATAAGTTTAATTTGCTCAGGTTAAGCAGCTAAGAAAGATCTGAAATTGGAATTTATTGATCAGATCTTAAAATCTCCAGCAGAATTTATGAAATTACAGGACCAAAAGAAGTGGGTTATTGTGCTTTCTGATCATTTACCAGATCATCAATATTTATCATGGATTGACTGTTTGTCAACTACCCAAAACTGTTTTAACAGAATTCATTTATGTGGCTCCTTAATAATGGGGTTAGAGGAGAGAGGTAGAGTTGTAATAAGGACCCATATACAAATGAGTGGGGGCAGCTGATCCCACTCAAAAAAAAATCTATAGTTTAGTTTGTTTTTCCTCTATTGATTAAACCTCACTCATTTATTTAAGGAGACTTTTGCAATAATTGAGTAAGGCAGAACCTCAAACTGTTGGATAAAACACTATAACTCACCCCCAAAAACTAGTTCAAATGAGGAAGGAGTCTAACCATATATATGTGTATAACAATTTACCAATTGAGCAATATGGGACAAATTTAACTCTGACATATTTATTATAGTATCACGATACCTCTTCTCTTGTGACAGGATGATAAACTCTTTAGCCACTGGAATTAGTTATACCCATAGGGTATTGTGTTCGAGTCATAGTTGAGATATCTATCACGTTTGTACAATTATCTTGGTCTATTGGACTTATAGGGTGTTTCGTAACCCTAAGAATTAAGTAAGCTCCAATGTGAGATTGGACAACCCTGATACCTAAAAAATATAGAATAACTTTATCCTTACAAAGACTTATATAAAGAAGCCTACAAAGTGAAGAAAAAAACAAAGAAAAAACGGAAAAAGAGAAAGAGAGAGAAAGAGAAATCATGAAGATGAAAGGTGGGGATTGTCTTTGTATGCTCCCTTTGTATTTGTTTTTGTAAGACTAGAACTTCTAAAATATATATATATATATATAGTATCACAATTGTTTTTTATTAACTGATGTTCATTTGTTTAAAGTGCCAAATGTGTCAAGACTTTGACTTAGAACTTCAGAAAAAATGGAAATTTCAAAGTCCTTAAGTCTTGTAAAGCTTGCTCATTTCAACGCTTGGTTATTAACCAACTACTTTTTATCACTTTGAATATGTCATGGTTGATCGGCAGGACTTCCATACCATCTCTACTATATTAAAAAATCCACCTTTCTGTTTTATATATTTGTTCTGCTTCAGATTTTATCGACAAGTTATCTGATCAAATTCATGCCTCTCCAGCTCCGTCGATTGTGAAAGGGTCGGCCATCCGCAGGTAATTTAATTAACATCCTTTTTTCTCAGTTGTTTCTTATAAGCAATGACAATATTTACAATTTTTTTTTTTTTTTAATTTACATATGCTTCACTTGTTCCATAGTTGTAAAGGTGAAAAAGTATTTCATGGAATTATGAACAGGTTAGAATGAATTGGTTTTTCAGCAGAAGAAAGGATAAGAAAAAGGTAGATGACAAACCATTCTTAAGGAATGGCGCAATTTTATTAGAGAAGTTGATTACCTCGTCTAATGGTAAACAAAATCCAATTAGAAGTTTCTCCATTGAAGAGCTCAAGATGGCAACGAAGAACTACCAGATACAGAAACTTATACCAGGCCATGATGGTCACCTTAAGTTTTACAAAGGCTTCCTAGATCGCCCTATTTTAGTTATGAAGTATATAGAGCCTCAAACGCTCTACTCGGTACAAGACTTTTGCTTTAACAACATTGCATTTGCATCAAAAATAAGCCACAAAAATATTTTGAAGTTCATCGGATGCTGCTTGGAGACTGAAACTCCCATTCTAGTTTTTGAATGGGTAGAAAATTACTCTCTTGATGATCATATTCACCGCCGTCATGAACTCAATTCTGAGCCTTTACTATGGAGGCATAGGTTGAAGATTGCAATGGAAATCGCTAATGCAGTGGCATATATTCACTTTGGACTCCCCAGACCAATTGTTTTTAGAGACATCAAGCCATCAAATATCTTGTTAGATGAACATTATGCTTCCAAACTCTATAATTTTTCATTATCAGCTCCTATTCCAGAAGGTGAAACCCACATAAAAAATGATCCCCTAATTGGGACAGTGGATTACATTGCACCAGAGTACTTTTATACAAATGAATGTGACGAGAAGTGCGATGTTTACAGTTTTGGTGTAGTACTACTTGAGCTTTTCACTGGACAGAAAATCCGTCATCTTTTGGGAGAAGATGAACATTTTACAATGTTAATAGACTGTATGGTTAACCACATTGGAGATGATATTACAGTTGAATATTTTTGGGCTACCTACGTGAAGAAACATGTTGACAACAATACATTTAATGAGATAGTAGATCCTATTATTACCGGAGAAGGATCATATCCCGGGAAAGAGCAGCAGTTGCAGGCCTTTATAGATCTTATCTTTCGATGTCTAAACACACCAGAAGAAAGACCAACGATGATTGATGTGACAAAGCAACTCAGGCAAATTTATCGATCTGCTACAAATTAATTATGTCTTGTTGAGGATGGCGCCTCTATATATGTTGTTGGTAGTTCACGTCTTCATTTCCCAATGTAGAAGTTGTAATCTTAATGTATTATAAACAGAAGCAAATTAGTAATGATCAGTGCCACTCTTTTTCTTTATGATGTCTTGCTCTATATAACTCCAAACCACATTGGATATCGTTTACATATGAGAGCCAACCTTTAAGATTAATATTCAAACTTCAACGCTAAACACTACTCCGAATCAATTAATGCGTCCAAGGTTACAATTAATTCTCATTATAACATGAAGCATACAAAGTCCAAAGTTATATGTCCATAAAAAAAGCTGTGGCAAAATCGTTATATGGTGAAAGCTTCTACGATGATTCATTGTAACTCGGCCATGTAGACCTTTTGTCATCATTTGATCTGTTTAACTCATGGGGAAGATTTGCATACTAACCACCCTTGGGTGGCCAAGTGATTAAATAGCGACTCTTGGGGTATTACTTAAGAGGTCATGAGTTCGATTCACCTCTATTGCTAATAGAGGTGGCCACTGGAGGTTTACCTAGCTGTCAACTTCAGGGCCTCGGGTATTAGTTGAAGTGTATGCAAGCTAGGCCGAACACTCCAGTCACCCAAAAAATAAAAAAATAGAGGAAGAAGAAGAAGAAGATTTGCATATTTCCTAGAAACGTCTCTTGCCATATCTAATCATTGTCAGATTTAGAGATGGGCGTGGGCTGGGTCGGGGCCGGGGCTGAGGACCCCATGCCCCGGGGCCGTCCCTGTTACCCTCTCCGAGGACCATCCCCGCGGGCGACAATTTTTCTCATGACCATCCCCGGCCTGCAGGGACAAAATCATGACCATCCCCGTCCCGTCCCGGCCCGATAACCGAGCCTTTGCGGGGAATTTATCCCCGCATGGATTTATCTCCCGAATGGGGATTTTTGCCCCATGTAAGTCAAAACTTTTCGTAAAATTAATTATTTTAATTGTGAAAAACTAGTACGTTAATAAGTATTATATTTAACAATTTGACTACTTAATTTCAGTAGTTAATTAACTTAATTCATTAAAAAGGCATAATTTAAGGTAAGAAAATATAAAATCTAACAATTTCTTGAAAATTTAAATTAAGATTTAAAAAGCAAATTGATATGAATAATTGAATATGATGAATAACAATTTCTTGGTAAAAATTGGAACATACTCATGGATTTCAAAGCAATAAAATATAATCATCATTCAGGCAACATTGCTGCAACTATGCGTCTATGCCATTCACAGTTCAAAAAGCTTGTAAACTATATATTTCCAATTTCTTAACAACTTGTTAAAATTAAATGTCATCCAATTTCTGAATAGCTGGAATGATAATCTATTTTCATTAAGTGATTTATTAGATAATCGAAAACTAAGGATCTTAAATACTATTTGAAATTCAAAAGAACGGTAGGGAGGGGCCATTGAACGACTGGAAAAAGCAAGGGCCCATTTATGGAAAGTTAAAATGTGTTTATATACTAGATTTAAGTGACAAAACCTACTGAAGAATTGGTGCATAATCCTGATAATATGCCTCATGTAGAACAATGTGCTTGAAGAAACATCCTAAAAATAATGCATTCAATGAGATAGTAGATTCTATAACTATTAAAGAAGGATCAAATCCTGAAAAGAGTAAACGACATATTCCCACCCAAGGTTTGATGACATCGCAAGTTGGTACCCCAAGTTCTATTTATTTCAGATTCCCACCCTTAAAGTAACGTAAAATGGTTAGATATAACGACTCAGGGGTAAATTGGCCATTTCACAAAGGAGGCGCACATTAAAAAATCGTTGCCCCTAACAAAGCTCAGCTGCACGTTAGCTAACACCACCGCCGACGTTTTTTGCTCTTTTTCGGCGATTCTTCCACCCAAAATCACCCTTGTCACCACCATTTAAACAATCATCCTCCCCTCTACAAAATAGTACCCTTCACAACCCCTCATCACTCAGCGATCACTAGCCACGATAGCCGCCACAGGCAACTGGTTTTAGTTGGTCTCCATCGACAAATGGCCACTAAATAGTTGCTGGGGACATAGGGGTTTTGTAGATTTGGAGATGTTGGTTGCAGTGGTGATGTCCAATTGTATTTTTGTCGTCGGAATCCAGCAAAGAACGACGAAAACCTAAGCTTGACAGTGTCGGCGATTGGAGAGCCCAATGAGTCAGGAACCAGAGGGATTTTGGACGATGGACGATGGGGAAGGTGATGGAGGTGACCAAGGGGTTCGCCGCCATCTGAAACAACCCATATCCAGTGAAAACCGAGACAGTGCGCAGTCACTAAGGGTATAATTAAAGTAATTTCAAAATAAGATGGTTAATTTTATAATTTTAGTAATTTAGGGGTTAAAACATAATTTATTAATTTAGGGTTAAGGATATTATGGTAATTGCACCCTCACTACCCCAAAAATTGTTAACAGTGTTATTTGAAGGGTGGGAATTTATAATAAATGGAACTTGGGGTACCAACTTGGGATTTCGTCAAACCTTGGGTGGGAATATGTCGTTTACTCTCCTAAAAAAATAACAACAAAACTTATTTCATACCAAGCAGGTTTGGATAGAACTCATCCCAAAAACTAAATCAAAGGAAGAGGGAACTCAGCCACATATATATACAACAAAGCAAGGTCTAAACCCAACAATGACCCACCATCTGCCCCAGGCAAGGCCGCTCTAATATCATGATGTATTTTTCTTAGGTAGAACTCACTCCCAAAAACTAGTTCAAATACAGTATCATCTTAACTAAGTTTTGATTTCTCTATTTTCTTGAGAACACCATTCTTTTTATATGTATTGGTTGTTTATATTTACATTCGCTGCATAGAAGAGAGAAAACTTTCTCTTCTGTGTTGTCAGGTTATGAATAAAGAGAGAAAATTGTTTGAAATCTATACTGTATCTGTGAAACATCTTGGAGCCATCCAGTTCGGTAGGGATTATGAGATTAATTAATGAATTCCAGTACTTGTTATATAAATTAATTTGATTTTTGGTTTGGTTTAGTTATGAACAAAGTAGAGACAACAGTGAGAACAAAATAATAATAAAGCAAATCATAAATAATAAACACAGAGAAAATAACACGTGCGATTTACCCTGGTTTACCCAATATGAGTTATGTCCAGTCGAGTCAATATTATTGCAATATTTCCTCATCTCTCTCTCGTTTACAATAAATAAATTACCCTATGATTTGCTATCACATTCATAACAAGAGAAAAATATGTTTATATACTAATTTTAAGTGACAAAACCTAGTTTTACAATTATTCATATTCTTTAGCCCAACCCAACGAAGAATTAATAACTTAAAGAAATCCTATAACAATTATACATAGAAGAGACTCAAACTGCCTACAGGCACTTAGGAGTGTTGCGTAACCCATTAATACTGAAATAATCGATAACTCCAACAAATTAAAGGTACTTGAAAGCAGATTTATCATGAGTAGTCTTGTCAATTATTGAAAACCAGGAGGCAAAAACAAAAGAGTACTATTGACCAGTGCCCATTGGAAATTTATGAACTGTGAGGACCACCATGTTTGCTCATCAAAAAAGCTGAAACTTTTTATTTTTCACTTTCCTAGGATGCTCATGCATCTCTCTTCAATAAGAGACCATGTAAATGCCATACATATACATCATGTTACTACAAATATACAAAGACCGTTACCAATATACAAACACAAAGCATGTAAAAAAAACTGATAATTTTAATTATATGTTTTAAAATACGAACGATTGTTGGTTGGCGATAATAAATATTAGAAGAAATTATTTTACAGTTTTCAATACAAANTATATGTATTGGTTGTTTATATTTACATTCGCTGCATAGAAGAGAGAAAACTTTCTCTTCTGTGTTGTCAGGTTATGAAAAAACAGAGAAAATTGTTTGAAATCTATACTATATCTGTGAAACATCTTGGAGCCATCCAGTTCGGTAGGGATTATGAGATTAATTAATGAATTCCAGTACTTGTTATATAAATTAATTTGATTTTTGGTTTGGTTTAGTTATGAACAAAGTAGAGACAACAGTGAGAACAAAATAATAATAAAGCAAATCATAAATAATAAACACAGAGAAAATAACACGTGCGATTTACCCTGGTTTACCCAATATGAGTTATGTCCAGTCGAGTCAATATTATTGCAATATTTCCTCATCTCTCTCTCGTTTACAATAAATAAATTACCCTATGATTTGCTATCACATTCATAACAAGAGAAAAATATGTTTATATACTAATTTTAAGTGACAAAACCTAGTTTTACAATTATTCATATTCTTTAGCCCAACCCAACGAAGAATTAATAACTTAAAGAAATCCTATAACAATTATACATAGAAGAGACTCAAACTGCCTACAGGCACTTAGGAGTGTTGCGTAACCCATTAATACTGAAATAATCGATAACTCCAACAAATTAAAGGTACTTGAAAGCAGATTTATCATGAGTAGTCTTGTCAATTATTGAAAACCAGGAGGCAAAAACAAAAGAGTACTATTGACCAGTGCCCATTGGAAATTTATGAACTGTGAGGACCACCATGTTTGCTCATCAAAAAAGCTGAAACTTTTTATTTTTCACTTTCCTAGGATGCTCATGCATCTCTCTTCAATAAGAGACCATGTAAATGCCATACATATACATCATGTTACTACAAATATACAAAGACCGTTACCAATATACAAACACAAAGCATGTAAAAAAAACTGATAATTTTAATTATATGTTTTAAAATACGAACGATTGTTGGTTGGCGATAATAAATATTAGAAGAAATTATTTTACAGTTTTCAATACAAAAAGTTTTTGTTGTTTAGTGTTTGTCGGTTGTAGTTAACTATTAACTACTGCTGGTTAATGAAATCCGTATTTTAAAAAATACGTGGATATTTTTTTCAAATGAAACTGAAGAATTTAATACTAAACGATTTCGCACAAAAAAAAAATAAATAAATAAATCTTTTTTTTTTTTAATATCAAATTGACATATATCTCACCAATAAAAAAACATTTATACATAATATATATATATAAGAGAAAAGTGATAAAATGGGAACTGCAAAATCACACCGATATATATATTGAATGACATAAGCTCTGTTTTAAAAACTGGACTGGACCGGCCAGTCCGGCTTTTTTGGTCCAGTTCAGGTTTTAGAGTGGTTTTTGTAATATTTTAAAATTATAAGGGTTATTTTGTACTTTTATAGGAGTGTTTTGGAGATATGTCAAAAGTTTAAGGATTAATTGGTAATTTTTTGAGGTATTTTTTAAATAAATAAAAATTTTAGGGATTAATTTAAACTTTTTAGGGGAATTTTTAATATATTAAAATTTAAGGGATTAATATGTAATTTTTAAAAAATAAAATTATCGTTAATGTCATCGATCCAACCGGTCGGTTGACCCGTGACCTGAGCAGCAAAATGGGTTACCTTCCGGTCCGGGTTTTAAAATAATGGATATAAGTGGCATATAAATAATAAGTTTCTCCAAGTTGAAACCATAATGAAAAGTGCTTCTATTTGGTGTATGTATGTGAAAAAATGCTTCCAAAAAAAGCACTTTCAAAGCAAGGAAGCCCCAAACTTATTCCTTTCTTTGAGTTCTTAAATTTAAACTTTGAGTTATTTGGACTTATAAAATATTTAATGGACTTATAAGATATTTAATGAACCCTATAACTAAATTAAAAGGTACATAAACTAATATAAATATCTCGATAAATTAAAAAATAATAATAATAATATAAGTTGATGGCTTTTTTGTACACCAAAACTAAAGTCACAAACAAGATGGGGTTCGTGTTTAGTAGTAATGATTGTGAAAGAGACACAACTAGAAATTGTTTGTGAGTTCAATGATTATATTGGAATCTCATTCTTCTATTAAGGGGGCCTAATCAGGGGTCTCTTCTTGTCCTCTAACCACCACACCATTTCCCACTTGAATTTACTCCCCACCACTCATTTTCATTATAAATAATTTATTAAATATCACTTTTTATTTTTTTTAAATTAATTTCAAAATTAAATTCATTAAATGCCCATGTCCATGCGTTTTCCTCGAGGTTTAGCTTTACTTATACATGGTTCAGCTTAACTACGGACAGAGCAATAAAACATTAACAGAGGCCCAAAAAAAAAAAAAATTAATTAATTTAGAGAAAATTTTGAGTGGGGTCACCAGCCCCTACTCATGACCATGAAAAAAAAACATGGTAATTTATATGAGAGAGTTTGTATAAAAATTTTGTCTCTAATGTATTATCCATTTAAATTAATTATTGCACTAAAATCATTTAACAAAATTAAATTGATGAAATACCCATGTTTAAAGTGGTCCTAATATAAATAATTTCAACGTACTTTCCTCGAAGTTTAGTTATATACATAGATTAGCTTAAGTACATACAGACCCAAAAATTAATTTTGGAGAAAGTAAATTAAAAAATCATTTAATATAAAATAAGAGAAAAGTAAATATTTATATGAAGAGAAAATTTTGAGTGGGGTCACCAGCCCCCACTCGTGACTATGAAAGGAATACCGGTGTTTTAAAAAAAAAAAAAAAAAACTATAATAATCATAAACTTTATTTATAGCTAGATATGCTCGTATACGAGTATTTTGTACTAAACATCATGGTTAAAAAGAAAAATATTTATAGTAAAAGTTATGTAATGTTATATATGGTCGGTTTTAGATAGTGGTGGTAGTTTGTGACATGATCCACTAATATTTGAGGAATATGATGTCATTTGAGTGGGTTAGGATTGATTTTAATTGTATTCGTGCCGACAAACTTAACTCGTTTGTTAACCATGTGTTTGAGTAAATAATTCGTAACCTGTGAACCGGTTTAATGACTTTGTTGATTGTATATGACATAATTGTATGTTTATGGCACGGTGAATATTAGCTTATTCTCATGTCAAAAATATTTACTAATGACATGATTAATAATTAGATTGAACAAATTAAACGTATCATAAACGAGTTAAAAGAATCACTTATGCATAACCGTATTAAATAATTGAGTAATACTGTAACACGGTCATGCCTCAATTATCAAACAAGTTATGCCGATCATATCTGTGTTTCCTGTTTAATAATTGTGTCATATTTTTTCGTTCGTACAACATAAACTCAACACGTTAACTCTTGTATAAATCAATTATAAGACGAGTATATATCACACATGATCTCGGAAATGATTTATTATTTTTACACAATTTTTTCTTATATAGAAATACGAAGATAACAAATATATATAATTTAATTTTAAAATTTTTGGGAAAAGAAAAATGAAACTTTTAATGAATCCGTCCGTTGAAGGTATCTTTTTCTCTCACTTCCCATAGTGAAGGAGGTGAAAGAGGGTAAACGGCCCATCATTGTTCATTGATCTTTTGAGTCCCACCGACAGATCACATCACCACCGTCCAATCCAATCAAACCTCCAACCCATCAAATCTCCTTATTAATTTACCCACCAGGGCTACTGCACGGTGAGATTCCTTCTACACTTTATGAAAATTAACAATGACCCCTCTTATTTTAGAAAATTACTATATGAGACACTTAAGCGCACAATAATAATCACAAATATCATCACTTTGTGGGAATGTTTTAATTATTATAGATGAATAATAGTGAATTATTGAAGCATGAATAAGTTTAATAATTGAGTAATTTAAAAATAAATAAATAAATAAATTATATACACAAAATCCATTTTTTTTTTAAATTAGATTAAAATATTATGAATTTAAATTTAAGAGATCGATGATCATTAAACGTTTTACCAATTTTGTAACATTATTAAATTCCTTTGATTATCATAAACCATTAAATGCATCAGAATCTCCTAATTAAACCCCATAATAAGTATATATTTTTATAGTATCTAAAAATTGTTAGATAACTAACTACTAAACATAATCGGATTGTTTTAATCTATCCTAAAATATAATTTTCTATATAACAAAAAATTATCTGACACCATCCCGCAAAAAAAGGTCAAACTTTGTACTCTTGATGTAATTTATATCCCTAAATTTCAAAAATCGATCATTTTTTTTCTTAAAGATGAAAATAATTAATTTTTAAACATTATTAAATTCTATTGAGAGTATCAAAAACCTTTAAAAGTATCAGAATCTCATAATTAAACCTTGATAAAGAATATTTAATAGTTACTAAAAATCATTAAACCATTCACTACGAAACATAATTTTGATCATTTTAATCCGTCATAAAGTATATTTTTCTATATAATAAAAAAATTATCGAAAAATACCAAACTTTATACTCAAATTTAATTTATGCCCCTAAATTTCATAAATGGATAAGTCTTTTTCCTAACGATGAAAATGATTAATTTTTATACATTATTAAATTCTCTTGAGAGTATGAAAAACCGTTAAAAGCTTTAGAATTTCATAATTAAACCTTGATAAAGAATATTTTATAGTTTCCAAAAATCATTAAATCAGTAACTACGAAACATAATTTTCTATATAATAAAAAATTATTTAAGACCACCTTTAAAAAAATGCCAAACTTTGTACTCTTAATTTAATTTATGACCCTGAATTTCATAAATGGATTATTCTTCTTTCTAAGGATGAAAATGGAAAATTTTTAAACTTTTTGTATCATATAAAAATTTTGTATGCATACATAAAAAATGGAAAATATTAAAATAAAAAAATAATTATAAAAAAAGTACAACTCCTCTCCTTAACCGACACGTCGCATTCATTTTTTACTGCTCTGCGAGCTTTCGTCTTTTAGCTTGGCTTGTGTTGCGTTGTCTCTTCTTCTCTTCTTCATTTTGCTTCTTATACTCTTCAAACTCAGCTCTCAATTCACCACTCTTTCAAGATCCAACCACCATTGCCCACTTCCTTTCAGCTTTTATCTCGATCAAATTTGGTTCCTTTTTTGTAATTTCATTTTCTGTCGATTTAGGGCTCATTGTTTGACCCCTTCATTTTTTTTTTCCCGAAATTAGTACGAAACCCACTGCATTTATTCCGTTTTTAGGTCTTTGATATTAGATTCAGTTTTTAACTTTTGTAAATTTCTATTTTGGAGGCCAGATCAGAGGACGGGTTTTATTTGATTTTAATCTTTTTTTTTTAGATGTTTTAGGGGTTTTTTGTGGGCAGGCTGGTTCGTTGACTTTTGATCGAATTTTTGACCGGGATTAGCTGGGATTGACTGATTTGAATTGAATTGAGGTTGCATGTGGAAGATTGTGTAGGTTTGTGATAAAAGTTTAGTGCTTTAGCGCCGAATTCAGTTTGCTATTGGAAATTTAGGGTTTTGATTTTTGAATTTTATTTTGGTAATTCAAGGGTTTTTGTAGTTTAGGGATTCTTTTTTTTGGGTGACTTTGCATGTGTAAACATTAAGGGGTCCTCTGCTCACTTGTAGAGGATCCCTACTTGTATAGCAAAAAGTAATCGACGAACAATTGGGATCTTAAGTCATTCTGCTTTGAAGATGAGTTGGACAAATGCAATAGTTCGTTGATTTTGAGTTTTAGTGAAGAAAAATTCAAGTGGGGTTGTGTTGAAATTGGCATTTGGTGGATTGGCATTTGTATTTGTGTGGATAAGTATTCATACAAAATTTAGAACGAAATGTTTAGTTCTGGTCGAGGCACTGGACATAACAATAGTGGGGTGACGGGTTCGCCTTTGATTCCGGTTCGGTTTGTGTGGCCGCATGGAGGGAGAAGGGTGTTTCTCAGTGGCTCTTTTACTGGGTAAGTGAATGAAACAAAATTATCTTGATTGTGTATGATTACCTGGATTTGGATTCTATTTTTTTTTTTTAATTACTATTATTAGCTGCTTAGTTATTGGCTTATTGATATTATGATTTATGGTGTTTTTTGTTTAGGTTTTCTGATTGTTTTTTAGTATTCAAAGTGGGTATCTGATATGGTTCCGGCTGAAATTTTAAAACAGGTGGTCAGAGCATATGCCTATGTCACCGTTGGAAGGATGTCCTAATGTGTTTCAGATTATTTGCAGGTTGCCGCCAGGATACCACCAGGTTAATTAACTAAATATTATTAGATCCTAAACTGAAGTATTAAGCTTATTTATTATTAATAATTTCTGCATTGGTTTTATTGTTAATAAAGAGTGCTAGGATACATCAGATGGATGTTTATTTATAGTTTAGATTGTTTTATCAGCTCAAGCTTTCAATTAGGGTGATAAAATTATGTTTTAAACTTGGATACTGATTTTTATGTACATTTCTATGCAGTATAAATTCTTTGTTGATGACGAATGGCATCATGTTGAGGAGCAGCACTATGTAAGTGGGACTTATGGGGTAGTGAATACCGTCCTCGTACCTGTGGAACCAAATGTAGTGGTTTCTACTGCCTCACTCCCTGAGATACCTGGTAACATGGAGGTAGACGATGTTATTATGCGTCCGGTAAGGGACTCTTTCATGCTTGGTCGATAAGTTGATTTCTTGCCGGTTCATCAGACCAGTAAATCTTGCCCTTCTATTTCTTTAGTCACTAGTTACTTTTATAAGTGCAGCTATGTTTCCATTTTGGTTAAGGGGGTTACTGAGTTGCCATATTTTTAGGATTTGTGAACCTCTGATAGACCATGTTGGAGGAATTAGGCCCTAATTTGTCATAACATCTTAATGTTAGCTGTACATGCTATATGTCCCTAAGGGAGCCAATTTCCTATTGCAGTGATAAGTTATTTTGTTGCCAAGTGTGTGTACTCATATTGGAGACTTAAGAGAAACGAGTTGGTTAAAAGTAATAAGTGTTAGTTAAGACGGCATTAACAGAACCCCACCAGTGTTTGGCTCTGGGACCATAGTTGATGGTAGCTTTTTTGTGAAGATACTTATGTAAAAATATTCACTTTATTATGTCTTGTTCACTTTCTAGGTATATGTGGTCCAGTTATGTGCTTACTATATGGTAGTTTGTGATGATTTGGAACATTTCTTACTGATATTTAATTTCATTTGTAAGGAAAGAATCCATTTTCAGAAAGGGAAAGCAAAAGGGAAATGAAGCTTTCTCCCATGTCCAATGGTTAGATGATTTGTCCTCCAGAAAAATGATGGCACTTGTAGCCTGATATGTAATCCTTCACTTTACCACAACAACCCCATTGGCCATCACAAAGGCCTTGAAGAGTTCTTAGCCTTCACTGTGTGGGAACATTAGATCCAAGTTCTGATATTTGATTAGGCTGTCTAAATCTATTTGCTTGTCTATGAAAATTTTGAAAAAATGTGAAGTAATTGGTTGCTGTGAATACAACAGCAAACAGTACCTTAACATTGCCTTTGATGACATGTTGAGCTTTGGTGAGTAAAAAGAAAAGCATTTAGAAAATTATTTTCAATGATTCACAAAAAAGTCTCTAATATTCTTATCAGTCAACTTTAAAAGCTCACAGGCAATGTTTGAATGTTTGTATACTTTGCTATTTATCCTATTATGACTTAGATTACTTCAAGAATCAGGATCTTTACATAATGAAATTAATCTACGTTACTCAAGAATAGTCATAACACCTGATATAAACCTGAGTGACACTGATAAGAACTAAAATAAAAATTACCAAAACACCATTGCCCTTGTATATATAAAAGGAGGTCAGAAGCACTTGAAGATTACAATAACTAATAGGATATTTTCCTTTTACTAAAGAGGATTTTTTGTTTATTGTGAGATCCATGGCTTTGGCTTTAAGTTTTTTAGGAAAATGTTTCTTCTCCAACCATGCTATAGCGTCAGAAAGTTTTTAATAAATTAAAATGATGGCAAAGAGCTTGGAGAAATGGTGGCATAAAGGTGGCATGAGGTTTGACAGTTTAGGATGAGACTTAAAAGTTTACTTATTTAGTTCACCTGAGCTCTGACTTGAGAAAACTCCAAGTTGGTGAAAAATTAAGAGTTGTGAAGATGATATTACTAGTCTCTGTGGTTTCTGTTTTAAATTTGTAGTGGACTAATATAATGCATTAATTCAAAAAGGCTGATAAAAATAGATGGAGTCGACTTCTGTTACAATTGGTATTAGTTTATTTCACCTTTGTTATCTTGCTATATACAGTAGGTCACATTTTCATATGTTCTTATGTAGGAAGCTGTTACACAAATCTCAGAGGCTGATTTAAGGGTCTCTCGTCAGCGTATATCTGTATTTTTGTCTACACATACCGCATATGAGTTGCTTCCCGAGTCAGGCAAGGTTTGAAAACTTTACCCTCTTTATGAGCTGTTTCTATAGTAAGTTGTTGGATATGATTTATTTATTTATTTTTTTTTTTTTTTTTTTTGGTATGTGAGGTTCATAAAGGTTCTAATGTTGCAGGTTATTGCCTTGGATGTTAATCTACCTGTGAAACAAGCATTTCATATTCTCTATGAACAGGTGAATCTTTTTTACCCATTGACACGCCTGTGCACATCCTCACGATTATCACAGTTGTGAATAGAGAATAAAGTAATATGTAGACTGCTTCATGTCCTTTCTCTTGCTGGAACTGTTTCTTTATAGTAGCCTATTGTGCTATTTATTTGGTAATTTGTGTTAATTGTTTTCCTAGAGTTCTGATGTTTATATTTGTTGCAGGGAGTCCCTGTGGCTCCTCTCTGGGATTTCTGCAGGGGCCAATTTGTTGGAGTTCTTACTGCATTGGACTTCATCCTGATTTTAAGAGAGGTGAGTACAGAATAAAATATTTGGCATTGCTTTCAAATGATATCTATGCTGCAATAACATTTAAGACAGTTATAGATGTTTGCATCAGTTGAATTTTGCTATGATCTTCGACGTAGGTAGAAATGCTGTCTTTATATAATACACTAGCTAAACACTTGTATATTAGGATGGACATTACCCATGATAGACAGTGAAACTAAGATTGCAGTTTTACTTTTGCCAAACTTGTGGGCATGGGCAATCAGGGAGTCTGTCTCCAGTTTAAATATTGGAATTGGTTATGAAAACTACATTTAGAATCAATCGTTTCTGCAAAACTTCTATAGTTTTATTGGATTGCCCCTTTCTCACCAACTTGTGGTTAGCATTTAAACAATTATTGGTATCTGTAATCTTAAAAGATTTTTTGGAACTATTATAACTGTTTTTCATAGGTCAAATGTTCGTTGCCTGTTTGTGTGGAATGTAGAATGCTTGATCAGTAAAGTTTCTTGTCTTCACATTTTTCTACCCAAATGAGGATAAACTCTGTACACACAAAGACACCAAAACAATGCCACAACATATATTCACAAATAACACCCACAATCTGAATGTTCACTATGTTTGTGAGTCTAAAATACATGGAGATGATTTCTTTATTGTATATGTTACATTTTCATGTTCCCAGAGTTTGCATAACATGTACCTTGTAAAAAATTCAGTTGGGGACTCATGGATCTAATTTAACGGAGGAAGAATTAGAGACACATACCATAGCAGCTTGGAAAGAAGTGAAAGCTCATCTTAATCGACAAATTGAAGGCAATGGTTTTACACATCCTAAACCTTTTGTCCATGTGAGTGCTTCCTCTGATGCCTCTCCAAAATTCTTTAGCTCTGCATATGAATCTCCAGTCCTCCTTTTTTATTTTTTATTTTTTTTTTATTTTTTTTCCTCCTTTTGCTTATCTTTGTTCGGATAATTTGTGAAGGTAGTTAATAGCCTCATATTAACTAGATGGTGTCCTGATTTGTGAACACCTATGACAGATGCTTATGAGAATTTCATATGCAAAAGTTTCAATACCTATTCATTAAACATAAACTGCACATTTATGTCTCTGGAAAATCTTGCAACTCCAAAGGTACTGGGCAGTTCACTTGCTATGCATGTTGTTTGCAGGGAGAGAAATGGTTTTGACCCTTTACAGAAAACCCTCAGGATGAACTCCTATTTCAGTGGTCTGATTTTTGTTTTTGTTGTTAGGTGGTTGACTGTTTCTGGAATAGCCACTTAATACTTTAGTGCTAATTATCTAGAAAAAGTTGCCTATTTGGAGATTGTTGGCATTTGCTTTTTGCATTGCTTGCTTCTCTAATAACCTGTTGTCCTTTGATTTGGTTTCATTTTTTACTTTATGGACGTGCTGGTGTCTTCATTTGAACTCTAGATATCATATTAAAACCTATTATCATGTCAATCGTGAAATACCTTGTGTTTGTAATGTAGCTAATCTATTTATTCTTTAAGATCATCCATCCCTCTGTCTCTTGTAAGTTTTTTTGTATGAAATGCATAAGCTTCATTTCATATTCTTGATTGATTAATCATTCAAGCTCCTATACTGAAGATAATCGTTCATGATATATGAAGTTCATCATGAAATATTCTGCTAGTGATTTGTGATAGAGCTGTTTTTTCTGAAGTGAAAGTGTTTGGCATAATTGAATCACCACTGTAATATTTATGATCTAAATGAGCAGGCTGGTCCATATGATTCTATGAAAGATGTTGCTTTGAAAATTTTGCAAAACAAGGTGGCTACAGTTCCCATTATTAATTCAACATCACCGGATGGTTCATTTCCACAGCTACTACATATTGCCTCCCTGTCTGGAATACTAAAATGTAAGCTTTTTTCTGAATTTGTTGGTTAAGGAATGTGATTCATTACTGATCTTAATCTGATCTTCTGGTGGTTAAGGAATGTGATTCATTTACTGATCTTAATCTGATCTTCAGGTATATGTCGGCATTTTAAACATTCTTCTAGCTCATTGCCCATTCTTCAACAACCGATATCTTCAATTCGTTTGGGTACATGGGTCCCACAAATTGGGCAAGCAAATGGTCGGCCATTTGCAATGTTGAGACCAAATGCTTCACTCGGTGCTGCCCTATCTTTGTTAGTTCAAGGTATTGTTCTCTTCTTCTGAACTATATGCTTAGTTTTTTTTTTTTTTTTTTTTTTAAATATAAATAGGCTTTATTAAGTAGATTTAAGCATGCACGTCAGCTTTAATCCTGTAGCCGTTTTCTTCTCATTATTCAAT
The DNA here is from genome assembly GCF_008641045.1 of Pistacia vera. Classification (NCBI taxonomy): domain Eukaryota; kingdom Viridiplantae; phylum Streptophyta; class Magnoliopsida; order Sapindales; family Anacardiaceae; genus Pistacia; species Pistacia vera. The sequence continues at coordinate 373,952 of NW_022196735.1, read as the reverse complement.
TCCTCATAGTACTTTATCTTCACTAACACGCCATGACATCGCTTGCACTCAGTCTTTTAATTGCTGTGAGGGAAGTCAATAAACAGTGAATCTTCTTAATGAAGTCTGTTCATCTTGCGAAGAGTCTCCTTCTTTCTTTTCTGTGTTCCAAAATTTCTCAACACAGTTAGCTTTTCATTTGCGCATGTTCTCCCACTTTTATTATTATTAATATATATATATTTTTTTTCTGTTTTACTAACACTTAAAGAGAACTTTATATATAAAGATATGAGGTGTCAATGAATTAATTTCTTGAGCATTTTCTGAAGGGACATGCTAAGCTCTTAGGAGTATTGTGAACATGATTAGGGATTTCTTACTTGTTTGACCAACAAGAGGATTTCTAGCTCTGCCATTTGTTTATTTTAATCTAGAAAGTGTTACTGTAATAATGTGGTAATGTCAAGGGCATTGTTTCTATGGTTTGCGAGGATGTGATTAACTGATATGGTGAGATAGATGAATATTTCCTACAACAAATGTATATAATATTTAGGGTTATTATTCATATTAAGTAGAATTGGTTTTGATTAGATTCCAATTGGTTTTTGTTCTAGATTTGGAGTTGTTTTCATTGTATTGATCTAGTTAGGCAAACTTTTCTTCTGCACAGTGTTCATAAATCTATGACTTGTTTGTATAGTTTGTGTCTTTCGCCTCAAGGGATGATCTGACAACTTCAGTGGATATCCACTAGTGTAGTTCTTTTTCCTTTCATCAGTACAATCATTCTTTGTTCCTATCTAAAATATATATACTTTAGGGTTAATTTAACAGTTGCAATTCTTGCCTTAATTTCTTCACTCTGTCACTATATTCGCTTATTTCTACTGTTTGATTAGAAAATCTGGTGTAATGCAATATAACTAGCTCAGTATACTATGTTTCATACTGACTTGGTTATCTTGTGCCATGACACCTTTGTGCAGCTGAAGTCAGTTCAATACCTATTGTGGATGATAATGACTCGTTGGTGGATATATATTCACGAAGGTAATCTTTTTTCCCCCACTGTCTACCTCCTCCCAATTGTATTGATGCATGGAAGGTAATATATATATTTATTTTTAAATAAATGTTTCATCTTCTTTGACAGTGATATCACTGCTTTGGCGAAGGATAGAGTTTATGCTCAGATACATCTTGAGGAAATGAGTATTCATCAGGTAATAGCTGGATTTCATTATGAGACTGCACTACAAAGGAATGTGGTGGTATGATAGTTGAGTGTTTTCCATTGGGTTAAAGAACTAGAAAACTGTAAAGAATGTTTGTGCAATTTCAATAACAGATTTAACAAAACTCAGAGTAATTAACAAAAATCAGGGCATTAACAGAACTGATTTTCAACACAATACCTCCTTTGTGTGAATTATCATCTCTTAATTCATATTTAATATGCATTATGCAACCTTCTTGTACGATACTAAGTGTTCTTCTCTGGCTTTCTTTACTCTTGTAGGCGTTGCAACTGGGACAAGATACAAATCCTTCATATGGCTTCAATGGACAGAGATGTCAGATGTGTTTGCGATCTGATCCTTTACAGAAAGTGATGGAGCGGTTGGCAAATCCTGGTACTTTTTTTTTTCCCCTCATTTTAACCATTTTGTTTTCAGATATGTTTGTTTTAAAATAACACCAACAGCTCTTATAGCAGATCACACAAAATTTTCCCTTTCCTTTTATTTATATAGTACTCACAGATCAATTCTTGTTTGGTTTCAGGGGTTAGGAGACTTATTATCGTTGAGGCAGGCAGCAAGCGTGTAGAAGGTATCATCTCATTGAGTGATGTTTTTAGGTTCTTGCTCGGTGTTTAGCTGGAATCCCGTCGACCATTTTGCACAAAGGGCTTTGCTGTGAATATCAGTGGTACTTACATTGCCTCTCTTTATATGCAAAGCCCTCCGTCCCAGCTTTGCATGGTGAATGGTATGCTTTGTTCTTACGCGTCTTTGATTTGATGGGCCGCTGCATGTGACGTGTCCGAGCCCTTCCCATTGTTAGAGTAGAAATTTTAAAGAGCAAAAAAGAATTTGTATATTGTGCGCATTCGATTTCTTTTTACCTTCATTTTTATAACCCAATTGCTGCTCCGGAGCAGCTGCCATGTTTGTGTCTAGTGCTAGCTAACAAAAAAATGAGGTCCCAAAAAAAAAAGGTTTAAAATGTATGTAGCAGCACCCCTATGCTGCAGATGGGCCTATGTAGAAAGTGGTGGGTAATTCAATTTTTAGCTTCTCTCTGCTAAATGGAAGGATCTCTCTCTCTCTCTCTCTGTCTATCTCTCTCTGTGGGTCGTTTTGTTCTTGCAGGGGTTCGTTTCTGCCCAACCTTTTACTATGTGAAAGCCGTTGGGTTTGGCACATTATAATGTGTATAGCTTTGTCTCAGAAAGATAAATCTTGTTGCTTTTTAATTCAATTAAAATGTGACTGTTATTGCCATACTTACACGGTTACACCATTCTAATATTGTTAAATAGTACCTTAAATAAATCTGCAAATAAAATAATTAAAAGCAAAGTAAACATTACAGCTCAACAAGAAGAAAGCTGAAGAACACCCACGAGGCATTAGCCGCGACTAGGGTTTGAGTTCTCTTGTGGGCGCTTACACGGTTGAAGTCTAGAATAAGAAAACTCTCTTGGTTCTCAAAGATTGTAAGGTTTGTAAATTTTAGTGTGGAAGCTAAATAACTTCACAAGGCTTAGTCGGATGATCGGGATTTCGGGTTCGAGTTCTCTTATGTGTACTAAATGGTTCCCAAAGATAATATTCAAAAGATTTTAGGGTTTGTTTGGAAAGCAAGTTTGTAGAATTTCTGGATTTAAAATAAATATAACTATAAGAACCCACAAAAATCACTATTGATAAGGTTATTTTTGCGAAATACAAAACTATTAGGGTATTTTTACGTGTTTTCACATTGGTGAGATTAAAATAAGAAAAATACTACACCTACGGACCTGCCTCCCCATCTCGACTGACGTGAGAAGTCTCCATGTCGCATTCCATGTTAGTCGAGATGGGGATTTTGTCTATAGAATAAATAAGTTCAATCTTGCTCTTAAAACAACCCTACACTTAGAAAAGTTTCAATGGAAAATGTCATTGATTCATTTATATAATGCTGGGTGTTTCTGATATTTTCTTAACTATATGGCATCTTTAAAATTTTCGTGAACATAATGGAGTTGTATAATATTTCTGCAAATAGTAGTTTGAAAATTACCCAATGACCCAGTCTCCCACATTGTTTTCATTAATATCATTGACATCCCTTAATTGATTTGTCATTTACAATTTCATCCTCGTGGAAAAAATTTCAAGATAAATATAAGCTTAAACTCCCATGAACCATAACCAGTATTAAGGGACTTAAATGGTATTTGCCTAATGAAAGCTCTATTTTAAAAGTCGGATTGGATCGGCTGGTCTAACCGGTTCGACTAGGACCTGGTTGTGTGTCCGGTCCGAACTAATATAAAACCCACTATTAATTAAAAACCGTTTAAACCTGTTATCAAACCGGATGAACAGTGCGACGCGCCTGATCAAACCGGACCGCTTGGTAAACCGGGTCAATGTTTAAAATGAAAAAACCCTAAATCTGATTTATTTTTCACGCGACACCACTTCTCCACTCTCTTCAATCTCTCAACTCTCCAAAATCGCAACTCCATTCTCAAAGTAACTGTACTCAATCTCAATTCAATCTCTCAACTCCACTCTCCCTTGGACCCTTGCTCGACGACGGCAGCACCTCCCTCGCTGGATTTCGGCAATAATGCACTTCCCTTCTCCCTTGCTCGATGACGGCAACACCTCCCTTGTTGGATTGCGTCGCTCGGCGATGGCAACACCTCCCTCGCTGGATTTCAATAGCGATGCACCTCCCTTTTCCCAACATCTCACTCGCTGGATTTCGGCGACGACGCACCTCCCTTCTCCCTTGCTTGACGACAACCCCTCCCTCCTTCGTTGGAATCGATGACGACAACACTTTTCCTGCTCAAAATCAACAAAGACGACGCCTCTCTCTTTTGTAAAGATATTTCCACTTTTTTTTTTTTTATGAATCTATTGCTTTGATAGATAATTTGTTCACTAAATTTGTATGTAAAAACCACTTGCACCAAAGGTATTTTATCATTTAATTTGTAATGGATGATGTTTAGGGATTTTGGATTATAGTTGAATCATGTTGAGATTGTTTTTGAGTTTGAATTGGGTGGTAATTAAGTTGGTATTCTGAAATTTTCGAAAAAAAAAAAAAAGGATATTTTGTTTGGCTGTGTTAACATCACTGGTCTAACCGGCCGGTTGACCCATGACCCAAACAATGAAGCGAGTTGCCCTTCGGTCCAGGTTTTAAAACAATGAATGAAAGTTCTAATCCTGACAGATAATTCCAATTACATTCAACTCAAAAGTATTGTGAATGGGATGAATTACAATAGCCGCTCATTACAAAGTATAAATGGGAGGAAATGGGAGGAAAAAAAAAAATGCCCAGTTAAATACTTTTGAGGCACGTTACTAATGGGTGATACTAACAATGGCTAATTGTTAATTGAATTAGTTGAAACAAAAATTCATAGCTAAGCTCTAAACTAAACCCTAAACCAAGATTTAACCAAAATATTTACATGGTAGATGGTGCAGACTGGGAAGATTCAAGTTGGTATCAGAGCCAGTATTTGCGTCTTAATGCGTCCCATGCACATTTCTATCTCTCTGTAAATGGGCAGGTTCTGAGGGCAGCATGGATGCAAACTTGAAACAGCAGAATCGATTATCTGAGCCACATAGGCTGGAGGATACTGTCGTTCAGTACACGTCTGCAGATTACCAGAAAATAATTCTCAGCATAGCAATGAAAAAGAACTGGCCAAACAAAATCAGAGAAAGGAAAGATGGCATAAAGATTTAACGGCAAGCCTGTTCCACAGTCTGAACGCTTTTGTATGAATAAGCAAACACAATAAAGGAGCATTTATGTCATAACAAAACCTCCCAAGTTACCTGTATCATGAGCATTGTAGCAACGCATGAAGTGATAAGCTCCGAGGGGATTTGTGTCTCATTTTTGTTAGAACCATCCTGAAATTTGGGACCAGATGCATAACTAGTAAGCAGGGGCTCTGCTGCACCGGAAACAAACTGATTGTGATGACTCAAACTGCCATTGACCTGCTCTGGAGACCTGATCACTGGCACCCTAGAGTCGGATATGAATTGCCGCTTATCTATATGGTCTAAAGCTTCTCCAATCCTAATATAAGCATCTTCCCCTTCCTTTATTGATGACAATGCCTGAAACGCAAATTGCATCAGTCAGCAGCAACTAAAGAACCAGTTGATGCATGCATCAACCCGCAGACAGCTATTTTAGATGATTCTCACAGTCCATAAAACAAAACTTAATAATATGAATTATCTAAACTGAACAACAATGAAATTGACAAAGTTGCACTACTGATAAAATATAATCAAGAGTCGCGAGTAGTAACGCCAAAGTAAGAGAAAGATATTAAATTTCTGGAGTTTCTTTATGTATATTATGTAAATTATTCAATCCACAACAGGGGAAGAAAAAGACATGAACGGATAGAAAGATCCACCAGTACACTGATGGTGTGAAACTACTACTACTTTATTGGCAAATAAAAAGTAGAGAATGGGAATTTCAATTGAGTTCATAACCACACCAGTACACTGACAAAGAGAGACTAGAGGACTCTTAATACCTTAATAGCAGTATCTACCATTGTATGTGCTCTTAGTCTTGACCCTCTGACTATTTCAATGACCGCAGGTCCAGATTCTTGTGAGGCATAAGAATTATCAAAAGTATTTGTCAGGCTTCCTAAGAAACTAGAGTTGGCTGGGAGCTTCAGCCAAGGCGGTAGGGAGCTTTCAGGGTATGTATTCCTTTGTCTCAAATGAAGTAAAGCGGAAGAAGCCTGCATAAGAAAGCAATAAATCAAACATTGACACATGGCCAAAGAACAGAAATGTAATTTGAAAGATAGATGAAAAGCACAAAACTAGCACTTATGGAAGCCACATGCCTGGCCATTGGCTTCCTTTAGCTGTACAAGTACCGTGGCAATATGTTTCCTGAGAGGTTCAGAATCTTTTACAGAGCCATCTCCACCATTATGGCTTTCCATTATGTCATTGTTAGTGTTTTTAAGTTCCATTAACAATACTTCCTACAGCATTGGAGAAAAAAAATAAGGATCCATGAGGTCATCACTTTTAATGCAATTCCATTACGATCACATATTAGTACATATGCAAGACACCGAAAAATCCTGATGTGGAAAAGCAAAATACAATGATATATTAATTACTAAGTGGATAGACATACAAGTAAATCACATGATTCAATAGTGTTACACTCCTATAGATATGCTGGATAATTCTGAGTAAATTATATAAGTCATCATCATATGGTAAGCCATACAAGTATAATATGAAAAAATTATATAGAATAACCTTCTTAGCAAGAGAATGGTACAGCTCAGAAACTGCTCGTATATCAACTTCCCTTTCTTGGATCTGTGCCACCGTACAAGGTTGACCATAGGCTTGTTGTGCACTAGCAATGTCCGTAGCCACTGATTTTGCTTGCGGAATGGCACAGTTTGTATCCCCCTGTGCAAAATGTCAGCAAAATTTTTTAATGTCATCTGTAAAAATACTGACTCAATTAAAATGCATCATGTATGAATTTCAGACTTCAAAAAGCAGTTGTTAAGATAGGGTGGCAACTCTCCAAATCCCTTACCCTTTGGAGAGTGCTTCCAACTAACTTGAGCATCAAAGGGGTTAAGTCAGCACATGGCTGACATCCCTAATAACTCTCATTCCGTTTTGCAGGTCATGTAATTATTTTCAAACCAATACAGTGACAGGACCAACTCAAAGACACTTATTTCTTTTTGATGGAGTAAAACTGTCTAGTTCACGGAAAACTTGACTTCTCCAAAAACTTTGATAACAGGAATATATAACTCATGAACTAATTAGTATATGGGAGGAATAGATAAGTGGAGGCTTACCACTAAATACTGGTAAGAAGTAAAAAATGAGAGCCCCCAATTGTTTGGAAGGCCAAATGGTAAATTTGGTGGTAAACAAGAGTGAGGATAAAAGTTTAAGAAGTTCAAGCCACATGATGAATTGCCAGCCTTTCGAATTTCATTGTTGGACTGCTGGCAGTCAGCAGACCATTTTGTACAAAACCATCTCATATATCCATAATGTCCAAAATCATGCTCCAACTCTTTTTCATTATTTGGTTTTCTGTTTTTGTTTTAGAGTTAATTTCATAGTAAGTGTGAAAGACAAGAAAATAACCTTGAATCTTTTAGAACATTTTGAAACTGTACTAACCAACCAAACGAAAAAAAAAAAAAAAAAAAAAAAAAAAATGACTGCAGCAGGTTCAACTTACAGACTTCAGGGAATATTGAAAATAATCTGATATTTAAGTTTAATAAGCATTCATACCTGTGTCTGTTTTAATAAAGTGTCCATGGTAATGGGTGCTTTCTCCATATGCCCACCTGAAGCATATATTATGGGTCCACCAAAATTAGGATGTCCATTCACTTGAGGCTCTTTAGATATTGCGGAGAGCTTATTAGAAGCAACAAATTGTCTCCTCAGAGCTTCTGGTATGTTATCAAATGTATTTGAAGGCATGCAATCAATATCCTGTAACAAAGATTTTATCATTATCTCACATATATATATGAATTACTGAGAATAGTAATTTTACAAGCTTGGCACACGATATAATTTCTTCAATTGATATGATCAACTAGTTTAACATATTGAACAAAGATAGTCAGCCTAAACATTGAAGGATATGACCCACAATCAGCTCAAAACCACCTTAACAGAAAACCTAGCACACAAACTCTCTCTGTGTTATGCTCCTATAAATTAATGATCATGAGAAAAAAAGATATTCCAAATGAAGATAAGAAGAAACCATAACAACAATACGTCAAAAACTGTAACTACCATGACAAATTCGACTCCTATCTCAGAATGATCAAACCGAACCCTGCACTTGTCATGATCAACTGTGAGTACACTCCCATCATGCAGTTCCCTTGTTTTAGGATGAATTGCAATCACTCTCTGTCCAACTGATAAAGGGCGTGGTAAATCTCTTGGAAGTCCTTCCCTAATACCAGTCCGAAGTTCAGCATAATGTTTTCTCACTGATTCCCGGTAATGTTTGAGTTTTTCTCTTTCATCACGCAGAAAGCGTTCAGAAAACCTCCGAGGTTTGCCAAGGGAACTGCATCAACTAACAATTGCAATGTAAATTATTGTTTTCATTATTAACACATAATGCAGTAGTAAATACACAGAAGCTCAGAAACACCTTCTTATGACACCCAATTCCACACGAGTAAGCCTTGGAATGTGCCCTAGTCCAACATGATTCAAATACTCCACAAACTCCCTATTAGCAAACCAAGGATAATCGATTGCACTGTAGAACCATTCAAAAGTGCACCATCTACGCACCAATTCAGATGACAAGCAACAAGAAAGGTTTTCCTGTGCATACAAAACATAAACAATAAAGAAATGCCCTAAACTTTAAAAGACTGGGAAAAATAACTGACAGCAAGTGTCCAGTTTTGCCCTGTATTCTCTCTCATCATAGCCCTTGCTCAAACACATGAAAGAATAAAAAGGCTTTACCTTTGGAGAGATAACCTTGTCTTGTTGTGAGATTAAGCATTTATTTGGCTGGTTTTTCAATATGCTCTCAGAAGGCTTCAGCTCTTTTGAACTAAATTTCCTCTGTAAATGCATCTTTTGTCTTCTTTGCTTGCTACCTTGGCTTGCAGCAGGAAGTTGTGCAGTTGATGCCACTAAATCTATCCTTGCTCTTTTCTGATCACTACTAATAGCAGAAGCTTCCAATACCCTACCCGGTTTCCATTGCTTCGACTGAGCAGAAACTTGGTTGGTGCGCTTACCCTTAATAGAAATTTTACTATCTCCTCCAGGTGAGGCCTACAGTAGATTTGGAAAGGAAATGAAGGGAAATATAGTTAAATTGTCATATATATGAAAAGAAAAAATGAAACGAGAGATCTTTGCAAGCAAGTGCAATAAAATTATGCTTGTATTCTACTACATCCATAATTCATTAATCCCACGTTTTTAAAATATAGAGGAAAACAAATCATTGGGAAACATAAGCATTAACCACAAAGGCCCTACAGAAGTAGGAGACCGTGTTATAATGAATCCACATGTTATAAGCATAACTTAAAGAATAATAGCTTGTACAAAACTTTAAGAAAATTCTTTCTCATACTATCTAAGCTAGGAGATGATACAATATTAACAGTAAAGTACATTGCTAAAATGGAAATGTCAACAGATATAACTGTGCTACTTCAAATTTTAATTTTTTGCATACCTCACTCTCCAAAGTTCTATTCAAATGAGAATCTGCAAGAGCTTCAGCATTTGAAGACTGCAACATGCAAAAATAGGCTCTTATCAATTAAACCAAACAATTAATAGACGATCACAGAAAATCAATTGCAGCCCTGATAATTACCTTTTTTGTGAAAATAGGTTTGCGCCTTTTTTTCATCGAATTACTTAGAGGCTCTGGCTGTTCTTTTGCCTCTGTGACAACTTCAACATCAATATCTGAGTATCTTCCCTGTTTAGACTTTCTTGGGATAACACCTTCCACTTCAGTAATAGTTCTCATTGCCTTCTCTTTGGGCCCGGAAAGTTTATCAGGAATACTAGTAGATGTAGCTTCAGGTGCACTAGACTTGTCATCCATATCAGTTACAGTTCTTTCTTCCTTCAACTGTGCAGATGATTCTGTACATAACATGAAGACAAATATACAAAATGTAATATATCTATATTTCATTTTTTTTTTCTTTTTAACTATACTTATCATCCTTACCAAGATGCTTCTGGACAAAACAAGAAGGCAAATAAAAGGAAGGAAATAAATCAGTATTTCATTTGTAAGTACACAAGCAGAAAATTAAAAGAACCAAATGAAAAAAAACTTAGCTAAGATCAGAAATGGCTATTAAAAAAAAACAAGTTAATTGTGAATACCAAAATTGAATAACATCATTAGAAATTTTGATGCTATTAAATCTTGAGTTGCCAAAAATTGCTTACTGCAATACTCAGTAAAAATAAGTGTGGAAGAATAGAAATCACAACAAAAACTTGAAGCACTAAATATCTAAAACACTAGAAGGCCAATGATAATTAACTAAAGTGTTTATAGCCATCATGATTTCCTGAAAACATATTCACTATCTTTTTAGTTCTTTCTATTCCTTCCAACCATATTTCATTCTTAAGAAAAACCTATAAAGAAAGTCATACTATAAGCATTGACAACATACCAGATTCCATTGTAGAGTCTGGGAACATTAAGGATAAATCAGCCAACGTTTGCAGAGCATCCAAGGAGGAGTTTTCATCTGAATGAAGAGTAAAAAAGGATTAGATGTTGATGGCAACTTTGACACACAGTTGCAGAAAGATCCAATAAATTTGCTCATAACAGGACATAGTTTCAGGGAGACCATTACATTTAACAAATTTGTGCACCATGCTTTGGACAATAGATCAAGACATTACTGTAGTAAGACATAATAATTGACCAAAGCATAAAACCTCAAAAGCAATCCGTATTGATTTTATTTTTCTCTTCCTTTCTGGTCAACAGCCAACAATTTGCGGCAAAATATGTTTAATTATGCGGACTAATTTAACTACAAATTTTATAAACTGAACAGCTCTGTGGTTTTGTACCTCCAAAGAAAAGTTTCTTCTTTTTCTTCCTCTGACCTCTTGGAGGGAATCGCTCATGTTTTGCATTTAAAACCTCTGTGTCAGCTTTACCCTTTAGAGCGCTCGTTCCTTCTTCAGTACCACTACATGCTTCAGCCCCATCATCAGACAGACTGTTTCTGACCTCTTCAACTTTCATTTTCTTTCTGTAAATCTTTTTTCCCTTTCTGTGAACTTCAACTGTACCGACACCTTCCATAGGCATTGAACTTCTATCTCTAGCAGAAAAACCATTTTCAGGTTTTCTGCTTCCCGTTCTACCTTGAGATCTTTCTTCAGACAGAGAAGCAGCACAAAGTTTGGCATGAGCTGTCTACAAGAAATAAAAACATACCCCTCATTACAAAATAATATTTTAGTTGTGAAAACAGAAAAGACATAACAAAAGATATATATAAACGTCAAATACTGTTTTATCCCAGCTCTGAACTGGTGAGGATTTTCCATGCTCTGTTCTTTTGTATGGTGACTGAGAAACTTGTGGAGATCCTCCCCTTTGTGATGCCTCAGTTAATGCTAACGCTGCCACGTGTGCAACCTCATCATCATTAGCATCAACTTCCGACTCCTGCTTTTTGTTATTCAGTAAAGTATAATTGACTCTATTATCTTTCTTATAAGAATATGAAACAGGGATGCGAGGTGTCCTTTTCTTTACTGCACGAGGCTGACTACCTAAGAAAAATATGGAACTGTTAGAAGTGGAACCCAACCTTCAAGTGGATAACCATTGCTGCAATGATTATATTAAAAAAGAAGTTGTGTTCTGATCATTTTGCACTTTACAGGAAATATTTAAAGTTACAACAGTATTTCCTATGCCTACGGTACAGATAACTGGGAAATAATAAAGATTTAACATCATGCAGAAAAAGTCAAGTTGCACAATTGCCATTTTCTACTGGATTTCAATAAGCAGGAATTCTCACTGCACTGAAGACAATCACTGCTGATAAGGATTAAATTAAATATCTAAAAAAATCAACAACAAAGATAACCTCTCTTGTGCCCATTGAATATGAGTGTAGAATATGATTTTAAGATAAAATTAACTTCCTTTCAACTGTTCTTCAAACTAGCAATACATCACCCAAAAACTTGTCTGGTCCAATAGGAAATCATTCTTCAAGTATCAGTTATACCAAACAGAACAACATCATACAGATAAGACTAAGGATCCAAAAGGTCAACAGAGACAAGAAAAGAAGTCCATAAACAATTATCTCCTACAAAAAGATCGTCCATGAAATACATTCGACATCCATGAAGACATTCATTTAATATATCTAATCATCTAGTCCACAGAGATAATTGCTCCCTCCTTTTCTTTCTTTTTCCCTTTCCTTCAATTACCTTAAACTAAGAAGTCATTTATGCACTCCTTTCACCCCTGCAATAATTATAATACTCCTCTCATTAGTAGTAAACGAATAAAAGCAATAAAGTAGTGTACAGGTACTTCCAATTAGGAACATAAATAACAAATTGAAGAAAAACCAAAAAGTTGCTCTTTCTGAACTAGCCTCAAAAGCAAGGTGTTACCATCTGAGCGTGCTCTCTTCAACAACGATAGGCATCCATCAGTTGATGCCATTGACCAAGACATTAAAACATCTTCTTTTGAGGCACCTAGCTGATGTTTCCCTCGCTTGCGTTTCTGAGATTTTTGTGGTATGCTAGAAGCATCATTGCTCTCTCGTTCACTATCACTGCCTTCCTGTCAGTTCCAAACCCAAAAAGTGTCCATCTAGTCAGTATATAGCAAGCCCAGACTCAAGTCAAACTACCTCATTTAAAAAAACAAAATTCAAAATATTGTACATACAAAAGAAATTTTTTCACACATCTTTGAATTGCTATGAAGAGTGTAATTTTATTTAATGGCGTCAATTCTATCATTTCTTCGGTGGTAAGGTAGTTGTCAGTCAACCAGCGTTATAATTCTTGACTAATAAAATAAAAGTACTTAGTTTTGAAAGAAAAAGAAAAAAAAGGCTACGAATGCACATCGTTGTCATTAATTTTTTATTTTGTAACAGCTATAGCTTTTTCTTCACTTGGAAAACATTTTTTTTGTAACATATTTGAGTTTCTATCCTCTTGAACACTGAGAATAGGCTTTGACAGGACATTCAACCATATCAATACACACAAAACAACAATGCTATCTATTTCCAGCAATGCTAATAAATTTTACAAAAACTACAACCATATCAACTTACAAACACAAACATAAGAAAATAGAAATTCACTGATATTCACAATAACGCTCAGCGTCACAATGGAAACTTCAGTTGACATCTCAAGACCATAGATCAAATCTTACCAGGACATTATAGTGATCTGTCATCATTGCAATAAGGCCAACCACAGATGCTGTTCCCTCTGGCAGGGACAAGTATGCCTGAAAATCAAAATAAGCTCAATCGTGAGTGAAATATAGTTTCATTCTAAGAATTTCAAGGGTTGAGCTATTCTGCAACAACTCAGAATTAGCACTAATAAACCGGAAAATTTCCATGCATACAAATCCATATTGTAGATCATAATAGTTCACACAACATCCCAAACATGAAAAGAGTAAATTGGGCCAAGTCCAAGAATGGAATCAAAATTCCTAATATTATATTCAGCTAAATCAGTTCCTTCAGTGACCGCAAAATCCTGAGCACAGATATATATTGTATAACAAGACTTGTGTGTGAGCAGCAACATTACTTTTTTTAAATCAAAAGATTAAGATATATGAAGAAACACCAATACATACAGCCAACAGCATCCATAGCAGAAACAGTGATGACGACTACTAATATAGTAATTAACTAAGCAAGCATTGCAGGACTAAATTTACCCGATTCATATTGTAGAGGGCCTCCACCATTTCAACAGATCTGTTACGAACTTGTGCAGCCACCTGAACATAGAGAAAAAAATCAACTATTAAAATGACCCCAAAAAAATATTCAAAATTAGCATTTGACACGGAAATTTACAGAATAAAATATTCCATGTTAAACATACCTTTTTCCAATCTTTTCCATAATTTCGATAAGCTTCATAAAAACGCTGAAGCTCCCCCTTGCTCCATTGAGGTCCTAATTTATCAGACAATTTCTTCTTCAAGGCAAAAGATTCAATAGTCAACACATTGAAAGAGAAATAGTCAACAAAATGTGCATTATAGGTGTGCAGTACCCAACCAAAAAAAAAAAATTTTAAAAAAAATTCCATGAGGTAGAGATTTCTTCTAACGAAGATTTTCAAGACTTCACTAAAACAGGAGACATTTGTCTGAATTCTGCTCCTTCCCTAAATTGGCAAGCCTTTTATCACAAAAAAAAATGTTTCCTTCAGCAGAAACAAATCAAAGACTCACCTTTTGCTTACTTCTGCTTGAACTGCTGACATCTTTAACGGGAGACGCCTCGTTTGCGTATCGCTTATTCACACTTCTAGATTTTCTCGTTGGGGCCATCAACAAACTTTTCTAGCTGAACCGAATGAACAATAAATTAGCAAACAAAAGGCACCAGTATGTACTATCCAAATAAAGACACTTTCTGAATTACAAATTTCACTTCATGGATGCATTCATCAGCAATTGAACATCAACCAGAGGTACCAGAAGTACAAAAACTCAAAGCAAAAGGTACAACACACAGCAGAAGTATTTTGTAAGAGAATAGATCGATGAAAACAGCAATCCCAGAAAAGATTAAGACTTAGAACCCATTAAAAATCGCAGCATTGCAAATCAAAATACCCCCCAATTTAAATTCACTACAAGTACCCTAAATGAAGCTTAGATTCAAAAACTGTTTCGAGAAAATAAAAGAACACCCAGTAACACTTTCAGAAAACAAAAGCTTGAACCGAATCAGACACATTCAAAAACCAAAATTTCAAATTAACTAACAAATCGGTAAAAATAACACTTTCAAAAACAACAAAAATTTCAAAAAAAATTTTATCATGAATTCAAACCTGCTGTTAAGAAAACATAAGACATCCTAAACCACTTCCAGAAACAACAAAAACAAAATTTGAACCAAATCAGACAATTCAAAAACACACCCAAAATCCAAAATTCACTAAAAACCAAACACAACCGCAGTTCAAAACACAGAAACAGATCAACAAAAACCCCTTTCATAAAAAAACACCGCAAAAATTCAAATTTCACGCTAATTCACAAAAACCCCAAATTCAAATTCAGTAACAAAAACCCAATTACCATATAACTTCACGAAATCGTCCCTTCCAATCAACACCACACTTTCCAGACCCCAATTTTCAAAATTTCACCAAAAATTCAAAAAAACACAACCAAAAATATTTTACTTTCATTCATTGTCAGTAGTTTAAACCCTAATTTTTAAATCCAAGACGCAACACATACCGCCCCTTTTGAACCTCTCGCGATCTGTGGTCGAAATCGATAATCATTCAAACAAACAGGGAGGAAGAATCTTAGAGAAATCAAAACACGAAAATTTAAAAAAAAAAAAAAAAAAAACCAAAATCAAAAACAAAAATCAAAACTTTATGAAGAGAGAGAGAGAGAGAGAGAGAGTGAATGTGAATTTTTTTTGATAAAGAGAAGAGGCGTTGCCGCGAAACTTGAATATATGGAGGGCGTAGCCAATCAGGTTTTGTTTTGTGTTTTGTTTTATCTGTTTTTGTTTTGTTTGAATGTTTTGTGATGGGTTTTGGGGGGTTTCTGGCCGTGCACGTGGTGCTGATGGAGGATGGAAGGGTGTGATTAGGAGTGTGTTGGATTGCCGTTTTAGGGTAATCGTAGAGGATAAAATTTGAAATTATGTTGAAAGGTGGGTAAATTACAAGGAGAATCCCTGTATTTTTATACTATTTCAATTGTCTCTCTTCAAATTTTATATTCATATACTTTTTTTTTTTTTTTTTAATTTTCAGTCTAAAATTTTTAGACCAAATATAAATAAAGTTAAATTAATGAAATTGTATGATATAAAAACGTGTATTAGTAGAACGCTCGTTCTACCTCCAAGGAAGCAAGTATTTATGCGATGACCTAAAAAATCATATCGAAAATATATAGTCAATAGATAATATGTGAATATTTTTATTTTTTTTTATGACTGAAATGTGTAGACCAGCTTGTATGCACCTCAAGTAATCCTCAAGACCTTTTAAACACTATATAAGTTTAATGCATTGTTTTAAAACTTGGACTAGAGGGTAACCCGTTCTGCTGCCCGGGCCATGGGTCAACCGGTCCAACCGGTTGGACCAATGATGTCAGCAATAATTTTATTTTTTAAAAATTGCCCATTAATCTCTTAAATTATAGTATATAACAAAAACACCCCTAAAATTTTAAATAAGTCCCTAAAACTTTTAATTATTTCAAAAATACCTCCAAAAAATTATCCATTAATCCCTAAACTTTTGAAATATCTCCAAAACACCCCTAGAAAAATACAAATTAGTCATTATAAATTTGAAATATTACAAAACCCCCCTTGAAACCTGAATCAAAACAGATAAGCTACCGGGTCCCAATCAAACAGTCTAACCGACCGATCTGGTCCAGGTTTTAAAACAAATATCTAATGTTCTAAGGTAAATCACAAATATAGTAGATGACTCTAAAGTGGTTCGAACCTAAGAAGTCAATAAAGAGAGCAAACTTTTTTTACCTTCAGGCCAACCCCTTGGGATTAATATACACTTTTAATATTGGTCTAGCATGACAAAAGTAGTTAGAAAACTGAAATAGTAATGAGATGATGTTACCCCATTTAACCTTTGAATCGAGTATGAAGATGTTATTCAACAATGTTTCAAAGGTTTCAATGAAATAATATCACCCAAATATCACGATATTAATTATAACTAAAAATCTAACCACCACTAGGTAGCCTGATAGTAAAAGAAAAAAAAAAAGTTTTATGAGCTCTTGAGTTTGAGTCTTCACAAGCCCTAATAAGGGTGGCCACTTAAAGGCTTAACTAGTCGTCAAATTAAGAGACTCAAAAGATTAATTAAAGTGAAAATAAACTGAATCGTACAAACCCGATCATCCAAAAATAAATAAATAAATAAATTATTAAAGTTTATGCAATAGCATACATTTCGATCAAACTCAACCCTAAATTTCATCGTTACATAAGTAGAGGCAAGCGGTGTATAAAACACAAACCCTAATACCATCTTTTGATACTTAATTTAGCAATGGATACAAAATATTCTGAAAATAATTGATTGTTTCTTCGATTAATCGTAACCCATTATTTATTTAATTAATTTTCTTATATTTGACCCTTATAATTGTTTATTATATTATTATACATTAAATATGACTTTCAAGTTCTAATAACGCATAATTAAATACATATATACAGCTTTTTTTTTTTCCCAAAAAAAATTAATTCCCAATTTTTCTATGCTTTTTTTTTTTTTAATTTATAAAAAGGACAATATATATTAACATAAATCCTCAATCAAGGGGCACAAAAAGGGATTTAATACATGTATATATAAACGATAATTAAGTTACTAGTAGCAATTAATATTTTAAAATAAATAAATAAAACAATCACTACCTTAACATTATTAATCATATAATTAAGTAGATGGGCACATAGCAAACATATTATTTAATTAATAATAATAATATGTATTAATCAATAAATCTTGAGTTCGATTTCTTTCGATTGCTAATAAAAGTGGTTACGGGAGGGTATACCCACGATATGGACTCTTGAGTGTATTACTCAATAAGTATTGAGTTCGGTTTTCCTATCGTACCATTCGGCCTCCACCTTCTTGCTCAACTTAATCCACCTAAATTGCATATAACAAAAAAACAAATTAAAAAATGAACTTGAATTAACTACATATAAGCATTGAATATAATAATAATAATAATAAATTAATTAAGCAAATTTAATTTGTAATACCTTTTCAACCAGAAGGCTAAATTCTTCTTCTTCTCCAACTCCTTCCTGTGGCTTGTGGTGTATACACCAACAGTTAATCTCATCGCCATATCTTAAACCAAGCTTTCTAACCCATGCTTGCTTAAACGATACACTGAAACATGGTAGCCTTCCACGCATATTTCTTCTCATTGTCACTTCAAGATCATCGACATTTGGCGCGTAAACCTTCACCGATACACCGTTTTTTACGAACCGTTGTTGCAGAGACTCCGATACATTGTTCCGAATAAATTCATTTCCTCGGTTCAGAAACGCGATACTTCTTTTCAGATCTTCTGTCTCTGTTATTTTTTTCGAGAATAAATGGTTTAACTTCCTATCTCGAGGGTAGTTCTGAATTTTTTGGGGTAGAGGAGGATCATTACTTGCCATGCTATACCTCTTTTAAAAAATATTTTTCTAGAATAATATATATATGATTATTAATTCTTAGTTTTATTTATATACGTAAGTACTTCAAATCTGGGATGAATTAATTTGACAAACTATTTGCATGATTTTGATTCATGCAAAATACAAATTCAATTGCTCAACTAAATAAAGTCACGTAAAATTAACCCTAAGGGATTGGCTTGACGGTCAAGAAGATTTGCTCTCTTCTTTGAATTCTTCATAAGTTCAAACCTTGAGGCTACCTACCATAACAATATTATGGTTTACCTGATCCTTTGGGCTTATAAGGTGTTTAATGGATCACAATGATTAGTTAAGGTGCGTGTAAGTTGGCCTAGACTCTCCCATTATTGAAAAAAAACATAATGCTACCTTATCCTTTCGTGGGATTAGTTGGGTCGTGTAACTGGCCTGGACACCCTAGTTACCGCAAAAAAAAAATAAAAAAAAAACAAAAAAAAAAAAAAACCATAATGTTACTTGTCCTTTGGGGGGTTAATTTGGTGCGTATAAGCTGACCCGGACACCCTGGTAAAAAAAAAAAAAAAAAAGTCACATAAAACTGATTGAACCCTAAGCCTTTACACCGTCCTTGTTCTGTGATTTAATTTTCATGGACTCAGGTAAAATACTCATTAATAAGTATTTGCTTCCTTAGGGAATCGTAAACCCATATCTGTATCTGATTTTGCAGAAGTACTAGGGGGGAGACTAACATTATATATCATGTAAAACTCTCTTGATGTTGAAGGAATACACTAACGGATATGTAATCACCTGAAATATATTTGCAGTGAATATATCTGTATTCAATTCTTACCTTCTGAATAAGAATGCTGAGCTTTTCTTCTACACCATGTCCAGGGGGATGGAATGGTGGCTTTGGCTGAGAAGCACACACCAACAGTATATTTCATCGTCCATTACATATCCATTTATTAGATATAGTTTATACTTCTCTTAGTCTTGACGGATTATCGGTTTACAATGACTCATTGGGAGGTCTCGCTTGGCTTATGACAACTCATTTGGTTTATACTAATATTTGGGTCCAGCCGGATTAGATTTAGGTAAATCTAAATGGGGTTAGATTTTTTATTATATGTATTTTGTAATAACGATAAACCTAGAGTGTGAAAAATAAGGAGTGAGAGTGAACTACTGTCATCTGCTTTGTATTTGCTGTTGAGTTTTGATACTCAATAAAATTTCCTATTTGAATGGTAGATGTAATTCCTTTATTGGAACGAACCAGGGTAAATCATGAGTTCTTTCTTTTCTGTTTTCTTTGTTGTGTGGTTTTGGTTGTGGTTTCAACACCATTGTTGTCAAACATTTCAAGCGCAGCAGCTTTCGATAACTGGACATAGAATTGATCATCTTCAACCTTGTGTTTCATCGTTACATTAATGAAGGCACCAGCCGGTGTAAACACCATAATCTTGACACCAACGTTTGATTTTAAGTGATCTAGCATGGAGTAAGTTAAAGAATCCTGGAAATAGTTTCCGATGAGTCGACCATCGGTTGTATCTGATGGTGTTATGGTTTTCTTGCGTAAGTATACTACGGTCCCTGCTTGACGATTCTCCCATCTGATTTCAGTTGGCAAAGGAAAAGCATTATCGGACATATTTTTTTCAGAAAATTTGTTCTGATTGATTTTAATTCTTAGTTTATATACATATAAAATGGAGCATGAATTATGAACAGCCAAACTATTTTCACGATTCATGCAAAATAAATTTGACAACAATTAAATTGTTCACATAATGAACTCTCTTATCTACGTAATGTACGTATACAAATTAGTTATATAAACTATTCTTTGCAAACTGATGTGATTACCCTGCATGATTGACGAATTATCTACACCAGTTTGTATGGATGAGTTTGTATATGTAGTAAACCCTTATCAAAAAAGCATAAAACTCAATGAATAAACCCTCGATCTTCTGATAATTGATTCAGCATAGACCAAGTTACATTTTTCTCCCAACAAATTCATTAAATTAATTTACTTCTGCAAGAAAGTTTAAAAGAAATATAAGTAATTTTACTTTAATATAATTACTATCATCAATATAACTGCAAAACGTACATGTTATATATATATATAATATATATATATACATACATTAAAATTCTCAGGTGCGGACGTTAAATTTTCATCTCTTGACGGGTGATAATCTGTTAGTAGACTTTTTGAATAAGAATGTTCAAGGCAATTTCTTCGTTATCTCCTTCTTCTGGTGAACTGTAAACGCACCAACAATCGATTACATCACCGGATTTATAACCATTTTCTTCAAGAATTTCCACCCACCCAGTCTTCCACAGCATGAAGTTACCAAGAGTATCCTGTCTGCGAGATCTCATGGGGACTTTGCACTTAGAAACCTTTGGAGTATAAAGCGTAGCAAGAATCGAACCTTCTCTTGATAATTCATTTCGCATCGACTGAGGAAGAGTGTTCATGAAAAACGTTTTCGATTCTCCGGTGAACAGTAAACCTCTCTGTGTATCTGTTTGTGTTAATTTTTTCCTGAATATGTGTTCCAATTCTCCAGATTTAGGGTAGTCTCGGATTTGGTTTGGCAGAGGAATCATGTTCTCCATGATTTTTAGCTTTCTTTTGTATTACTTGAATGATTCAGATGATGCAGATGAAGGATAATTCATATACTGTAGTTTCATGCAAAATAAATTCAGTAAGAATATTGTTGCTCAACTAACAAACTCATGTTTTCAAAGTGTTTCCTTATGGATAAAAAATATGAAGTAAAATTGCGGTTGTCTGTTATTCTATTTGGATTAAAAAATAGAATACGTATGATCATTATTCTAAACATTAATTTAAATTAAATAAGATTTTTTTTTATTAAAAATGAAAAAATGCGGTTAAGCAAATTTAATTTGTAATACCTTTTCAACCAGAAGGCTAAATTCTTCTTCTTCTCCAACTCCTTCCTGTGGCTTGTGGTGTATACACCAACAGTTAATCTCATCGCCATATCTTAAACCAAGCTTTCTAACCCATGCTTGCTTAAACGATACACTGAAACATGGTAGCCTTCCACGCATATTTCTTCTCATTGTCACTTCAAGATCATCGACATTTGGCGCGTAAACCTTCACCGATACACCGTTTTTTACGAACCGTTGTTGCAGAGACTCCGATACATTGTTCCGAATAAATTCATTTCCTCGGTTCAGAAACGCGATACTTCTTTTCAGATCTTCTGTCTCTGTTATTTTTTTCGAGAATAAATGGTTTAACTTCCTATCTCGAGGGTAGTTCTGAATTTTTTGGGGTAGAGGAGGATCATTACTTGCCATGCTATACCTCTTTTAAAAAATATTTTTCTAGAATAATATATATATGATTATTAATTCTTAGTTTTATTTATATACGTAAGTACTTCAAATCTGGGATGAATTAATTTGACAAACTATTTGCATGATTTTGATTCATGCCAAATACAAATTCAATTGCTCAACTAAATAAAGTCACGTAAAATTAACCCTAAGGGATTGGCTTGACGGTCAAGAAGATTTGCTCTCTTCTTTGAATTCTTCATAAGTTCAAACCTTGAGGCTACCTACCATAACAATATTATGGTTTACCTGATCCTTTGGGCTTATAAGGTGTTTAATGGATCACAATGATTAGTTAAGGTGCGTGTAAGTTGGCCTAGACTCTCCCATTATTGAAAAAAAAAAAAAAAAAAAAAAACAATGCTACCTTATCCTTTGGGTGGGATGAATTTAGGTACATATAAGCTGATCCGGACAACCCGGTAAAAAAGAAAAAAAAAAAAAAAAAGTCACATAAAAGTGATTGAACCCTAAGCCTTTACACCGTCCTTGTTCTGTGATTTAATTTTCATGGACTCAGGTAAAATACTCATTAAATAGGTATTTGCTTCCTTACGGAATCGTAAACCCATATCTATATCTGATTTTGCAGAAGTACTAGGGGGAGACTAACATTATATATCATGTAAAACTCTCTTGATGTTGAAGGAATACACCAACGGATATGTAATCACCCGAAATATATTTGCAGTGAATATATCTGTATTCAATTCTTACCTTCTGAATAAGAATGCTGAGCTTTTCTTCTACACCATGTCCAGGGGGATGGAATGGTGGCTTTGGCTGAGAAGCACACACCAACAGTATATTTCATCGTCCATTACATATCCATTTATTAGATATAGTTTATACTTCTCTTAGTCTTGACGGATTATCGGTTTACAATGACTCATTGGGAGGTCTCGCTTGGCTTATGACAACTCATTTGGTTTATACTAATATTTGGGTCCAGCCGGATTAGATTTAGGTAAATCTAAATGGGGTTAGATTTTTTATTATATATATTTTGTAATAACGATAAACCTAGAGTGTGAAAAATAAGGAGTGAGAGTGAACTACTGTCATCTGCTTTGTATTTGCTGTTGAGTTTTGATACTCAATAAAATTTCCTATTTGAATGGTAGATGTAATTCCTTTATTGGAACGAACCAGGGTAAATCATGAGTTCTTTATTTTCTGTTTTCTTTGTTGTGTGGTTTTGGTTGTGGTTTCAACACCATTGTTGTCAAACATTTCAAGCGCAGCAGCTTTCGAACGGACATAGAATTGATCATCTTCAACCTGTGTTTATCGTTACATTAAGAAGGCACCAGCCGGTGTAAACACCATAATCTTGACACCAACGTTTGATTTTAAGTGATCTAGCATGGAGTAGTTAAGAATCCTGGAAATAGTTTCCGATGAGTCGACCATCGGTTGTATCTGATGGTGTTATGGTTTCTTGCGAGTATACTACGGTCCCTGCTTGACGATTCTCCCATCTGATTTCAGTTGGCAAAGGAAAAGCATTATCGGACATATTTTTTCAGAAAATTTGTTCGTTGATTTTAATTCTTAGTTTATATACAATAAAATGGAGCATGAATTATGAACAGCCAAACTATTTTCACGATTCATGCAAAAAATTTGACAACAATTAAATTGTTCACATAATGAACTCTCTTATTACGTAATGTACGTATACAAATTAGTTATATAAACTATTCTTTGCAAACTGATGGATTACCTGCATGATTGACGAATTATCTACACAGTTGTATGGATGAGTTTGTATATGTAGTAAACCCTTATCAAAAAAGCATAAAACTCAAGAATAAACCCTCGATCTTCTGATAATGATTCAGCATAGACAAGTTACATTTTTCTCCCAACAAATTCATTAAATTAATTTACTTCTGCAAGAAAGTTTAAGAAATATAAGTAATTTTACTTTAAATATTACTCATCAATATAACTGCAAAACGTACATGTTATATATATATAATATATATATATACATACATAAATTCTCAGGTGCGGACGTTAAATTTTCATCTCTTGACGGGTGATAATCTTGTTAGTAGACTTTTTGAATAAGAATGTTCAAGGAATTTCTTCGTTATCTCCTTCTTCTGGTGAGCTGTAAACGCACCAACAATCGATTACATCACCGGATTATAACCATTTTCTTCAAGAATTTCCACCCACCCAGTCTTCCACAGCATGAAGTTACCAAGAGTATCCTGTCTGCGAGATATCCATGGGGACTTTGCACTTAGAAACCTTTGGGTATAAAGCGTAGCAAGAATCGAACCTTCTCTTGATAATTCATTTCGCATCGATGAGGAAGAGTGTTCATGAAAACGTATTCGATTCTCCGGTAAACAGTAAACCTCTTGTGTATCTGTTTGTGTTAATTTTTTCCGAATATGTGTTCCAATTCTCCAGTTTTAGGGTAGTCTCGGATTTGGTTTGGCAGAGGAATCATGTCTCCCATGATTTTAGCTTTCTTGTATTACTTGAATGATTCAGATGATGCAGATGGAGGATAATTCATATCTGTAGTTTCATGCAAATAAATTCAGTAGAATATGTGCTCAACTAACAAACTCATGTTTTAAAGTGTTTCCTTATGGATAAAAAATATGAAGTAAAATTGGTTGTCTGTTATTCTATTTGGATTAAAAAAATGAACGTATGATCATTATTCTAAACATAATTTAAATTAAATAAGATTTTTTTTATAAAAATGAAAAAAGAGGAGGACTTGTTTTATATCCTATTTTATTAACTCAAAAACATTTTTCTAATTCTAATAAACTAAAAACAATACCTTCACTCGTCCCAATATGAAAATTAATCCACCCAAGACCACCACCCTTGCCAGCAACCACCGCCCCCACTTGCCACTCTAGAATGACATACAATCGACCGATCTGGCTGCTTAATGTCGCGGATTGTTTAGACCAAATTGACGCATGACCGATCAGATCCAGTTGATGTGCACATTTCAAGATTATCGACTACCGTTTGACGAACTAACATGGCTTGGATGGGTGAGATTGTTTTTTTTAATTTTTAAACTTTTATGTATGAGAGGGTTAGCTAAATTAAAAATATAAGAGTTAAAAAAATAATCCAATTGTTTTCTAAAAATGTACCAAACAATTTTCAGTATTTTATCCAATTCTAATATAATTTTCACATATTATAACAAAAAAATTCTCAGAATCATTATATTCGATTTAATCTAACTCAACCCAACTTAAAATAGTTTGCGGAATAACATTTTTCAAGTAATTGCCATTATAGTCACGAGTACACACTTATAGAAGCATTGCTACTTGAAACAAAATGATTCTTCCATTAGGCTGTATGATTTGAGAGCTTCAAACAAAATTTAAATTTATCTGATTGCTTTGCATGAAGAACGAGCTAAAGAAAAAGAAATTTAATAGCCCACCGACGGATGGGTACAACGCGTTTCTGCAGCTTGTATAAAGTACTTGAACCTTCTCCAAGTAGCCCATCAAACCTGTTATCCAGCGCAGGGCAAAAACGGTGGCAGTCAGGAAACCGGCATAATTCCACTGTTTCATCTGATACAGACCACCACATAGGAAAGTGTCCAACTTCTACAATCTATAACCCCGGAGTGAGGCTTCAACAACATAAATCCTCCGGACACTTGTTCCTGAGACGGGTGGAATGCTATTGGTCTGTATGACCAAACCAACCCGGAAAAAACACTAGTATGTAATACTGAGATCTATCTCTCTATAACACGCCTGCTGTTTCTAAATTCACCAGCATCACCAGCATCCTTATCATATTTGTAAGACCTTCCGTGCTGTGGATTTCATATCCTTCTCGTTTAGGCCCCTGAAATTCCTTGAATCACGCCCTCTTCTAAATTCACCATCATCCTTATCAAATTTGTAAGACCTTCGTGCTGTGGATTTCCATATCTTCGTTTAGGCCCCTGAAATTCCTTGAATCACGCCCTCTTCTGGAAGTCACCATCATCCTTATCAAATTTGTAAGACCTTCCGTGCTGTGGATTTCCATATCCTTCTCGTTTAGGGCCCCTGAAATTCCTTGAATCACGCCCTCTGTCATTCATCCCCCATTTACCATTGCTATCCTGCCGAGGTCCTCTATTATTACCACGGGACGCCTGAGAAGATCTATTAAAACCATCTTCGGAAGACTTCCTTCTGTCACCCATCTTACCATTGGATCTGAACTGTGTATCTCTAACAAATTTATAATCGCCATCACCTTCAAAAGTTTTTCCTCTTCTACCGGATTCTATCTTGTTCCCTCCAGGTCTGTTTCTACGCCAGCGGTCATCAGTGTCAGATTCTGAACCAGAAAATGAATCATCCTCTGTATCGGAACTGATTTTACTCTGAAAACGCCTACCAGAAACTGGTTTGTTTCCTTTCTTTTGGCTGGATCTAAAATTCTCCTCTAAATCATCATCTGCATCTGAATTAAGATCAAATTCTTCATCTGAGCCAAAACTCAATCCCTTAGACGAACCTGTTGGACCTCTACCTCTACTTATATGTCTAGAATCAGCAACATGACTGGATTTCCAGTTGGGATGAACTGAAAGCTGGTCATCAGTATCAAAACCCAGTTCATCATTCTCAGAGCCAGAAAAACCTGCTTTTCTACGCATGGGTTTAGACCGGCCATTATAAGATGGAGAGCTTTCCCTGCGGCGAGCATAAAAATTATCAGAGCCCCTATCTTCAACTTCAGAAAAATCATTTGGAGAAGCTTTCCTCAGTGAATGATTATTCTGAGTGTCTATCTCATAACTGTCAATATCATCTTCGTCATCATCAAAATCATCAAACCCCATTCTAGGCCTGTTACTATCAACATCAGAAAATTCTCTCTCATTGGTCCTTGGGAACCTGCCAGCTCTATCGAAATCATCCTCATGACCTCTAAAATTTCCTTCATGAGCCAAACTACCTAAAGGAGAGTCTTCACCCCTTCTTGGAGAATCTGCATACTCGAAAGCAGCAACATCTGCCCCATCTGATTCATCATCATCGAAGTCAAAGTTCCAGGCATTTGAAACCTCTGGTCGGCGGGCAATCTTCTCTGATCTCATTTCAG
This sequence comes from Pistacia vera, assembly GCF_008641045.1. Taxonomy (NCBI): domain Eukaryota; kingdom Viridiplantae; phylum Streptophyta; class Magnoliopsida; order Sapindales; family Anacardiaceae; genus Pistacia; species Pistacia vera. The sequence goes on along the minus strand of NW_022196735.1, from coordinate 347,149 downwards.
GATCACGTCGCTTCTCTAGTATTTTATTATCAATAAATTCATCTGGTGGACGTTTGCAATCACAATGAAAACATGCCATATTTCTTCTATAATTTAAGAAGTTGCACCTGTGATAGCATAAAACCACCAATAAGCGAACAGATCACACAACCTATGATTGAATCTGGAAACTCTTTCACATATATTAATCCAGCATGACATGACACAATCCTGGTTACCACAAGCAAACTCTATACTTTATAGCATCACCAATCATACATTGTATGCATGTTTTCAAAACCACTTGTTATAGAGTTGTAGCAAAAAAAAAAAAAAAAAAAAGAGAGAGAGAGATAGGAAAATAAAAAAAACTATGCAATGGAAACTTACTCGGGGCATTCCCATTCTCCTGGAAGCAGCTGTCTCTTTGGCCTCTTAGCATCACATTGTAGGCACACCGTATTCTTTGCAAAGTTCAGGAAATCACACCTGAGACCAACATTCTGCACTTTTAGTAAATCACATTTTAAAAATATTTAACATCTGGAAACACTATCCCTAATGCAGGATTCAGAATTGGCTTTTAGACAACTCAACAAAAAGCCTATAATATGCCTACACCTAAGGTCCATAGATAGCAGTTCAATGCATCTCAACCAGGCTGCAGAAAGTAGAAATGTCTTATGAAAGTATTCTAATTAATCATTGTATGTTTACTCTGCAAATTAGCCCCCAAGTAGATTGAAAATAATGAAAAAATGCTCATTAACAAGTCACATACTTGGGACACAGCCAATCTCCTTTTTTCATCTCAACATCATCTCGTCCCACTCGTTTTTTTGGTGGTGTAGGAGGTTGCTTAACTTTTGGAGGAGGCTTCTTTATTACTGGAGGGGGAAGATTCGGATCTATTGGAACAGCACTCAACTTGACAACTTCATGAAGCAACTTACGGACAACATTCTTAACAGACTTCTGTTTGAGAAGGGACTTATTGACCACTGATCCGTTCACAGGATCAAAACCATAAGTCAATAGAACTCGCATAACATCAATGGTACGAGCTTCATCCTCTTTATTTGTAAGTAAATATGCTATTTGACAGGAGCTCCTCAAGCTGCAGGTACTACAGACCTGGTACAGAACAAATTATCATAATTGAAATAACATCTTATGCTCAATTTGATGGTTTTCAATATTCATCTCAGATGTAACAATGCAAATTATGCACATGTAATCAACTGATGAAATCCATGATATATCGTTTGCCTACAGTACTAAACAAGGCAAAAAGTTCCAAAGCAAGAAATTTAAAGATGCAATGAAACCAAACTTAGAAAGAGGCAAGCATCAGAAGCGATTAATCACAAGGTCCGTTGCATGAGTGAACTAAGCATCAAATTTAGGAAAAGAAGTAACAATTACATCTCCTTCATCAAGGTGGGCATGCTTCCTCAATAGCTTTGCAGAAAAAACCACCTTCTTGTCTGCACTTGGGCATCCATAGCCAACCAAAGTTTGAATATCCTGTCTCGACAAGGACCTGAAATCAACATTCTATCTAAGCACATTTCAAGCAAAGTGACATCATTGCAAATTATGCTACATATCAAATGCATTAACATAGTCAGCCATATAATAAAGTTTTCGCTCAAGATTGTTCAGTGAGATTAAAAGCAACCAAAAGGATCAAAATGCTAATGCCATCAACCATTTACACCCATTTTGGTCATCAACTCCACATACACGCCATCAATCTAACATACGTTTATTCTTTCTGCAATTAGCATTCTAAACTAAAACCACAAGTACCAATTCAGAAGCACTTACATAGGTCGTAACTGCAGACATTTAACTAACAATTTTAATCACAACATAACAAGCACTAGCAGAACCAAAACAGTTTCTGTCATTTCAAAATGCAGGATTTTTGAATCTGTATACCTCAAGATATCAAACCGGTCCTTCCCAAAATTAATACAAGCTTTCTGAACAGTCCTGAAATCACTAAAATCAATTCCAGCATCACTCTCCTCAACACCATCTTCAAATCCCAAATCTTTCACCATTTTGTCCTCATCTTTTCTCCTATGATCAAAGTAATTCTGTTTCGCCAATCTCTCCATCAATTCAATCCACTCCGGCCATGGATGAACCAACTCGACCTCCTTCACCTCCTTTCTCACCAATAGTTGCTTTTCAGCAGAATCCCTTTCCGGGCTTTCTTCCACACTAGAAATAACTTCTGGGTTTCGCACCTTTTGGGTGGTTACAGTTTCTTGGTTTTGTTGCTGTTTTGATTGGCGCCAAGCGCGTATCCGTTGTAGAGTGTCGTCGTTTTTTTCTTTTTGCTTCTCGATTTGGTCAATTTGTTCAAAGATGAAGCTCATGCGTGCAGAGAGTGAAGCGGGTTTTGCTTGTGAGTCTAAAGGGGAGGGGTTTGGAGTTGGAAGTGGAGAACTGGAAAAGGGTTTTGTGGTGAAGTAGAGAGAGTTGAAATGGATTTTAGGGCTTTTACTAGTATTTGAAGAAACAGAAATACGTCTAAGGAGAAGAAGAGAGAATGGAGTTTGCGCCATCTTTGAGAGAGAGGCAGGGACTAGGTATGAGCAAAACCCTCCATGAAAATGCAGAATCAGAAATGCCCAAAGCTTAAACCCTGAACCGGAAACGGAAAATTTACTGCCATTGGGCTCTAATGAGGCCCAATTAAAGCCGACGATAACGAAATTTAGGATCCATCAGGTACGGTTTATTTGAATAAAATTTATCGGAGAAACGTTTATAGAAATATAGTTTTTATGAAAAAAAATTATCAATTATTTGGTAAAAAAAATATAAAAGAGTTTTTCTAGTGTTTAATTTACTAGAAAAGGGTTTCAATGTACGAAAATAAATAAAATCAAATATATATAAGCTCTAAAGTAGCTTATGGGTCTTCAATTAGCTATATAATAACTTATTTTAAATCCTATAAACGTTTGTAAAATGTTACTAAACAATCTAAAAAAACACTTCAAAAATACTTGCTCTAAATAAATTCTTTTTATCAACAAATAAAGCCGATCAAATAAACTCCTACAACACAAGAGAGGAGGTTTATGGTCAAAAGATCTATATATATATATATAATGGGGTTTAATCTCGAGACCTAATGAACATTGACACCTTACAAACTCAATAAATAAGATAAATCGCAAATGTGATGACCACCTCTAAAGACTTGAAAAACAAGACCTTTAAGTAACTCACCTATATGACTAAAGTTTTGTCATCCTAAATTATATGTATTTTTTATTGAACAAAACTTGATTCAAACATATTTCAAAATTGTAATTAATAAATAATGAATTAAAATAGAAAGATCTTAATCATACTTTAATACTTTTGATAGTGGTCACAAAAATCACCTTTCGAACTCAACATAATCGGAGTGCATCATTTTCTTATAAATTCTTATTCTATGATAATAATAAAACATATGATCAATTTAACGAATTACAAGAAGTCAAAAACACACAAAAATAAAACTATACAACAGACATCACTGTACATATTTCACTATAAAGAAATATAGGCGTGTGTATATACGGAAGCAGGCCAGCAAGTAAGAGCTCAATTTCAGAACCATTCAATCATACACTTCGGATACAACCCCTTTTCGGCAGCAACTGCAGAAAGACCCTGAAGTTCTTTCTGAACTTTTCGTCTCTCGTAAAACACTGAGCAAGCGAGGGAGGTGCACTTCACTCCGCTTTCCAGAAGCCAGTCTCCGCCTCCACAATGTCGGCATATCTGCAAGAGGATCAAAAGATTTCATAAACGAGTGGGGTAAAATCAGCCATGCAATATAAGCATATGCTAGAACACTTACAGAGGCAAGGTGTTGCATCTCTCTCTCTAGTTTCGAAGTCCTTCCAATTATGGCAGTTGCAGCAGTGGTTTCCTTTCGTGAACATTTATTGCATAGATGGGCTGATGCCTGAACCAATTCGCCGCATAGTATACAATGCTTTGAGAGATAGTAAAAATCAATTCTACTTCGCTGTGGATTTGAAGTGTATACAGGACGTTTAGCAAAAGCATCCCTGCTTGGTCTGGGCATTTCTAGAAACCAGTTGTTCAAGTCAGCACCAACTAGCCCAAATACCCGCTGCAAAGCTGGTATTATCTGTTTGTTGATGTAATATAAATCATTTAATCTATAAGAGGAATCAATGCCCAAAAGATCCAATGGATCCACAACCATATCGACCAGGCGGGCTCCAGGCTGTCCATGAATCACTACATAAGGTACTCGTTCACCATAGCGCGGTTCTGCCCTGGGATCTGTTCTCATTGCTTTGGTAGCCACAATTGCTGCTGGTGGAAGTGATGAAGAAGTCCTTGTGCTGTAGGTACCCAGGCGAACCTCCTTGGCAAATACAAAATCCTGAAGAGACACCCTGCCGGACAGAATCCGTATCCACTGTCGCTGTAAATATGCTTTAACCTGTGTACAACAATAAAAGGCCCCCAAGACACGGCAAATAAGATCCATAAATGAGAAATCTCAGCAGTTTCTCAGAGCAAGTATGAGGGCATTCTCAGTGATTCAAAGGAAAAAAGACCAAGGGCTTCAAAGTACAGAGGAATTTTACCTCAGAAATGTCCTGATGATTGAAAAACTGTCTCAAGGACTGCTCCATCATTTTTGCAACAGCTGCACAAGTATCTCTGCGAACTGTCTCGATGCCTTTAGCATCAAATACGGGTTCAGTTTGGTCTGGGCTCTCATAACTGTAACCAACATACCGCTTTTTAGTTAGGAGGAAGCATGGGTGATATACTTTCTCCATTTTCAAAGTGACCGGATTTGGATTCATTGCAGTTACTGCTGAAGCAATTTCCTGCCCAATTTGAAATGATTCTTTAACAGTCCGCCCTTTGAGAAGGACAAACATGCTGCATGGAACAAAGACAGTTAATCCTATCAAACCTCAAAAACATGTATTAGAAAGTGAGAAGGAAATGAATCAAGAATATATAGCATGACCCTTTTTCTTAGAAAGTTTAGTTCTCCAATCTATAAAGTCCACTCAGAGAAAGAAAATAGGAAAGACTTCAGTTTTACGATATACCTGTCAGTATCACCATATATAACTTTAGCTTTCCATTTATCATTTGAATTTACAAATGAAATAGCCTTCTCTAGTGTTCTACGGCCACACTGAACAATACTGTCAGCAAGCTCTGCACAAGGCATTCGACCACTAAACCCAGCAGCTGTATAACCATATGTCACATTTGCTATCAGCTTCAAAGCAAGCTGTCTTGCATTGAATATCTGGAAGATCATTGAAGAGAATCAAATCATGAAAATATCCATACTTGAAAAACTAGTCACAAATGCAGGTCCATCAATGTCATTCTATGAAACAGCGAAAATATGCACAAACACAAGGGAGGAAAGGAGTTTAAGAATATACTTAATAATTAGCTTATATTTAATAATATACTTAATAATACTTAATAATTAGAGGAAAGAACTCTAAATCAGATCATTAACAATATTTAAGAATATACTTAATAATTAGCGTATATTTCACTCTAGAGTGTAATACCCTGTGAAGAACTTGCTGAGAAGGAGCCAGTTTCTTCATTGCTTGCTTAACCATTATTCTAGTAGATAATATTTCATCCAACAAGCGAGGAAGTACGCCTTTACGAACCTGTAAAATGAAAATCACATAATCACCCTAAGTTATGACATATTTGGCAGCGGAAAATCAAAAAGAAAAAAAAAATCAGGGAGTTACCTTAGAAGGAACATACATGACACCATTTGGAGTAAGTAGTATTTGATCTTTTAGATCCCGCAAAACATGTGACTCGGGTGAAAAGGAACTAACCCCGAGAGTATTTTCCTTTGAAGGTACAACTTTTCCAAGGCATGTACAAAAGCAAAGGTTATATGCAATTATCATTGACGGATAAAGAGACTGGAAGTCCAAAACAACCACTGGATCTGCAAAAAAACCAGACTCCGGTTCCATTACAAGAGGTAAACACTCCATTGCAGGTTGAGAAGCAACCTGTATACAGAAGCAGTTGCTTAGTGCAGGATAATTAAGTAGGAAACACAATAAGTGAAAACAGTTCAACAATAACCTGATGATTTCCCGGAGATATGGCAAGGTAGTTTTGCGTGTGTGCCAATCTTAGGAACATAGATTCAACACGATATTGTGAACCTCTAGAGAGAACAGAAAAGAAATCAATTCCAAAGACACGAGCAAGTTCCGATGTTCGATTTACCTGCAAAAGCACTCAATTGCACAAAAGAACATACAAGCATTAGTAGTTTGATGGATTTTAAATAAAATGAAAATAAAAAATTAGCAGCTACATGCATTTTTATTTTTATTTTTTATAACCAAGTCTTAAACCGTCTCCATAAAGCAGGATATCATGAAATTGTGTTCTTTGTTAACTAACAACACCGCTTTATGAAGCTCACCAAAGATCAAGTTTAAGTCCTAGACCTGCCCTTCCCCTGGACTCATGAATTATGCAAGGAGATGAAGAAGAAGAAGAATATAAAATTATGATGACACTAAAGTAGCAGATAAGAGCTGTCCACCAAAAATTCAAATTCTTCGATATTGTACCATATCAAGTTGATTCATAATCTCCAGGTTCAATTTTGCTCTCCCCACCACATATTCAACACATCGATACCTTGCTCGTCCAGGACCGCTAGAAAACCATTTTGACAGTACTTTATAAGGAATTGATGGAGTTTTCCGCCTCAAAACAGCTTCTGCTACAGCTTCAACTGTGTACAAATTAAGCTTCACTTCACCACGCATTAACCGCCATACATTGAGGACGATTCTACCGCCAACATGGACTCCACTGGCATGAGTTCGGCCCCATTCATCCTCAACTATAGCATCTTTAAGTATAACAGAATCCTCAATTACAGATTCAGGAACCAGATTATCTAATATTCCCCTCTGAGAATTTTCTAAATTTCCAGCAGCTCTCTTAGATTCTAACGGTGTCCGCGAAATATCATTAAGTAAACCTATACCAAGATGTGCAGCCCTTTCAGCCAAAAAACCAAGAGAACCACCTTGTATGTCCCAGCCCATTAAAATATCCGGATCAAAAGAAGATAATATCTTAATGAAGTGGCTAAATAAGTGTTTCTCCTCAGAGAAAGCAAACACCTTGCAGTCAGGAATTCCATCAAGACTCCTGCAAATTGAAGTAAATAAGTATAAAAAGCTAAAAGGATAATCTTCTCTAAACAGATAATGAATTAGAGGCATAGGACAATGTTTGTGGCATGAATAAAACATTATTTTTTAACTAAGCATAAAACGCCAAAACAAACCGTAATAACTTATATCTTTGGTTTCAAGAGGTTCATAGTTTTTTCATTAAAAAAGTCCAACAATCACTATATACATCAAGTAATAATCATGGTGTAAAACTAACCAAAGGCAAGAGAAACTGTCCACATAAGATTAAATTATCACACCTTTGATAACATTCAATATTACTTCGCAAAAGCACATAAACTTCAACTACTGAATCATTATCATTCTGGAAAGCAAGAGCCACCACATTGATAGCATCATATTGAGGATCAGATCGGAGATCTCCTCTAGATTCTGCTTGAACCTGTCAACGTGTGTTGCACTCAATTTAGAAATCAGTAAAAAACTCCAACCGAAATATTGAGTATACAAGCAGTTGTCATCAACATTTGAGTTATTAAAATTGTTATACATGGCAAAAACCAAGTAGATATATGCTTCAGCAAATAAAGAAAAGGAAAGCCATATATGCCCAATTTTCAAAGAAACTTATAGAAATAAAAGTAAATCCAACTTACAGAACCAAAAAAACAAACATAAACAAAAACAAAAGAAACCATAGATAAGTTCTTTTACCAATATATATATTTACAGTCCCTATATTTGCTATGGAAGATAACAAGGGTATAAAAGGAAGGAAAGGGTTAGCAATCACCAGCTGAACAAACAGATGATCAATAGCCAGAAAAGAGAAGGAAATATTATGACGACATCTTACAAAATGATTTTTACTTTTTTTAAAAGGATGCTCTCTTAAGCCTTAGTTTAAATACAAAATAATGCTATACATGTAAACTTTATACACAAGAGTTTGTACATAAGCTAATGAGATTTGATTCATTTATTGCCAGCATCCTCATCTATGGCATTGAACTTTTTACTCACTATTCCATTCACCATATGTCACACCAAGTAGTCCACTAAAGTTTGTATGTCTGATAAAAGTTTCAATAAAATTTTGTTTTACATATATAAAGTAGAAATTTTTTTGCCAATCTATGAAACATAATGAATCTAAACATATGGGAATATCATTACCTCTACACTTAACAAAGTAAGTTGCTCACCAGCACCAACACTGGCTGGATCCCGGAAGCCAATTTGACTAAGAGGAGTGGGCCTTGATCTTCCATCTGGGCCTGATATCTGAGATATATCTTGCAAGCAATTGGTGCATGCATTTACTTCAGCAGTATGGCCTTCACTCTGCAATATCACTGTTGCCTCATTCCCAACAAGATTCAACTCTGCATTGCTAATTCCAACACTTTCTTGATGCACTTCTTCCAGTACAGGCCTCATGTCGGAACCTGATTCAATCAAATCCTTGTTACAATCGTCATGCAAGAATCTATATGAACTAATCAGATTATTGGAATGGCCTGCAAAAAGGTTTTGAGCTTTCAAAACAGAATTTCCAAAATAGTTTAGCCCAATGGATGAAATAGTTCACCTTTCGGAGATGAAGGCTCCACAGATGCTGCATTTATCAATCCTGAAGTACCTAAAATTCCAGATCCACAATTAAAAATGCAAATTCAAAGATGCTGAAAACAACTGAGCAGTCTATCCAACAAAATCTAGCAGATACCTTCATCATTATGTAATAGCCATCTATACACACAATCCACAGAAGGAGGAGTCAATGCAGGTGTCAGCATGTACAAGCAAGAGCCATCATTTAAATACTGAATTGGAATACCAACCGCAGCTTCTTGTTTATTATTTGGGTCACTTCTGCTCACATAGTTGCCCTGCAGTTCTCCACCAGTACATTTCTCATTCTGCATAGCTATTGTGTCCATGCCCACAAGTTTCTCGTTAGTAATGACATGTACCCTTTCCATGGAAGTTCTACTTTCATGGCCAGGAGAAGTTGACATATGAAAACAGCTTGAACCAGTTCTGTCAGTTTGCTGCAATATCTCATCATCAAAAGGTTTAACCTCAGTATTTAACTTCAACAACTGAACATCAAGTAATGAATCAGATTCAGAAGTGCAGACAGTACAGCTAGTAGCTCCTGTTGAACTCGCACCAGAATTAGACTTTTTACCATTATCAACTTCACGATGGCATAACATAACTGCAGATTTTTCATTCTTTGTGTTAAAAGGCCTTGGTAATTCCTTTTTCCTTTTATCCACTAAAGAGATACCTCCACTAGCTTGTAGCAGGCCTTTGTCATGCTCATCATTTTGTAATATATTTAAGTCCAATTGTTTTGGCAAGAGAGTGATATCTTCTTTTTGTTCCCCTGCCAAAAGTGCTCTTTTCACCCTCATAGTCCCATGTTCAGGTGGCTCAACCCGGTGGCACCGTTTCCTTCTCATTAAGTCACGCAGAGAGAATCCACTTAAAGTAGTTGCTTCCTCTGTATCAGGAGCATCAGCATATTCACTTTTCATTACAACATCAGAACAATTTCCCGTCTCATTACAAGCCAAGAATCTAGTAGCTTCACTGTTCAAACTGACAGGTTCAATGTCATCATTCACCTTTTGGGTTGTTGAAAAAGGTAACGAGCCCCACAAAGTTTTGCTCGTATTATGCTTACTAGAAACGTTTGTGCCAGTATCCCGTGGTACCAAGTGTCGAAAAGACCTTTCAGATTCACTTATAATTTCTTCCTTAGATGAATTTTCAGCTGATCCAGCACAAGGAAGCAAGTACGGATCATCACTAGAACCATCTACTTGTGGGATTTTTTTCTCTGGTGAAGTTTGAGGATGGTTACTGGGATCAAAAGAATCTTCCAGACCATCAAAGTTGGTTACATCCTCAATTGAATCAAGAATGTCCTGCAACTCTCTCTGGGACTCTCTCTTATAATCAGTATTAGCTTTATCTAGTACCTTATCAATGGTTGTTTCAGGCAACAGGGGGCTCAGAATGGTCTCACGAAGAAGATCATCATCAGAATTTATATCTTCAGCAGCCTGAGAAGTAGCAAGCCACTTTAGAAGGTCTAGTAATTCTGTATCTGAAGCCTGCAGAACATGAATTCAGAAAATAAATGAATCCCCAACAGTACATTCAGGAAATATATAAGGCTGAAAAACCTCCACCAACTACAATAACTGCTAATGGAGATCATAACCATAGAAATAAGCATCCATCATCATTTGCAATCTTCACACACTATTTCAATAGTATAACAAAAAAAAAAAAAAAAAAAAAAAAAAAATCAATAATCAATAATCAGAAATAGCAGCAAATACTCCAACTGATGTCAGTATCCATAAGCTAAATTACAAACATTTCACTTTTTATTTAGAAAAATTCAAAAATTGATTACAAACAAGATTCTAATATTGCGTATGCCTAAGGAATTGATCTTGCATTATTTCCTAGTAACTTGACCAAGGCATGTGCAGCATGACCTTTCAAAGCTAGGGTGGCAGAAACGCCATCAACTCACACGTCACTAGTCATTAAAATGGTCATGAGATGCATGTCATTTGTCAATAAAAAATTACTAACACCCAGTAAATCAAAACATGCAAGAAAAAGTACCTTCTGACTCAGTGTTCCTATCATTTGAGATGATTGTATCTCATCAGCAGATGATATTTTGTGGCAAGCATCTATTCCTTTGGAGGTTATTGGACACATTTCTTCTTGATGTAGTAAACCTTGTGATGACAGAGATTCAGTAGTGTTTCTTTCTTTCAAACTACTCAAATGTTCAGGATCTGAATTCTTAGAATGGACAAGTCCAAGTTCAATCAAATTTTCCTCGTCATCTGTACTTGATTTCACAACTCTCACATCATTCTCACATGAAGAAATAACTTCATCTGCTCCACCACACAAATCCATAAGTACATTCTCACATTTAAGATCCAGGGAGAGAGTTTTCAGAACATCCTGTGCAAGTGGTTTGCAAGGATCAGGAGGCATAGCGGCTTCACACATCCCAGTCCGTTCATACTCTTCCTGTAGAATTATAGATAAATAATGAAGGAAGAGATAACGATAAGAAATTGAAAATATTACATGTTAGAAAGTTAGATTGGCCAAGAGCAAACCTCCCAAATTGGAATGAGTGACTGGACCATTTTGACATCAGAACGGGTTTGCGAGAGAGATGCATACATTATAAATTTTTGATTAACAATGTCTGCAGAACCACAAGCAGTGAACACTTATACAAAAAGAAAAAAAAAAATGAAATAAAATAATTTTAAGAAAAGAAATATGTGTAACATTTAAAGCCAGACAAACCATCTATTTTAGCATCTCCCTCAAGCTCACATACACTTTGACGTTTAATACAGCGAATGTTTTGATCAGATGAACCATCAAGTTCATTGGAAAATTGCCAAAACCAATCACCTGGAATTTTGGAAGACACCCAGAATGGAGAACTTAAAGGTGCACTTTCACTCCCATCTGCCTAATGCAAATTTTTGACAACAAATAATATAAGCATTTAAGCATTCAGTTATGCTTATGTCTATCAGAAAATTATCTGGAACATATAAAAAAACAAAAATCACAAGACTGACCTGAAAATCAGCATTTTTTTGTGTCCACTTATCCATCACCTTTAAATGTTGATTATCGTAATTAAATTTCCTTGGAGAAAAAACATCTGGTACTCTGACGGAACTTCACCTTGACAGATGCAGATGGCTCTTCCATACAAGTTATAGTCAACCTGGAAGGAGAAGCTCAGGAATTACAGATATGATAACGTAAATAAAGAAAAGAAAAAGGGATTTGGATAACCGAAAAGTAAGACTTTGCAAAACATGAGGGTACACATGCACGATCTTGTCAAGATTCAATTAGAAACTGATGTCATCACAACTGAGGCATAAGCAGATTAGAATGCAATGATTTAAAACTCAAAACCTTTATTAAAATGCCATGGTTGACTGCTTTTCTTCTATAATGCTCACAAGTCATTAAGATGGCTCTGCATATGCAAGTAATGAAGTGCTGGGTGGACTAAAATAAAAAGGACATCTTTGCACCCCTATCTACCAAACGCAATGAAATTTGACAATAACAGACAAGGGAGATTCTTGCAACTAAAAAAACTATAACCACCCTGAAACTGCAACAAATTGCAAACACACAGTATAACCATTTCTAACTGTTCAGATTTTGTGGCATAACTTTTTCAAATTTAAGTCTAGACACAATTATCTTCACTTCTAAAATTCTCCAGGCATCCACTTTGAGGATCTCAAAGAAATTGATCGTAAAAACTAGAAAACAGCCAGCAGTCCACCAATAACAACCCCACAATGAACTTCATAAAAAAATCCAGAGTCATTGAAGTATTTAACATATACAACAGGGACAAAATTTTATGTAAAAAACAAGAAGTCTAATAAAATAATAGGAATTAAGAAAAATACTCGATCAATATTAATCATATTCATTAGACATCACCATGAAAATTTAACTCTCAATATTGTAAAAAATATTAAGAATAACTAAAAAAACTCCACCAAAAAGATTTCACATGAAAGGTATTTACCAGAAACTGAAGAAGAAAGGGAATATGAGATTCATGGGCGGCAACTCTTATCAAGAACTGCACCTGCCTGAAAACATTGAGTTACTATGATAAGAGAATAATTTGTTTATAATCTCTCAAAATGAAAATATAAGTGTATCCAAACACAGGAAACAATTTCATGATACTACGGCCAATTAGCTCAACCGAAAATCCACAATCAATTCATCCAACGCACAACTCTAAAGCAAATCTACTCTGTATTTTTTAAAAACACTCAATATGCCCATCATCTAGAGACCACATAAGCAACTAAGCAGCAATTTTCTATTCATAATAAGACCCTCTGCAATATAATCACATCATGTCCACTGTGAAACATAAGAGCTATGACGGGAAGTATACCATACAGTTTAAATCATGAATAAAAATGAAATAATACAGCGAGAGAAAAAAAAAAGAAACATGCCAATAAAAGAGTTTTAAGTTGAAAAACAACCACAAAAAGAAAAGAAAAATGCAGTAAACACTAAAAGTGAGCGGAATGTTCAAGAATTATACCAAAAGAATTAGCAGCACAGAACATCTGTGATAATAGCTTGAAGTTTTGTCAAGGTGTTCAACAACACATAACCCTACAATATCATCAACGAAAAAACAACTCCAGCACAATGCAATACTTATTTCCTTTTTTACCATGCACCCCGCCCCACCCTTCCCTGTGCACACTGAAAAACTAGGATACAGGTATATCTTGACAAATAGCTCTTCTGATGAATGGTAACCATAAAATCTCTTAGCTCGTATAAGGCTGCAACCATAACATGCTGACGATTTGAACCAGAATTACCCTTTGGCTGAGAATTCAAAGCAACATATTCACAACCCATATATGCAATAAGCCAACACAACTAATTACTAGGGAAGAGATATACGTACCTCAAGGCTTTCTCCAATCCAAGAGATATAGCATTCGTAATGCATCACCTACAATCACAAAGAAAATTGTGTTTCAAGCATCATCTTTCCAACTGAAATTTGAATTCAAAACACAACACAAAGTAAAGCCAAATCCAAGTCCATGTTTTACCTTCTGGTCTGATGAAGAGGTATACAGCCCATGGGACATATAAATAGGGTAACCTACAAAAAGAAAAAAAATTCAATAAAATTATTCATCGAAACTATAAAACGCAACTAGTGCAAATCTGTCGCACTCATGAAGTTTAAAATGCCACAATTGAGAACAAAATGAAATTTCAAAGTAAATGCTAAGCGTAGTAACTAACACCATCAATTTACTAAAAAGATCAATAAAATTACTCTTGAACATGCAAGCATGTCTTCTGGCCGGCTGGTGTTGATCCATAAATCCTATAACCGGCACTTCGTCCACCTTCCCGCCTTCATAATTCAAAAAAATATAACAGTATTAAATTTAAAGCTAGACATTCTAATCCTTGAGTAAATAAATTTTTTCAAAAAAAAGGCCATAAATATATAATTGCTAGCATTTATTCAATTTCAATAGACAACAACTCCAGGCATCACGATAACACCACCGGTTAAGTAACATACAGGACAGGCAGAGAAGAAGCAAACTAATCAGAGTGTCTTTCAAGCTACCTTACTGTAGCGGTCTATTAATCTTTTATTTGTACTTTTTCGCGCCAAATGAAACAATCAAAGTGAAGATCAAACGAAAAAAAATAAGCACTGAATATTTATATAAATTAAAAAACGAAGACGTTTCGGATGGAACCTTGAAAGCTACTGTAGCAAATATCGTAGCCAGGAATCGGCGGCGCCATGTGTATCGATGGAGACGATTCGAACCTGAAAACTTTGGAGTCCGGCTGCGAATCCGCCATCGGTTTTCACTTTACTTACAATGATACATACATGAATTAGAGTCTGTGAAGAAGAAATGTTCTTTTACAATTGCTTTGAATTCTTTGGCGCCAGATTTTAGGGCTTTTAAGGCAGAACCGTTCGAAGAACAGAAGATTTCAGTAACTTCTTCTGTACTCAGCTTGATTTGACATACCAAACTTGACTTTCGATATATTTTCAACTTTGCCATTACACTGCAGGCCCAAGCCTCAAGGCATATGGTCCAGCCATTGTTATTTTTTTTTTTATTTGTAACGGGCTGTGGGGCTTCGATTAATCTCAGGTTCCCTTAATATTCAAGGCATCTGGTTCAATCATTGTTAATTTGTTCGAGCTAGTTTACGTACATCTGAACTAATTTTTAGAGTCCCTTAACACCCTACAGTAAAAGGTTCGGATAAGTCCCATATTCCAGGGTCCCTCAAATACCTTACAAGTTCAAAGGACCGAATAAATCACAATGTGAGAAAATTATAATGTAGTAAGTGATCTCAAGATTCAAACCTAAGAAGTCGAGGAAGGAGCAAACCTTCTTGATCGCTAGATCAACTCCTTGGGTTGCCATTGTTAATTATTATACAAAGCAGCTTTACAATTGGCTGAATGACATTTTCACCCCCTACAGAAGTTGTCTCATTCAACCCTTTACATTTTGCATAGTTACTGCTTGATTCATAAAATTACAATAATCCGAAAGCATAGCTAAGATTGAAGCTCTGGATTGAAACACTGTTGGATATCTCTTACCAGTAAGGCCCCCTTCACTAGTAGGATGGAGCAAAGTGTATGGCATTTTGACAGGGCCACGCGGTCTTGAATTTTGGTCATGGTTTCTTGCTAAAATTTATAACTACCCTAAATTACCATCATCCAATGAGTATGCATAAATGTGTGAGGCAGAAACAAGTAGAATCAGAATGCAATTAAAGCGATCCCCGTAAAAAGTATTATGCTAAAAAAGAAAAGATTTAAGCTGGAAGGAGTTTTGCTTTTTGACTTTGAACACAGCCATCTATATAAACAAATTAACAATGTCGATGAATTAGGTTGAAAATGTTATATTAATAGAAAGATAAATAGATTACTTTGAAGATTACTAGAAATGTTTAAGGAAATGTGTTTAGTTATTAGAATACATTGGTGGATATGTTATATTTATATTTGGTGGAATGATATATGTAAGTATGTTATAATGATTTATAAATTGCTTTTTTTATTTTAAATATTGATAAAATATTATTTTATATTATTTTTTAAAATTTCTAAATAAGACGGTTAATACTAAGAGGAAGTGTGATGGTTAATCGAAGTCAAGAAAAAAAAAATGAACGAAGCCAAGATAAAAAAAAAAAATGAACAAAGCCAAGGATGTCGCATAACCGGAAGTGTGATGGGTGTTAATCAAAGCCAAGAAAAAAAAAAAAAAAAAATGAATGACATGAAGCAGCTTTTTGTGTTCTCGTCCTTTTTGTGCACAAAAAGGACGAGAATTCATTTTTTTTTTTTGTGCATCTTGGCATTTTGTGTTCTTTTCCTTTATGTGCATCTTAGCTACTGGTCCAATTTTTTTTTTTTTTTTTTTTGACTTCCATTGACTCCAATGGAGAATGATTAGTTTTTCTATATAAACCCCCCTTCCAAGAAAAAAAAAAATGAATGACATGTCATCATTCATTTGACGAATGAATCCAAGAAAAAAAAAATGAATGACATGAAGTCAGCTTTTTGTGTTCTCGTCCTTTTTGTGCACAAAAAGGACGGAGATTCATTTTTTTTTTTTTTTGTGCATCTTGGCTTTTTGTGTTCTTTTCCTTTTGTGCACTACTACTGGTCCAAATTTTTTTTTTTTTTTTTTTTGACTTCCATTGACTCCAATGGGGAATGATAGTTTTTCTATATAAACCCCCCTTCGCTCAATGAAACAATTTCATAAAAAAAGCCTTAATCCAAACAGAAGCATTCAATTCTTCATACTTGATTTTCTCCTCATCTCTATCCAAATATCATCAGCAATAGAAAGCATGCAATTCTCCATTGATTTAAGGTTCTTCCCTTACCCTCACTAATATTTTCATCTTCTTTCTATTAAGGAAACCCCAACCTGAAAACATTTTTCAATATCCACTTCTATTTATCTTCTCACTTATTCTTGCTCTTTTCTTATTGCTAGTTTTCCTCTTCACACCCATCACACCTTCCTCTTAGTATGACCGTCCCATCTTCTTACGTCCTGGAAAATTTTTCTCTCTTCTAGCTCTGTCACCCTAGCGTCATTCATTTACCACCCTTTCATTTCTTAGTAGCATATTTGTTTCTCATTATCATATCTCCATGTATGCATTATTATGGAGTCTGATTAAACTTTTCTTCACTATCTTCTCACAGTCTACGATCACTTCCTACCCTCTTCATTAATTGGGTCAACCAAACCAAGAAAACTCAGAATCACTCTTTTTCCAATTGAAAGATTGAAGGACTTGAAGTAAGAGGTAACTTAATGGAGCATGATCTGGAGCAAATTGAGATTATAGGTAGTTAGTTCTCTATAGAGACAAGGTGATAGTGGTTACATTGTCATGCTGCTATATTGAAAATCTATTCTAGACTTAATTGTTATTTGAGTTGCTTGTGTTTGTTTTAGTAATTAGTAAGTTACGATAATTAGTTATCTGTTAGTTAATTTGATTTGTACTGACCACTAGGTCCACTACTTGTATTTTATGTTTCTTTTACTATATTATATATATAATAGGAATGTTTTTTACCGATTGGATCAAATTTACGGCGCGGGAAGCTATGCTTGCCGTTGGATTTTGATATATTAGATCTTGGTTAAAACAATAAAAAATATATTCACCGTTGGATTGCTCATATCCAATTAAAAGAAAATCTAGAAAAAACAAAAAATATAAAATGCACTTTTTTTAATAATATAATAAAAAAAAAAAATAAATAAATAACTTTTTCGTGAAGACGAAAGGTCGCACTGTCTTTCCCAATCCCAAACCAGAAAGCAAGTAAAACTTGGTAAAAGAAGAAATTCCCACAATCTGTTTCAGCTTGCTCTCTCTCTCTCTCTCTCTCTCTGATGCGATACCCGTTTACCTTTCTGGTTTTATTTTAGTGGTGGTGTTGTTGCCTTTTCGATCTGGCTGCTCTAACTGTTTCATTTGGCCGCGTTTCCAAACTTGGAGTGTTAGTTCTCTTTCCTCCCTTTTTCTTCTACAGTAGTTTTTTTTTTTGGGTTCAGATTTGGGGTGATCGTAGTTGCGGAAATTGTGAATTAAATTGAAAAGATGCCTCAAAAACAACCCTGTTTGTTTTATAAAATATTCTCAAAGAGGGATGAATTTTCACTGTCTTTGTGAGGGGAGAGTTTATGGACGATTCAAATTCCCCTCTTAAGCTTTCCTCTCTTTACACCCTTCTCTATTTATAGGCATTCTAACTATAGTATCTCTTTGATATATATATGAGGGATTATGTTATTTGATTCGGGTTTTGAGACTTAAATATAGGTTTTTGTTTGTTTGAAGCTCTTAATTAGGTTCTCGTTCGTTATTTATATTTTGAAATTGGAGATAAAGAAGCTAAAAGTGTACCAAACTATTTACAACCATTAATTCCGAGCTTTACACGAGTCATTAATTTTTGAAGCTTGTTTATTCAATATTTCTTTTTGGGCTTGTTAATGATTATTGCATTTTTAATATGCTCTTTTGCGCTAAATAATCTGTGATTTTACCTTATAATTTGTTTTTACGAAATCAGAAATGATAAAACAAAAAGCTTTTGTTTTGCCCACAAACTCGGAAATTCAACATCAAATTTCTCTAAAGTTCTCCGAGATCATATGTATGGTAATATACAGTTCCACAGGCTATGTGTTTATATCATCTCACTTCCTGACTCTGTATTGATCTTTGTGGATTAGGAGAATTTATTTTGAGCTCCACTGTTCAGATTGTTTTTCTCCGGTCTTGAGCTCCACTGCACTCTCTATCCTGGAAATTGTTTGTGTATTTGTGTTGTAATTTGCTGAACAAATCAGCCAATAGTAACTCTGCATCTTGGTTCTACAGCCCTAATTACTCTTTTTGAAGATATAAATTCTGGTGTGAATGAAGTGGATGGAATTTTCAGTGTATACATATGATAGTTACTTTATGCTTAAAATTCTGTTTTGTTCATTGTGGGCGCAGGTTGTATTTGCATCTGTAGGCTATATATAGATATATAATTTTCTTTTGATGGTATATCAGTTTCCTTGAACCAAGTCATTTCATCTTCATTTCAAGTTGCAGCTACTTGAATTATTTATATTGATGGCAATTTTCTGTTTCTGAATGCAAACCCTTCTGTTTTGTTACTCTGTAGTAATCTTGCTGTAAGGGTTAGACAGAAATAAATACCTTTGATTGGATAATCAATAAGAATATATAAATTTTGGGGATTGGGATTCTATGGAGTACTTTGTTTAGATTATGATGTGCTATGGAATGGAATATAATGATATGGTCATGCATTTGATATAATATGAAGATCCTTTGGCTGTATATATGCTTATTAATGGAAATCAGTAAATCACAATGCAAAATTGTTGTAGACTGCAGACATATATTGTTATTGAAGTTGTATCCTTTGGATGAATGACATAAGTGTTGTGTCTAAATAAAAGAAATTCTACCCTGGACTATAATGTGGAAGCACGGTTCCATTTTAAGCTTTAAAGAGATTATGCGTTTGACTGTAATGCCAGAAACGAGGATCCCATCTTACTATCGTATTGCAGGCAGCTATTTCATACAAAATATTCTGTTGTGTCATTATCACAACTTGTTCCAAGCTGCCGTCGTTGTGGTAGAGGTTAATTTTAGGTGGTTTTGAGTCTGGTAGTTTGGTTGATGATGGAGATCAAAATTGTGGTAGGAGAGCTAGTAATAGCAGAACGAAATGCCAGGAAGGTTCGGCAGCTGAGCAGTGGTTGTTTTGAGGAACATTCTGTCAGGATTTGATCAAGTTCATCATATTCAGGAGTTCCCATTTTAGGCAGAATCTGCGGCATATAGTTGGGGCGGTTAGGAAGGAAACCTGCATAAGGGTACTGTCCAAAGTTGACAGCAGCATGGAGACTGAAGCTATCCATATGATTAGGTGCATGTTTCTATCAGCTCTTCGCGTTTCTGCATTTTAGCCACCAAGGCTCATCTTTTTTGTCGCCGTGACCCTCTTCTCGTAGTTCCTTCCACCAGGATGCAGTTCAGAGTCATTTTGCATCATTTCACATAATCTTTCCCATTTTTGGATATCCCATTGTAGTAGTCCCACTTGGAGAAGTTAATTACATAATTATAACTACCCAAATTACCGTCTCCAATGAGTATGCACAGAATGATGTGAAAGCATAAAGAAGAATCAGTGCATATTAAGGCATCCCCGTAAAAAGTATTATGTTAAAAAGAAAAAAAAAATTAAGCTGGGAGGAGTATTTCTCTTTGACTTTGAACACAGCTAGCTATATAAACAAATTAACAGTGTTGAGGAATTAGGTTGAGAATATTATATTGATGTAAAGATAAATAGTTTACTTTGAAGATTATTGTAAATGTTTAAGAAATGTATTTAATTAGTTGTAATACATTTGATATGATATATTCATATACGGTTTAGAGGATATATGTGTAGGTATGTTATAATGATTATTAAATTACTTTTGTTTTTAAATATTGATAATTTTATTTTTTATATTTTTTGAATATTTCTTGATTCATCCTAAGAGTATTTTCATGGGGATAAGCTACACCATTGAGGATGATGTTATAATGATTATTATTACCTTTGTTTTAAATATTGATAAAATATTATTTTTTATTATTTTTGAATAATTTCTCGAGTCATCTTAAGCCTAAGGTTTGTGAAAGAAGATGTTTGTGGGCGAAGTTGTAATGGTGTTTTTATTTATTCACTGGCCCACTTAGCTCAATGTGAGCCACCCTCGGTCAATCAAAAATTTCATAAAAACCTTAATCCCAAACAAAAGCATTCAATTCTTCAAACCAAAACGTCCAAGATCAGCTCCATACTTGATTTCTTCCTCTTCTCATCCAATATCTCAGCAATAGAAACCATGCAATCCTCCATTGATTTGAGATTTCTTCTCTTACCGCTACTAATATTTTCATCTTCTTTCTATTAAGGAAACCCAAGCTAAAAACATTTTTCAATACCCTTTCTATTATCCTCTCACTTATTCTTGCTCTTCTCTATTGCTAGCTTCCTTTTCACACCCATCACACTTCCTCTTAGTATGAGTCGTCCCTCTTGCGTCCTGGAAAATTTTCTCTCTTTTAGCTCTGTCAACCCTTGCATCATTCATTATCACCCTCTCATTTTTTAGTAGCCTATTTGTTTCTCTTATTATATCTCCATGTTATGCATTATTTGGAGTTTGATTAAACTTTTCTTTAATTGCCTTCTTCACACTCTACGATCACTTCCTACCATCTTCATCAATTGGGTCAATCAAAATCAGAAAACCTAGAACCAACTCTTGCTCCAATTGAAGAGATTGAAGGACTTAGTAGAGATAACCTAATGGAGCATGATCTGGAGCAAATTGAGATATAGGTAGTTAGAGTCTCTATAGAGACAAGGTGATAGTGGTTACATTGTCATGCTGCTATATTGAAAATCTAATTCTAGACTTGAAATTGTTTTTTTGAGTTGTTGTTTGTTAAGTATAAGTTATGATAATTGTTATCTGTTAGTATTTGATTTTGTACTGACCACTAGGTCCACTCCTGTATTTTATGTTTTCTTTTACTATATTAATATATATAATAAAGGAATTGTTTTACCGATGGATCAAATTTACGGTTGCTGGAAGCTATGTTTCCGTTGGATTTTGATATATTAATCTTGATTAAAACAAAAAAAAAAATATATTCACTGTTGGATTGCTCGATTCAGATTAAAAGAAAATCTAGAAAAAAAATAATAATAAAAATGCATATTTTAATAATATAATAAGAAAAAAGTATAAATAAATATACTTTTGACTTTTCGTGAAGACGAAAGGTCGCACTGTCTTTCCCAATCCCAAACCAGAAAGCAATAAAACTTGTAAAGAAGAAATTCCCACAATCTGTTCAGCTTGCTCTCTCTCTCTCTCTCTGTGATGGCGATACCCGTTTACTCTTTCTGGTTTTATTTAGTGGTGGTGTTGTTGCCTTTTCGATCTGCTGCTCTGACTGGTTTCATTTGGCCGCGATTCCAAACTTGGAGTGTTAGTTCTCTTTTCTCCCGTTTTCTCTACAGTAGTTTTTTTTTTTTGGTTCAAGATTTGGTCATCATAGTTGCGGAAATTGTGAATAATTGAAAAGATGCCTGGGAAAACAACCCTTGTTGTTTTATAAAATATTCTCAAGAGTGATGAATTTTGACTGTGTTTTGTGAGGGGATAGTTATGGACGATTCAAATTCTCCCCTTAAGCTTTCCTCTCTAGTTACACCCTTCCTATTTAGGCTTTCTAACTGTAAGTATCTCTTGATCTATATTTGAGGGATTATGTTAGTTTGATTCAAGTTTTGAGACTAAAATATAGGTTTTTGGTATTGATTTGAAGCTCTAATTAGGTTCTCGTTGTCGTTATTTATATTTGGGAATTGGAAGTAAAGAAGCTAAAAGTGTACCATACTATTTACAAACCATTAATCTCCGAGCTTATCGAGTAATAATTTTTGAAGCTTGTTTATTCATAATTCTTTTTGGGGCTTGATTATTGCATTTTTAATAATCTGTTCTTTACCCATAATTTGTTTTTACGAAATCAGAAAGATAAAACAAAAGGCTTTTGTTTTGCCACCAAAACTCGGAAATTCGACATCAAATTTCTCTAGAAGTTCTCCGAGAATCAATATGCTGGTAATATCAATTCCAGTTGGCATATGTGTTTATCACCAGTTCCTGACTTTGTATTGGTCTTTGTGGATTAGGAGAATTTACTTTGCTGGCCTCAATGTTATTTTATCATGGACCAAGGAAGAGTCACAACACCTAGTATTGTGGGATTCCGGTGTCTTGAAAATTCAAATCAAGGTTAACTGAAGAAGGCTTATAAAGGAACTGCTATAATGAGTCATCCAATGTGAAGATCCTGATAAGAAAGGTTCTTGCGTCGACTTTTTGTTGAATGTTATGCTATAGGCTATGTGCACTTATTCTATCCGTAAAAACTTCTGGATTTGGTAGTATCATGGTGTTTCAGTTATGCAATGTTTTGGATGAAGATATGCTGTTGAGTTTTTTTTTCATTTCCAGAAAGCTCTGAGACTGAACTTCGAATGCTTAACACTTGACTTTAAATGCACCTAATTAATCAAGTTTCTATTGTGCTATAGTTTGAATAGCTATGTTTTCTCATGGTTGATCTTAATTTTTAGAATGCTTGAGATTGATCAATTGTTAATACCAAGGTCTTCATAAATCATTTCTTTCCATCCTAAAAAATTTTATCTGCTCTTTTCCAGGATATATTTTTCTAGAATTTAAGAACTTTTTTTGTTTCTACAATATTATGCCCTATAGAATTCTCATCTTGGTGTATAATAACATGTCAGATTCATAGAAAATGCTCAGGTCGATCTAACAATTTGGTAATTCTTTTGTGTTAAATGTCAATCCTTAATACAAAATACTTGGTCAAGCATTGGCAAAAATTCAGTTCACACCCTTTCTATGTCCAATTTAAATGGTGATCAGTGCTGCATTGTCAACTGGAAATGAATGATATTAAGCACTCTGGTGAGTGGTTTCAGGTTTGAATGTTCTCTCCATCAATAGGGGGATTCAGTAATCAACTTGAGGATGTTGTTCAACTACAGAGCTTTTACTGACTTCTACTCTGAGTGCCTAGCAGAATAGAGAAAGAATATCTCAACAAGTAACTCTCGTATCTTCTGGATCTTATACCCTTCTCCTGATGTTGGCTTGAAAATTTTGTTTCACAAAAGGCATTTACTGAAAATGTTTTTTTTTCATAAATAATTTGTTTGGTGGGCAACTTATTGTGCATATCAAATTATAATATGTGGGTGGTCGTAGACATGGATGAATGTCTACGCTAAATCTTGCATTGCTCCTCTATACTCTTATTAGGTTTCTTTTTTTATTTTTTTATTTTTTTAATTATATCAGTTTCTGGAATAGACTCTACTTATGTGGTTCTTAGCGGTTATTAATTTATGATTAATGTGGTGAAGTTGCATGTAGAAAAGAAAGGAAGAGCTAGGATCTTTCCTAATCCTTTAAAATGTTTCACTCATTGGTATATACAAACCAAAACTAAAAATCTCAATGCTGTATGGTAAAACTCAATTAAAGAATGTCTCAAATTTTGTTTTGTTTGTATGAATTTCTAATTGGTTTACTTGTTTTTTATGCAGGACCCTATGGAGCTGAGTCCTGAAGAAAAAGAAGCAACACTACTGCTGAGAAACATGCATTGTATAACGAAGTCATTCCCCTCCAACCCAATGCCTTGTCTTCCCCTAAAACAATCTGCTTCTCACCCGAAATCAAGGTGATTGTCCATCCCCCTAGGTAACTTTTAATGTTAGTGCAGTTTGTTTTTTATTTTATTTTACTGCAGTTTGGTCAAGTTAATTGTTTAGTTAGTTTGATGACTTGAGTTAAAACCTGTGATGTGGGAAAACCACTTGTGTTGCTTAGCTTTGGGCCTTAAGAAAATATGTAGGCTGTGTGTTTTCCTTTGTAAGTAGACGAAAAAGGAAAAAAAAAAGGGCTGTAGAAAAGTGCAGAAATGGAAAATCAAAGAGACCAGCGAATAAAGCTAAACTTGTCCACAAATCTCTTCTTTTTAATTTCTCAAATTGTTCCTCTGTGTTCAGTTTTTAGACAACTGTTCAGATTGTTTTCTTCAGGTCTTGAGCTCCACTGCACTCTCTTTTCCTGGAAATTGTTTGTGCATTTGTGTTGTGAAGTTGCTGAACAAATCAGCCAATGTAACTCTGCATCTTGGTTCTACAGCCTAATTACTTTTGCGAAGTTAAATTCCAGTGTGAATGAAGTGGATGGAATTTTCAGTATATACATATGATATGTTTACTTTATGCTTATTTTTTCTCCTTCGTTCTTTTTGTCTCTCGTTTTTTAATTTGTCTTTCTTTTCTTCACTAGGGCCCAATAATCTAATGTTGGATAGTTATTTCTAATACAATTTTGGGGTCAATTATATGACGATCAGAAAATCCAACGGTGCAAGATTTTTGAATAAATCTGTATTACTTGATCCACGTGTTCTTAAAAACTGTGATACCACGTTTAATGGTGGTCAGCTTCTTTGGAAGGTGGTTCTACTTCTCTGGCTGGGGAGTGTGGAGGTTAATGCCTTCGATGGAAATAGGAAGGTAATTTCCTTCTTTTCCTCTACCTTATTGGCCCTTTCATTGATCGCGTAAGCCCTGTGGGATTCCTCTAACCTTTGGCTCTTGAAGTTTTCAAACTGGCAGATATTTCCCATTCGTATTACTTAAACATAAGCAATATAACTACTTCATTTCAATAAAGAATGAATTTTCTGCCTACGGTAACTCATTCACCAGTTCCTGACTTTGTATTGGTCTGTGTGGATTAGGAGAAATTATTTTGCTGGCCTCAATGTTATTCTATCATGGACCAAGGAAGATCACCACCTAGCATTGTGGTATTCTCGGTGTCTTGAAAATTCAAATCAAGGTTAACGAGAATGCTATAGGAACTGCATAATGAGTCATCCAACAAATTTGAAGATCCTGATTTTTGTTGAATATATGCTATAGCCTATCCGTCACTTATCTATCATGTAAAACTTCTGGATTTCAAATAATGGAAGACTTTACGAAGGCATACAGTTGGGAAGTCTATCATTAATCAAGCTTAATCGAATTTTACTTTGATAAACTTCCCTAATGGAGTTTTGCTCTCGACTTTGAACACAGCCAGCTATATAAGCAAATTAAATAATGTTGAGGAATTAGTTTTCATGCGTGGTTTTTTCTTCTATTGTGTCTGGGGACTGGGATGGGTTGCACTTATCTGGCTGGGGAGGGTGAAAGTGAATACCTTCGATGGAAATTGGAAGCATTTTCTTTGTTAATGAGAATTACCTTCCTATTCCATTTACAGAACTAAAACTTATATATATAAGGCAACCGAAATTTCGAGCTGAGGGCTTAGTCGATCAATCTTTTGTCTTTGCAGTTACAGCATGCTTCTCCTTTGATTGAGATTTTTTTTCCCACCCCTGCAAAAAAATTCATCTCTTTCTATTAATGATACCGCAACATAAAAACTATCGATATCCATTTTTATTTATCTGTTATTGATTCTTGCTCTTCTTTTATTACTATCTTTGTCTTTTCACACCCATCACACACTCCCTCTTAGTATGATTCTGCCAATCTTCTTGCGTCCTGAAAAATTTCTCTTCTCCTATTTTTGTCCATCAGCATCGTTCGTTTTACCACTATCACATTTCTTTGTAGCCTATTGTTTCTCATTATCACACTCCCATGCATGCACTACTATGAGTCTAATTAAACGTTTCTTCAATTGGCTTCTTTACACTTTACATCATCACTTCTACCATCTTCATCACTTGGGTGAACTAAAACCAAGAACCCAGAACCAGCTCTTGCTACATTGAAAGATTGAAGGGCTTGAAGTAGGAGTAACTAATAAAGCATAATCTAGAGCAAATTGAGATTATAGGTAGTTAGTGTCTTGTGGAGACGGTGTGGTGGTTACTTTGTCATGTTTGCTATATTGAAAATCTATTCTAAACTTTTCGATTAGTATAAATGTGGTACAAAGGTTGAAACTGCAACTTATTTTAAGTTGTCATTATTTGTCCATTAGTTTATTTACTACTTGTATTTCCTCCTCTTTTACTACATTAATTAATATAATAGAATTGTTTTATATGTTTATCATCCCCTCGATTTGATCATAAACTATCAAAATTTTATTATAGGGTATTTAGTAAATAAATATATAAAGTATTTTTGTTATTTTTAAATCTTACAATCATTAACTACTCAATTTTACTTTTTTAAAATATTATTTTAAAAAAATATCAGAATAATAACCAAGTGCACCATAATTTTTTTTTTTTTTTTTAAACGGAGTGTTCAGGCAGTTTGCATATACTTCGATTAATCTTCAGGTTCCTTTGAACACTAAGACATCCTAGTCCACCATTGTTAATTTGTTTTTGGTTTTTTTTTTTTTTTTTTTAGTAACGGGGGTGTCTGGCTACTTGTCTGCACCACAACTAATCTCCGAGTCCTTGAATACCCTGTAAGTCCAAATGATCGAGTAATTCTCACATTCCGGGGTTCTTTGAACCCTTATAAGTCAAAGGACCATATAAGTCACAATGTAAGAAAATTATAAGTGTTGTAAGTGGTCTCAATATCAAACCTAAGAAGTCAAAGAGGGAGTAAACCTTCTTGACCGTTAAATCAACGCCTTGGATTGCCACTGTTATTTATTATATACAAAGCAGTGCTTTACAATTGGCTGAATGACATTTTCATCCACTATCACGATTTGTCTCATTCAACCCTTTACAATTTGTATATGTTACTGCTTGATTCTAAAATTACATAATCCGAAAGCATAGCTAGAGATTGAAGCTCTGGATTGAAACACGTTGTTGGAATCCCTTTACCAGTAAGGCCACCTTCACTAGTAGGATGGAGCAAAGTATACGGCATTTTTGATAGGGCCAACGCGGTTCTTGAGAGTTTGGTCATGTTTCTTCGCTAAATTTATACTACCCTAAATTACCATCATCCAATGAGTACGCACAGAATGATGTGGAAAGCAGAAACAAGTAGTCAAATGCAATTAAGGCATCTTCTAAAAAGTATTATGTTAAAAAAGAAAAAAAATTAAGCTGGAAGGAGTAATTTGCTCTTTGACTTTGAACACAGCCATCTATATAACAAATTAACAATGTCGAGGAATTAGGCTAAAATATTATATTAATGGAAAGATAAATAGATTATTTTGAAGATTACTGAAAATTTTAGAAAAATGTATTTAGTTAAATTGAATATATTTGTGGATATTTAATATTCATATTGGGTTGGGAAGATATATGTAGGAGTTATAATGATTATTAAATTGCCTTGTTTTTAAATATGACAAATATTATTTTTATTATTATTTTTGAATAATTTATAGGACGGATGCAAAAGGAACGGCTCATATTAAGAGGAAGTGTGATGAGTGTGAAGAGGAAAATAGTAATAAGAGAAGAGCAAGAATTAATCCAGGATCATATGAAATGGGTACGAAGAATATTTTCGGCTTGAGGTTTCTTTAATAGAAAAAATAAAAATATCTATTAGCGTTAAAGGAAGAAACCTTAAATCAATGGAGTATTGCATGCTTTCTATTGCTGATGATGTTTGGATGGAGATGATGAGAAATCAGGATGGAGCTAATCTTGGACCTTTTTGGTTTGAAATTGAATGCTTTTGTTTGGGGTTGAGGCTTTTATGAAATTGATTCATGAGTGGGAATTGAGACTAAGTGGGCCCTAATGAAGTCACCTGCACATCCAAACTTGTCAACAATCTTGTCAGTTTGTGTTGTGTGCAGGTGCCACAAACACAACTGAGACTAAGTGACACAACCAACTAACTAAGTGGGCTCTAATGAGTCACCTGCACACAACACAGCACACAAGTTTGTGTTGTGTGCGTGACTTCATTAGGGCCCACTTAGTCTCAATTCACACTATAAATTCCCCTCCACTCATTGAATCAACTTCATAAAAGCCTCTTCAAACAAAAGGGTCCAATATCAGCTCCATACTGATTTCTTTCTTACTCATCCAAACATCATCAACAATAAAAAGCATGCAATTTTCCATTGATCTGAGGTTTCTTCCCTTACCGCTACTAATATTTTCATATTCTTTTATTAAGGAAACCCCAATCGAAAACATTCTTCAATATCTATTTCTATTATCTCTGTCACTAATTCTTGCTTTCTCTTATTACTAGTTTTCTCACACCTATCACACTTCCTCTTAGTATGAGTCATCCCATCTTCTTGCGTCCTGAAATTTTCTCTTCTTCTAGCTCTGTCAACCCTTATGTCATCATCCTACCACCCTCTTATTTCTTAGTAGTCTATTTGTTTTCTCATTATTATATCTCCATGTTATGCATTACTATGGAGTCGATTAAACTTTTCTCAACTACCTTCTTAACTCTACTTCACTTCCTACCATCTTCATCATTGGGTCGATCAAAACCAAGAAAACCCAGAACTACTCTTGCTCCAATTGAAGAGATTGAAAGATTTGGAGTAGAAGGTAACCTAATGGAATATGACCTTGAGCAATTGAGATTATAGATAGTTAGTGTTTCTGTAAGACAAGGGTGATAGTGATTACATTGTCATGCGGCTATATTGAAAATCTAATTGTAGACTTTTCAATTATTATCCATGTGGTACAAAGGTTGAAACTACCAGTTCTTTTTGAATTGCTTCTGTTGTAATAATTAGTCAATTATGACATAGTTATTTTTTAATTAGTTTGGTCACACATTACTTGTATTTTTTTTCTTTTACTATAATAAAGGAATTGTTTTTTACCATTGGATCAAATTTACGGTTACTGAAAGTTATGTTTGCGTTGGATTTGATATATTAGATCTTGGTGTAAAAAAAAAAATTATATTCACCGTTGGATTGATCATATTCAAATTAAAAGAAAATCAGAAAAAAAATAATAATAAAAATGTACTATTTTTAATAATTAAGAAAAAAAATAAATAAATTATTTTTTCGTGAAGTCGAAAGCGCACAGTTCACTGCTCTCTTTCCCTATCCCAACCAGAAGCAAGTAAAACTTGGTAAAAGCAATACCCACAATCTGTTTCAGCTTGCTCTCTCTCTCTCTCTGATGGGATACCCTTTTACTCTTTCTGGTTTTATTTTAGTGGTGGTGTTGTTTCTTTTCGATCTGGCTGCTCTGACTGGTTTCATTTGGCCGCGATTCCAAACTGGAGTGTTAGTTCTCTTTCTCCCTTTTTCTTCTACGTAGTTTTTTTTTTTTTGTTCAAGATTTGGGTCTCGTAGTTGCGAAACGTGAATTAAATTGAAAAGATGCCTGGCAAAAACACCCTTGTTTGTTTTATAAAATTTCTCAAGGAGGGATGAATTTTCACTGTGCTTTGTGAGGGGAGAGTTTATGGACATTCAAATTCTCCCTCTAGCTTTCCTCTCTAGTTACTCTCTTCTCTATTTAGGCTTTCTTACTGGAATTATCTCTTTGATCATATTTGAGGATTATGTTAGTTTGATTCATTTTGAGACTAAAATATAGGTTTGTGTATGATTGAAGCTCTTAATTTAGGTTCTCGTTCGTTTATTTATATTTTGGAAATTGGAAGATAAGAAGCTAAAAGTGTACTAAACTATTTACAAACCATTAATCTCCAGCTTTACTCGAGTCATAATTTTTGAAGCTTTGTTTATTTCAATAATTCGTTTTGGGGCTTGATTATTGCATTTTTAATATGCTCTTTTGCGCTAAATAATCTGTGATTTTACCTTATAATTTGTTTTTACGAAATCAGAAATGATAAAACAAAAGGCTTTTGTTTTGCCACCAAAACTCGGAAATTCAACATCAAATTTCTCTAGAAGTTCTCCGAGGATCAATATGCATGGTAATATACAATTCCAGTTGGGCATATATGTTTATTCACCAGTTCCTGACTTTGTATTGGTCTTTGTGGATTAGCAGAATTTATTTTGCTGGCCTCAATGTTATTCTATCATGGACCAAGGAAGAGTCACAACACCTAGTATATTGGGATTCTCGGTGTATTTAAAATTAAAATCAAGGTTAACTGAAGAAGGCATATAAAGGAACTGCTATAATGAATCATCCAAGTCCAACAAATGTAAAGATCCTGATTTTTGTTGAATATTATGCTATAGGCTATGCGTTACTTATTCTATCACGTAAAAGCTTCTGGATTTGGTAGTATGTTGTGTGTATTAATGCATTGTTTTTGATGTATAAATCACTACAGTCACCTACTCTGAATGCTTAAACTAGTTGATGTTGAGCAGTCCAGAGTGCCGATATGGCACCGTGTTTCAATTATCCTCCAAGGTAACTGTTAATGTTAATATGCAGTTTAGTTTTTATTTTATTTTTACTACTGTTTAGTCAAGTTAA
Source organism: Pistacia vera (assembly GCF_008641045.1). Classification (NCBI taxonomy): domain Eukaryota; kingdom Viridiplantae; phylum Streptophyta; class Magnoliopsida; order Sapindales; family Anacardiaceae; genus Pistacia; species Pistacia vera. Next base: position 316,166 of record NW_022196735.1, on the reverse strand, counting down.
TTGTTTAGTTAGTTTTATTAACTTGAGTTAAAACATGTGATATGGGAGAAACCACTTGTTGGCTTAGCTTTGGGCCTTAAGAAAATATATAAGGCTATGTGTTTTACTTTGTAAGTAGACTAAAAAAAAGAACAAGAACAAAGGGCTGTAGAAAAAAGTGCAGAAACGGAAAATCAAAAGACCAGCAAATAAAGCTAGAAGTCTAGAACTTCTCCACAAATCTTCTTCTTTTAATTTCTCAAATTGTTCCTCTGTGTTCGGTTTTTAGAGAACTTTTCAGATTGTTTTCTTCAGGTCTTGAGCTCCACTGCACTCTCTTTTCCTGGAAATTGTTTGTGTATTTGTGTTGTGAAGTTGATGAACAAATCAGCCAATAGTAACTCTGCATCTTGGTTCTACAGCCCTAATTACTCTTTGTGAAGATATTAAATTCTGGTGTGAATGAAGTGGATGGAATTTTCATTATATACATATGATATGTTTACTTTATGCTTAAAGTTCTGTTTTGTTCATTGTGGGCGCAGGTTGTATTTGCATCTGTATGGGNTCAATGTCAACATGTGAAACATAGGAAGCTATGACAGGGAAGTATACCATACAGTTTAAATCATGAATAAAAATGAAATAACACAGCAGAGAGAAGAAAAAAAACAAGAAACATGCCAATAAAAGAGTTTAAGTTAAAAAACAACCACAAAAAGAAAATAAAAAAAGAGAAAAGAAAAATGCAGTAAACAACTAAAAGTGAGCAGAATGTTCAAGAATTCTACCAGAAGGAGATTAGCAGCACGAGAGACATCATGTGGATAATAGCTTGAAGTTTGTCAAGGTGTTCAACAACATAACTTTAGAATATCATCAACAAAAAAACAACTCCAGCTCAATGCAATACTCATTTCCTTTTTTACCATGCACCCCGCCCCACCCTTCCCTGTGCACACTGAAAAATTAGGATACAGGTATATCTTGACAAATAGCTCTTCTGATGAATGGTAACCATAAAATCTCTTAGCTCGTACAAGGCTGCAACCATGAACATGCTGACGATTTGAACCAGCATTACCCTTTGGCTGCGAATTCAAAGCAACTATCTTCACAACCCATATATACAATAAGCCACACAAACTAATTACTAGGGAAGAGATATGCGTACCTTCAAGGCTTTCTCCAATCCAAGAGATATAGCATTCGTAAATGCATCACCTACAAAAATCAACAAAGAAAAAATTGAGTTTCAAGCATCATCTTTCCAACTGAAATTTGAATTCAAAAGCACAACACAAAGTAAAGCCCAAATCCAAGTCCATGTTTTACCTTCTTGGTCTGATTGAAGAGGTATATCAGCACAGGGGCATATAAATAGGGTAAAGCCTACAAAAAGAAAAAAAAATTCAATAAAATTATTCATCGAAACTATAAAACGCAAACATAGTGCAAATCTGTCGCACTCATGAAGTTTGAAAATGCCACAATTGAGAACAAAATGAAATTTCAAAGTAAATGCTAAGCGTAGTAACTAACAACATCAATTTACATAAAAAGATCAATAAAATTACTCTATGAACATGCAAGCAAGTCTTCTGGCCGGCTGGTGTTGATCCATAAATCCTTATAACAGGCACTTCGTCCACCTTCCCGCCTTCATAATTCAAAAAAATATTAACAGTATTAAATTTAAAGCTAGACAATTCTAATCCTTAAGTAAATAAAATTTNCCCCAACCAAACACACCTTGATAAATAACCAACTTTCATAACTAACTGAATTACTACAATAAGAACAGTAACTCCAAATAACTACCAGTTTCAACCTTTGTACCACTTGTACTAATTGCAAAGTCACGAATTAGACTCTCAATGTTGCAACGTGAAAAATTAATCATCACCTTATCTTTACATAGATACTAACTACCTATTTACAAATCTCAATTTGCTCCAGATCATTCTCGATTAGATTACCTCCTGCCTCAAGTCCTTCAATTTCTTCTGATCTTGGACATTTTAGGTTTGAAGAATTGAATGCTTTTGTTTGGGGTTGAGGTTTTTAATGAAATTGATTCAATGAGTGAAGGGTGTTTTATATCGAGAATTGAGAGGAAGTTGGCCTGGGCTAATGGAAACCGCAGCGAAGGCTTGACAAAAAGAGGTTGAACGACTTACACCTACCCAAGGTTTGGCGAAACGATGATTGGTATCCAAAAGGTTTGAAAATGACAAACAGGTACCTTCTGTCATGTGTTGTTAGTGATTTCCGTTTGCTAATGGTGAAAAGACTAGAATGCCCTTTGAGAAATATGAGTGTATTTTTTAATTATTTTTAGACCCCTTAAGTTTATTAATTTCAAAAATACCCCCAAAAAAGTTTAAAAATTAACAAAAATACCCCCACCCGCCCATACTTGCCAGATTCTGGCAGTCACCGCCTGTGGTAGAGGAAATTTGTCACAATGATATACACCACCACCAGGAATGGCCGGTAATTCAGTGATCTAACCGGAAAGCGACGGCCAAATCTTGGCCATCGTTGACAGACAACGACGGCCAAAGATGGAGTTTTGCGGCCGTCGACTACCAGATCTGGCCTTAGATCTGGCATTTTTTGACCAGATTTCTGGCGGTGGTGGCCGAAATCTGACACTGCAGGTGGTGGTGATGTTTTTGTCATTTTATAAAATTTTTATATATTTGGGTGTTTAGTTAAATTAGCAAACTTAGGGGATTTTTTAAAAAATTTTAAATTTATAAAAAACTAAAATATCAAACTTTCAAGGGCATTCTAGTCTTTTCACCATTAGCAAACGGAAATCACTAACAGCACATGACGAAAGATACTTATTTGTTGTTTTTAAACTTTTTGAGTACCAATTATCGTTTGGTCAAACCTTAAGTAGGTGTAAGTCATTTTCTGACAAAAAGACGAAAAAGTACTTATGCAGACAGAGTCGATATGCCCTTCCTTGATGACTAAATGGTAGATATGCCCTTGATGACTTGGCGATTATGAGAACAAAGTTGATGGTTCTTGTGTAAATATGACAGAAGTTTATGGATAAGAGAGTACTTGTATCTGTCGACTGCCGTCGTCGAAAAGAATGGCGTCAAGATGAAAGAATGACTTGCATGACTTGTATATACATAAAAGAGTAATGTTACATTTACACCATTTTCATTACATTATGATGTGACACTTGTCACAACCATACAAATTTTTAATTATTTTAAAATTTTAATATTATAATAGAATTTGTGTGGTTGTGACATATGCCACATCATAATGTAATGAAAATTGTACAAAAGAGTGGTGTAAATGTAGCATTATTTATACATAAAATGTGTTATTTTATCAACTCTATTAGTGCTTTATATAGGATAGTGGTGGAGACGGGAGAGGGGTCCTTCCCTGATTCTCCTTCTCATAATCATACATGTCCATGTCTGCATTTTTTTTTTTTTTTTTTTAAATCCCAGGATATAAAATATTATCAAATTATGGGAAGCATTTTACTTTAATTGGACCATGCAAATCCGATGGAATGGTAACAATTTTGATTATCTTCTTGGTAAGATTTGTGAAAGAGAATCATTGTCCAATGAGGTAAATTTTAAACTAGTAATAAAGTCAATAAGTTTGAAATCAAATAATAATAATAATATGAATAAATTAGATTAAAAAAAGAAGTTGTTGGTTTAAAAAATATATATATATATTCAAAGGAAGCCAGAAAAATAGTATAATATTGGGATTTGGGCGGAGTGGGGTAGTGGGTTAATAAGATCACAAACAGTGACCATTTAGAAAAATATAATATGTGCTCGAAAAGTACAGGTAGCCCTGAAAACGGGTGGTTGTTTCGTCCGTTAGTGCCGTGAAACAAAGTTCTATAAATTCCCCTTCACTCATTGAATCAATTTCATAAAAAGCCTTAACCCTAAACAAAAGCATTCAATTCTTCAAACCAAAAACGTCCAAGATCAGTTCCATACTTGATTTCTTCCTCATCTCTATCTATCCAAATATCATCAGTAACAGAAAGCATGCAATTCTCCATTGATTTGAGGTTTCTTCCCTTACCGCTACTAAATATTTTAATCTTCTTTCTATTAAGGAAACCGCAAGCCGAAAACATTCTTCAATACCCATTTTTATTTATCCTCTCACTTCTTCTTGCTTTTCTCTTATTGCTAGTTTTCCTCTTCACACTCATCACACTTCGACTTAGTATGAACCATCCCATCTTCTTGCGTCCCGGAAAATTTTCTCTTCTTCTAGCTCTGTCAACCCTAGCGTCATTCATTTTACCACCTACTCATTTCTTAATAACCTATTTGCTTCTCATTATCATATCTCCATGTTATGTATTACTATGGAGTCTGATTAAACTTTTTTTCAACTACCTTCTTCACACTTTACGATCACTTCCTACCATCTTCATCAATTGGATCAATCAAAACCAAGAAAACTCAGAACCAGCTCTTGCTCCAGTTGAAGATATTGAAGGACTTGAAGTAAGAGGTAATGTAATGGAGCGTGGTCTGGAGCAAATTGAGATTATAGGTAGTTAGTGTCTTTGTAGAGACAAGGTGATAGTGGTTACTTTGTCATGCTGCTGTATTGAAAATCTAATTCTAGACTTTTCAATTAGCATACACGTGGTACAAAAGTTGAAACTACCTGTTCTTTTGAGTTGTTGTTGTTGTTTTAGTAATTAATTAGCTATGATAGTTAGCTACTTGTTAGTTAATTTGATTTTGTACTGACCACCACTTGTATTTTGTGTTTTTTTTACTATATTAATATATATAATAAAGAAATTGTTTTTTCCGATTGGATCAAATTTACGGTTACTGGAATCTATGTTTGCCGTTGGATTTTGATATATTAGATCTTGGTTAAAAACAATAAAAATTATATTCACCGTTGGATTGCTCATATTCAAACTAAAAGAAAATCTAGAAAAATAAATAAATAAATAATAAAATATACTTTTTCGTGAAGACGAAAAGTCGCACGCTCTTTCCCAATCCCAAACCAGAAAGCCAGTAAAACTCAGTGGAAGAACGAATAGCCACAATCTGTTTCGGCTTGCTCTCTCTCTCTCTCTCTCTGACGGTGGTACCCGTTTACTCTTTCTGGTTTTATTTCAGTGGTGGTGTTTTTGCCTTTTCGATCTGGCTGTTCTGACTGGTTTCATTTGGCCGCGATTCCAAACTTGGGGTGTTAGTTCTCTTTTCTCTCTTTTCTTCTACAGTAGTTTTTTTTTTTGGTTCAAGATTTGGGTGATCGTAGTTGCGGAAATTGTGAACTAGATTGAAAAGATGCCCGGCAAAAGCAACCCTTGTTTGTTTTATAAAATATTCTCAAAGAGGTATGAATTTTCACTGTGCTTTGTGAGGGGAGAGTTTATGGACGATTCAAATTCTCCCTCTTAAGCTTTCCTCTGTAGTTACTTTCTTCTCTATTTATAGGCTTTCTAACTATAAGTATCTCTTTGATATATATTTGAGGGATTATGTTAATTTGATTCGAGTTTTGAGACTTAAAATATAGGTTTTTGTGTTGATTTGAAGCTCTTAATTTAGGTTCTCGCTCGTTATTTATATTTTGGGAAATTGGAAGATAAAGAAGCTAAAAGTGTACCAAACTATTTACAAACCATTAATCTCCGAGCTTTACACGAGTCATTAATTTTTGAAGCTTGTTTATTCAATATTTCTTTCTGGGGCTTGATTATTGCATTTTTAATATGCTCTTTTGCGCTAAATAATCTGTGGTTTTACCTTATAATTTTTTTTTTACGAAATCAGAAATTATAAAACAAAAAGCTTTTGTTTTGCCACCAAAACTCGGAAATTCAACATCAAATTTCTCTAGAAGTTCTCCGAGGATCAATATGTATGGTAATATACAATTCCACATAGGCATATGTGTTTATTCACCAGTTCCTGACTCTGTATTGATCTTTGTGGATTAGGAGAATTTATTTTGAGCTCCACTGTTCAGATTGTTTTCTTCAGGTCTTGAGCTACACTGCACTCTCTTATCCTGGAAATTGTTTGTGTATTTGTGTTGTGAAGTTGCTGAACAAATCAGCCAATAGTAACTCTGCATCTTGGTTCTACAGCCCGGATTACACTTTTTGAAGATATAAATTCTGGTGTGAATGAAGTGGATGGAATTTTCAGTATATACATATGATATGTTTACTTTATGCTTAAAATTCTGTTTTGTTCATTGTGGGCGCAGGTTGTATTTGCATCTGTACAGGCAATATATAGATAACATAATTTTTCTTTTGATGGTATATCAATTTCCTTGAATCAAGTCATTTCATCTTCATTTCAAATTGCAGCTACTTGAATTATTTATATTGATGGCAATTTTCTGGTTCTGAATGCAAACCCTTCTGTTTTGGTTACTCTGTAATAACCTTGCTGTAAGGGTTAGACAGAAATAATAATAACCTTTGATTGGATAATCAATAAGACTGTATAAACTTTTGGATGGGATTCTATGGAGTACTTTGTTTATATTATGATGTGCTATGGAATGGAATTATAATGATATGGTCATGCATTTGATATAATATGAAGATCCTTTTGGCTGTATAATATGCTTATTAATGGTAAATCAGTAAATCACAATGCAAAATTGTTGTAGACTGCAGACATATATTGTTATTGAAGTTGTATTGTTTGGATGAATGACATAAGTGTTGTGTCTAAATCCAAAAGAAATTCTACCCTGGACTATAATGTGGAAGCACGGTTCCATTTTAAGCTTTAAAAGAGATTATGCGTTTGACTGTAATGCCAGAAACGAGGATCCCATCTTACCATCGTATTGCATGCAGCTATTTCATACAAAATATTCATGTTGTGTCATCTATCACAACTTGTTCCAAGCTGCCGTCGTTGTGGTAGAGGTTAATTTTAGGTGGTTTTGAGTCTGGTAGGTTTGGTTGATGATGGAGATCAAAATTGTGGTAGGAGAACTAGTAGTAGCAGAACGGAAGTTTAAAAATGATGAATTTTCACTTTGTTTTGTGAGGGGAGAGTTTATGGACGATTCAAATTCTCCCTCTTAAGCTTTCCTCTCTAGTCACTCTCTTCTTTATTTATAGGCTTTCTAACTGTAAGTATCTCTTTGATCTATATTTGAGGGATTATGTTAGTTTGATTCAAGTTTTGAGACTAAAATATAGGTTTTTGGTATTGATTTGAATCTCTTAATTTAGGTTCTCGTTCGTTATTTATATTTTGGGAAATTGGAAGATAAAGAAGCTAAAAGTGTACCAAACTATTTACAAACCATTAATCTCCGAGCTTTACTCGAGTCATAATTTTTGAAGCTTGTTTATTCAATAATTCTTTTTGGGGCTTGATTATTGCATTTTTAATAATCTGTGATTTTACCTTATGATTTGTTTTTACGAAATCAGAAATGATAAAACAAAAGGCTTTTGTTTTGCCACCAAAACTCAGAAATTCGACATCAAATTTCTCTAGAAGTTCTACGAGGATCAATATGCATGGTAATATACAATTCCACTTGGTCTTTGTGGATTAGGAGAGTTTACTTTGCTCGCCTCAATGTTATTTTATCATGGACCAAGGAAGAGTCACAACACCTATTATCGTGGGATTCTCGGTGTCTTGAAAATTCAAATCAAGGTTAACTGAAGAAGGCTTATAAAGGAACTGCTATAATGAGTCATCCTACAAATGTGAAGATCCTGATTTTTGTTGAATATTATACTATAGGCTATGCGTCACTTATTCTATCACGTAAAAGCTTCTGGATTTGGTAGTATCATGTGTGTATTAATGCATTGTTTTTTATGTATAAATCACTGCAGTCATCTACTCTGAATGCTTAAACTAGTTGATGTTGAGCAGTCTAGATTGACGATATGGTACTGTGTTTCAATTATGCCATGGTTTGGAATGAATATATGCTGTTGAGGTTGTTTTTCATTTTCCAGAAAGCTCTGAGATTGAACTTCGAATGCTTAAACACTTACTTTAAATGCACCTAATTAATCGAGTTTAGATTGTGTTATAGTTTTGAATGGATATGGCTTCTCATGATGGTTGGATCTTAATTTTTAGAATGCTTGAGATTGATCAATGTGTTAATACCAAAGGTCAGATTCATAAATTATATTCTTTACATCCTAAAAAATTTTATCTGCTCTTTTTCTAGGATATATTTTTCTAGAATTTAAGAACTTTTTTGTTTCTACAATATTATGCCCATATAGAACAATCATCTTTGTGTATAATAACATTGTCAGATTCCCTAGAAAATGCTCAGGTCGATCTAACAATTTTGGTAATTCCTTTGTGTTAAATATCAATCCTTAATACAAAATACTTGGTCAAGCATTGGCAAAAATTGAGTTCACACCCTTTTCTATGTCCAATTTAAATGTGATCAGTGCTGCATTGTCAACTGGAAATGAATGGATATTTAAGCACTCTGGTGAGTGGTTTCAGGTTTGAATGTTCTCTCCGTCAATAGGGGAATTCAAGTAATCAACTTGTGGATGTTGTTCAACATACAGAGCTTTTTACTGACTTCTACTCTGAGTGCCTGGCAGATAGACAGGGAAGAGAATATCTGCAACAAGTAACTCTCGTATCTTCCTGGATCTTATACCCTTCTCCTGAATGTTGACTTGAAAATTTTGTTTCACAAAAAGGGCATTTTACTGAGAATGTTTTTTTCAATAAATAATTTGTTTGGTGAGCGAAACTTATTGTGCATATCAAATTATAATATGTGGGTGGGCGTAGACATGGGATGAATGTCTATGCTGAATCTTGCATTGCTCCTCTATAACTCTTATTAGGTTTCTTTTTTTTAATTTTTAATTTTTTTTAATTATGAATCAGTTCTAGGAATAGACTCATACTTATGTGGTTCTTAGTGGTTATTAATTTATGATTAATGTGGTGAAGTTGCATGTAGAAAAAGAAAGGAAGAGCTAGGATCTTTCCTAATTCTTTTAAAATGTTTCACTCATTGGTATATACAAACCAAAAATAAAAATCTCAATGCTGTATGGTAAAACTCAATTAAACAATGTCTTTCAATTTTAGTTTTGTTTGTATGAATTTCTAATTGAGTTTACTTGTTGTTTTATGCAGGACCCTATTGGATCTCAGTCCTGAAGAAAAAGAAGCAACACTACTGGCTGAGAAACATGCATTGTATAACGAAGTCATTCCCCTCCAACCCAATGCCATTGTCTTCCCCTAAAAACAATCTGCTTCTCACCCCAAATCAAGGTGATTGTCCATCCCCCAAGGTAACTGTTAATGTTAATGTGCAGTTTAGTTTTTACTGCAGTTTAGTCAAGTTAATTGTTTAGTTAGTTTGATTGACTTGAGTTAAAACATGTGATGTGGGAGAAACCACTTGTTGGCTTAGCTTTGGGCCTTAAGAAAATATATAAGGCTGTGTTTTTTCCTTTGTTAAGTAGACGAAAGAAAAGAAAAAGAAAAAAGGGCTGTAGAAAAAAGAGCAGAAACGGAAAATCAAAAGACCAGCAAATTAAGCTAGAACTTCTCCACAAAACTTCTTTTAATTTCTCAAATTGTTCCTCTGTGTTCAGTTTTTAGACAACTGTTCAGATTGTTTTCTTCAGGTCTTGAGTTCCACTGCACTCTCTTTTCCTGGAAATTGTTTGTGTATTTGTGTTGCGAAGTTGCTGAACAAATCAGCCAATAGTAACTCTGCATCTTGGTTCTACAGCCCTAATTACTCTTTTTGAAGATATAAATTCTGGTGTGAATGAAGTGGATGGAATTTTCAGTGTATACATATGATATGTTTACTTTGTGCTTAAAATTCTGTTTTGTTCATTGTGGGCGCAGGTTGTATTTGCATCTGTACAGGCAATATATATAGATAATATAATTTTTCTTTTGATGGTACATCAATTTCCTTGAATCAAGTCATTTCATCTTCATTTCAAGTTGCAGCTACTTGAATTATTTATATTGATGGCAATTTTCTGTTTCTGAATGCAAACCCTTCTGTTTTGGTTACTCTGTAGTAACCTTGCTGTAAGGGTTAGACAGAAATAATAATAACCTTTGATTGGATAATCAATAAGACTATATAAATTTTGGGGATTGGGATTCTATGGAGTACTTTGTTTAGATTATGATGTGCTATGGAATGGAATTATAATGATATGGTCATGCATTTGATATAATATGAAGATCCTTTTGGCTGTATAATATGCTTATTAATGGTAAATCAATAATTCACAATGCAAAATTGTTGTAGACTGCAGACATATATTGTTATTAAAGTTGTATCGTTTGGATGCATGACATAAGCGTTGTGTCTAAATCTAAAAGAAATTCTACCCTGGACTATAGTGTGGAAGCACGGTTCCATTTTAAGCTTTAAAAGAGATTATGCGTTTGACTGTAATGGCAAAAACGAGGATCCCATCTTACCATCATATTGCATGCAGTTATTTCATACAAAATATTCATGTTGTGTCATCTATCACAACTTGTTCCAAGCTGCGCTCGTTGTGGTAGAGGTGGTTTTGAGTCTTGTAGGTTTTGGTTGATGATGGAGATCAAAATTGTGGTAGGAGAACTAGTAATAGCAGAACGGAAAGGATAAAAAAGTATGGCATCTTTAAAATTGGAATAGAAGAAGCTGCATAGAACCATCCCGAGACTTTTCACATTGGATTTCGATAACAGCAGAAAGAAGATGATAAAATTTCGCAGGGGTAGGAAAAGAAGATGATAGAACAATCGTTATTTAATTTATGAGATTGACTATTTGTGTTGTGCTTAATCTGAATGAGACGCTGATTGAATGAGGACTGCAAGCAACCTTCGCCTGCATAACACTATCAAAATCCCCATATTTACGTTAAATTTTATTTTAATTTGGATAGCAAAACCCGAAGGGTGAGTATAGATATTTTTTTCTTTTTTTTTAAACGATATATAATATATCAAAATCCATATTCACCCTTGGATTTTCTTTTAATTTGGACTAATAAAAATATTGGCAGAGTTGATTCTACGTAACAGGGTCACGGAACTGCTTTTTTTTTTTTTTCTCCTTTCTTTTAGTCTCTTTTTTTTTTAATTTTGTCTTTCTTGTCTTCACTAGGGCCCAATTAATCTAAATGTAAAACACTTTTAATTGGATCATAATTCCAATTATTAACTTAATTAATCAAAACTTTAATATTAATATATTATAATATATTAAAGCTTTTAATATATATAGAGTAATTTATATGTAATAAGTATAATTGTATTCGTATATTTATTTAATTATGTTATTCTAAAAATTTAACTTTTTCTATTTTAAATTTTTTTATATGTAAAATAATAGAAACCCTCCATTATTCACATTTCACAAATATTTCATTGTAGTCTAGGTTCCAAAACAGGTTTCAAACAGGTTCAAAAACAAGTTCTAAAACAGGTTCCAAAACAGGTTCCAAACATCAGTTCCAAACAGGGTACCCTTTTTTACAAGTTCCGGTTTCGGTTCCTCCATACACAAGAACCGAAGCCGGAACCGCACAGTATCGGTTCCAAAAAATTGGAACCTGAACCTACTCGTTCAGTACCGATTTCGGATAGATTCCGATTCTGGTTCCGATTATACCCGCTACCCGTGCTCACCCCTAAATTTTTGCTGGCTCAATGTTATTCTATCATGGGCCAAGGAAGAGTCACAACACCTAGCATTGTGGTATTCTCGGTGTCTTGAAAATTCAAATCAAGGTTAACTGAAGAAGGCTTATAAAGGAACTGCTATAATGAGTCATCCAACAAATGTGAAGATCCTGATTTTTGTTGAATATTATACTATAGAGTACAGCCTATGCTTCACTTATTCTATCATGTAAAAGCTTCTGGATTTGAATAAAGTGGAAGGCTTTACGAAGGCATACATGATGGGAACGTGGTTACTTTATCATGTTGCTATATTGAAAATCTAATTCTAAACTTTTCAATTAGTATAAATGAGGAACAAAGGTTGAAACTGCAACTTATTTTAAGTTGTCATTATTTGTCCATTAGTTCAATTTGTCCATTAGTTTATTTACTACTTTTCAACGCGGTTCTTTAGATTTTGGTCATGGTTTCTTGCTATAATTTATAACTATCCTAAATTACCATCATCCAATGAGTATGCACAAAATGATGTGAAAAGCATAAAGAAGTTGAAGTTGGATTATAATGAGAGTAGGCCCTAGTGAAAAATGCACGAAAACAATAAAAAATCAATCGTGCTTGCGGCAATGTACCGTGCTTGTGGCAAAGTTGAGATAAAATTGACAACCATGCTTGTAGCAAAGTACCGTGCTTGTGGCAAAGTTCAGGTAAAGTTGATTTTTTATTGATTTTCGTGTTTTTTTCACTAGGGCCTACTTACTCTCAATTCTTTTGGTTGTGGCAACTTCAACTTTAACTTAGTCTCAATTCGTTTGGTTGTGGCAACTTCAACTTCAACTTTAACTTAGTCTCAATTCGTTTGGTTGTGGCAACTTCAACTTCAACTTTAACTTACTCTCAATTCTTTTGGTTGTGGCAACTTCAACTTCAACTTCAACTTCAACTTCAACTTACTCTCAATTCTCATTATAAACTCCCTTTCCCTCACTGAATCAATTCATAAAAGGCCTCAACCCCAAACAAAAGCATTCAATTCTTCAAACCAAAAACGTCCAAGATCAGCTCCATACTTGATTTCTTCCTCATCTCTATCCAAATATCATCAACAATAGAAAGCATGCAATTCTCCATTGATTTGAGGTTTCTTCCCTTACCGCTACTAAATATTTTCATCTTCTTTCTATTAAGGAAACCTCAAGCTGAAAACATTCTTCAATACCCATTTCTATTTATCCTCTCACTAACTCTTGCTCTTCTCTTATTATTACTTTTCCTTTTCACACCCATCACACTTCCTCTTAGTATGAGCCGTCCCATCTTCTTGCGTCCTGGAAAATTTTCTCTTCTTCTAGCTCTGTCAACCTTAGCGTCATTCATTTTACCACCCTCTCATTTCTTAGTAGTCTATTTGTTTCTCATTATCATATCTCCATGTTACGCATTTCTATGGAGTTTGACTAAACTTTTCTTTAACTGCCTTCTTCACACTCTACAATCACTTCCTACCATCTTCATCAATTGGGTCAATCAAAACCAAGAAAACTCAGAACCAGTTCTTGCTCCAATTGAAGACATTGAAGGACTTGAAGTAAGAGATAACCTAATGGAACATGATCTGGAGCAAATTGAGATTATAGGTAGTTAGTGTCTCTTTAGAGATAAGGTGATAGTGGTTACGTTCTCATGCTGCTATATTGATAATTCTAATTCTATACATGTGGTACAAAAGTTGAAACTACTGGTTTTTTGAGTTGCTGTTGTTGTTTTAGTAATTAGTAAGTTATGATAGTTAGTTAATTTGATTTTGTACTTACCACCACTTGTATTTTATGTTTCTTTTACTATATTAATATGTATAATAAAGAAATTGTTTTACCGATAGGATCAGATTTACAGTTACTGGAAGCTATGTTTGCCGTTGGATTTTTATATATTAGATCTTGGTTAAAAACAATAAAAATTATATTCACCGTTGGATTGCTCGTATTCAAATTAAAAGAAGATCTAGAAAAAAAATAAAAATAAAAATGCACTATTTTAATAATATAATAAGAAAAAAAGTATAAATAAGATATACTTTTTCGTGTAGACGAAAGGTCGCACTCTCTTTCCCAATCCCAAACCAGAAAGCAAGTAAAACTTAGTAAAAGAACAAATACCCACAATCTGTTTCAGCTCTCTCTCTCTCTCTGTGATGGTGATACCCGTTTACTCTTTTTGGTTTTATTTTAGTGATAGTGTTGTTGCCTTTTCGATCTGGCTGCTCTGACTGGTTTCATTTGGCCGCGATTCCAAACTTGGAGTGTTAGTTCTCTTTTCTCCCTTTTTCTTCTACAGTAGTTTGTTTTTGTGTTCAAGATTTGGGTCATCGTAGTTGCGGAAATTGTGAATTAAAATGAAAAGATGCCTGGGAAAAACAATCCTTGTTTGTTTTATAAAATATTCTCAAAGAGGGATGAATTTTCACTGTGTTTTGTGAGGGGATAGTTTATGGACGATTCAAATTCTCCCTCTTAAGCTTTCTTCTCTATTTATAGGCTATCTAATTATAAGTATCTCTTTGATCTATAGAAATTACATCTTTTTATTTGAGGGATTATTTTAATTTGATTCGAGTTTTGAGACTAAAATATAGGTTTTTGTATTTATTTGATGCTCTTAATTTAGGTTCTCGTTCGTTATTCATATTTTGGGAAATTGGAAGATAAAGAAGCTATAAGTGTACCAAATTATTTACAAACCATTAATCTCCAAGCTTTACTCCAGTCATTAATTTTTTAAGCTTGTTTATTCAATAATTCTTTTTGGGGCTTGATTATTGCAGTTTTAATATGCTCTTTTGCGCTAAATAATCTGGGATTTTACCTTATAATTTGTTTATATGAAATCAGAAATGATAAGACAAAAGGCTTTTGCTTTGCCACCAAAACTCGGAAATTCAACATCAAATTTCTCTAGAAGTTCTCCGAGGATCAATATGCATGGTAATATACAATTCCAGTTGGGCATATGTGTTTATTCACCTGTTCCTGACTTTGTATTGGTCTTTGTGGATTAGGAGAATTTATTTTTGCTGGCCTCAATGTTATTCTATCATGGACCAAGGAAGAGTCACAACACCTAGTAGTGTGGGATTCTCGGTGACTTGAAATTCAAATCAAGATTAACTGGATAATGCTTACAAAGGAACTGCTATGATGAGTCATCCAACAAATGTGAAGATCCTGATAAGAAAGGTTCTTGCAGTCGTATGTTTTTGTTGAATATTATGCAATAGGCTATGCGTCACTTATTCTATCTGTAAAAACTTCTGGATTTGGTAGTATCATGGTGTTTCAGTTATGCCATGTTTTAGAATGAAGATATGCTGTTGAGTTTGTTTTTTCATTTCCAGAAAGCTCTGAGATTGAACTTCGAATGCTTAAACACTTGACTTTAAATGCACCTAATTAATCAAGTNAAGAGAAGGACATTCAAGTCAATACTAGCCTTTAGTCGTTCACTATCACTGGTATTCCTTTAGTCGTCGTCCACCGTCACTGGTATTCCTTCAGTCTTCGTCCTTCTCAGGTATTTTTTTTCTTAGTCGTCTTCGTAACCAGTTGCCAGTCGCTGCTTTCAACATTTTTTTTTGGCTCAATCGTCGTCGTAAAAAGTTGCCAATGGCTGCTTTTAACCGTAACTGCTTAAGCTTCAGTTAATACTAGCTTTTAGGCTTCAGTCGCCCACTGTCGCCGATGTTCCTTCAGTCGTCTTTCCTAGGTTTTTTTTTTTTTTTGGGTCAATCGTCGTCGTAACCAATCGTCAGACCGAGATTTCAATTTCTAAATGTTGATTTTTGCGATTCCATGTAAATTGATCATCCCGTCTTACGTGCATTCTAGTGATGTCGGTCGATGGGTGATGGTGGCGGTGGCCTAAGTGGCCTGGAATTTGTTATAAATACAAGGCCTTGTCCAAATATTTAAGTAATTAGGGGTAAAATGTAATGGCAAATTCATGTTAATGAATTTCAAAATAAGGTATCATTGTCTTAAAATTTTATTAATAAGGGATAAAATTATAAAAAAAATAAGATTATCAAGTAAAGAGAAGGACATTCAAGTCAATACAAGCCTTTAGTCGTCCAATGTCACTGGTATTCCTTCAGTCGTCAGTTATCTTTAATACAAAATATTCATGTTGTGTCAACTTTGTTCCAGGCTGCGCTCGTTGTGGTAGAGGTTAATTTGAGTGGTTTTGAGTCTTGTAGGTTTTGTGTTGATGATGAGATCAAAATTGTGGTAGGAGAAGTAGTAATAGCAGAACGGAAAGGATAAAAATTATGGCATCTTTAAAATTGGAATAGAAGAAGCTGCTAGAACCATCCCGAGACTTTTCACATTGGATTGGATAACAGCAAGAAAGAGATGATAGAATTTAGCAGGGGTAGGAAAAGAATCCTCAAATCAATTGAGAAGATGATAGAACCATCGTTATTTAATTTGCAAGTAATTTGTAACCATATATAATGCGAATATGAAGCTGGAAATTTAGCTCTAGATTGAAGCACGGTTGGAAAGGGCAAAGTCAACACGGTTCGTCAGCATCTTGTCATGGTTTCTTCTGCTATAATTCTTTTTTATTTCCGAATCATACTAACCGTTTGCCATGAAGTGTGGCTAATATAAATCTTTCCCTTTTATAATTGATATTTTTTAATTAATATTCCTAACATTGCGTGGTCGTTGTGCCTGTATGGATTGAAGTAAGACAAAGAATTTTCTTTTATATGTATCAAAATCTATACTGACCGTTGGATTTTCTTTTAATTGGATAGCTGCAATCCAGTCGTCAATTAAAAAGTAAAAACAGGCATAATCACAAGACACGAAGCTAAAAAAATAGTAAAAGAGATTGGGTTTCTGGCCAGTGACTAAACTAATTTCAGAGACAACTACAAAAAAAAACCTAGAAATCGCACCATGGAATTATAATGATATGGTCATGCATTTGATATAATATGAAGATCCTTTTGGCTGTATAATATGCTTATTAATGGTAAATCAATAAATCACAATGCAAAATTGATATAATATGAAGCTCCTTTTGTTTATATTATGATGTGCTATGTAAAAGGATTTTTGTAAAGTGGAGGCTAGTGGAGGCGAGTTATTTTCTATGACCGATTTAAATGTGATCAGTGCTGTGTTGTCAACTGGAAATGAATGGATAAATAAGCATTCTGGTGAGTGGTTTCAGGTTTGAATGTTCTCTCCATCAATAGGGGGATTCAAGTAATCAACTTGTGGATGTTGTTCAACATACAGAGCTTTTTATTAACTTCTACTCTGAGTGCCTAGCGGATAGACAGAGAAGAGAATATCTGCAACCAGTAACTCTCGGATCTTCCTGGATCTTATACCCTTCTCCTGAATGTTGACTTGAAAATTTTGTTTCACTGAAAATGTTTTCTTTAATAAATAATTTGTTTGGTGAGTGAAACTTATTGTGCATATCAAATTATAATAAGTGGGTGGGCATAGACGTGGGATGAGTGTCTGTGCTAAATCTTGCATTGCTCCTCCTCTATAACTCTTATTAGGGATTTTTTTATTTTATTTTATTATTATGAATCAGTTCTAGGAATAGACTCATACTTAAGTGGTTCTTAGCGGTTATTAATTTATGATCAATGTGGTGAAGTTGCATTTAGAAAAAGAAAGGAAGAGCTAGGATCTTTCCTAATCCTTTTAATATGTTTAACTCATTGGTATATACAAACCAAAAATAAAAATCTCAATGCTGTGTGGTAAAACTCAATTAAAACGATGTCTTCAAAATTTTGAGTTTTGTTTGTATCAATTTCTAATTGAGTTTATTTGTTGTTTTATGCAGGACCCTATTGGAGCTCAGTCCTGAAGAAAAAGAAGCAACACTACTGGCTGAGAAACATGCATTGTGTAACGAAGTCATTCCCCTCCAACCCAATGCCATTGTCTTCCCCTAAAAACAATCTGCTTCTCACCCCAAATCAAGGTGATTGTCTATCCCCCAAGGTAACTGTTAATGTTAATGTGCAGTTTAGTTTTTATTTTATTTTTACTGCAGTTTAGTCAAGTTAATTGTTTAGTTAGTTTGATTGACTTGAGTTAAAACATGTGATGTGGGAGAAACCACTTATTGGCTTAGCTTTGGGCCTTAAGAAAATATGTAAGGCTGTGTGTTTTCCTCTGTAAGTAGACGAAAACAAAGAAATAGAAAAAAGGGCTGTAGAAAAAAGTGCAGAAATGGAAAATCAAAAGACCAGCAAATAAAGCTAGAACTTCTTCACAAATCTTCTTCTTTTAATTTCTCAAATTGTTCCTCTGTGTTCAGTTTTTAGACGACTTTTCAGATTGTTTTCTTCAGGTCTTGAGCTCCACTCCTCTGTCTTTTCCTGGAAATTGTTTGTGTATTTGTGTTGTGAAGTTGTTGAACAAATCAGCCAATGTTAGCTCTGCATCTTGGTTCTACAGCCCTAATTACTCATTGAGAAGATATAAGTTCTGGTGTGAACGAAGTGGATGGAATTTTCAGTGTATACATATGTTTACTTTGTGCTTAAAATTCTGTTTTGTTCATTGTGAGCGCAGGTTGTATTTGCAGCTGTATAGGCAGTCTATAGATAAGATAATTTTTCTTTTGATGGTATATCAATTTCCTTGAAGCAACGCATTTCATCTTCATTTCAAGTTTCAGCTACTTGAATGATTTATATTGATGGCAATTTTCTGGTTCTGAATGCAAACTCTTGTATTTTGGTTACTCTATAGTAACCTTGATGTAAGGGTTAGTCATAAATGATAATAACCTTTGATTTGATAGTCAATAAGACTAAATTTTGGGATGGGATGGGATTGGGATTGGGATTGATATGATCGAGTTATATGGAGTACTTTCTTTATATTATGATGTGTTATGGAATGGAATTATAATGATATGGTCATGCATTCGATATATTATGAGGATCTTTTGGGTGTATAATTTGCTTATTAACGGTAAATCAGTAAATCACAATGCAAAATTGTTGTACAGTGCTGACAGATATTGTTATTGAAGTTGTATCGTTTGGATGCACGGCATAAGCATTGTGTCTAAAACTAGAAGAGATTCTACCCTGGACTATAATGCGGAAGCACGGTTCCGTTTTAAGCTTTAAAAGAGATTATGCGTTTGATTGTAATGCCAAAAGGAGGATCTCATCTTATCATCATATTGCATGCATTAGTCCGAAAAGGTGTTATGCATACAAACTAATGTGATGTTATTGTAAGACCGGTTCATTTATATTGGGCACATAGTGTGGCCGCAAGAGGATTCCAAATTAACCCCACCTCATTCTAAACATCAACTTCTCTCGTAGTGAAGAAGAGACTTTTAATATTGTTCTTATCAAGTCTGTACAACCCGCTTCTCACCAACTTTGTTACCTGATTCTTCCCATTTTGTTCCCTGTCCTTCCTACTTATATCTTTAATGAAGCCCAAAGGAGCAGACTTACTGAAGATCAAGCAAAAATCTATTGAATTTTCTTTCTATTGTTCAAACCGCATGGAGAAGATGATGGGAAATGGGCCCAAGATGTTGTTATGCAGATTCTCCAATATCCAGTACTGTTTATATTGTCAACAGTTCTTGTACTTCTGATACTGTTACTCTCTCTTTACACCCATCTTACTGCCTCTCAGTCTCAGCACGAGCTCTCTCGTTGTCACACACAATAGAGATTTCTCAATCCTTTTGTCTCTGTTATTCTGTTAATCCTAACCTCAACCATTTTGCAACCCTATTGTTTCTGGATGACCTATGTGTTTTTAATTACCATATCACCTTGGTTTGCAGAGCTATGGAGTCTATTTCAGCGTTTCTTGAACTAGTTTCATCACACTCTAAAAGTGTTCGGCCAGTCAGCTAATTTTTTGGTTCTAAAATTGACAGCCGGGTAAATCCCAACGTGACCACCCTATAATATATCAAAGAGTCTTAGTTAACTGTTGGCCTCACCCGATGGTAGTAGAGTTAGGTCAATTTCGTATTACAAAAATATGATATCTATGCACGTAAAAAGTAACCATATATTGGTTTTTATTCTAGTCTCTTGTGACTTCCCTAATACCATTGAATTGATTCTAACCTCTCTATTTAGTATTTATAAGCAGAATAGGACATTTTTTTTCTACTATGCTTCATATTTCAAATCCTAATAAGACTCTTCTAATTTAATGCAATCTCCTATTTTGACTTAAAAATAAAGTCTTAAGTCAATTCTTCTTTCTTAATACAACTCATAATAAAAGGAAAATCAATTATTCTCTATTATAAATTCCTAAACTGAAATTTTCCTAAAAATCTTCGTCAACTATTAAAAAAAAAAAAAAAAAAAAAAAAAGGGTCCACATTCCAACAGTTTTGGATGTTAAGAAAATAGTTGAGAGCATGACAAACGGTGGTACACAAGATTTTGAAGTGTTTCTTTGGAACAGAGAAGCTTCAGAACTCAGTAATTTTCGGCTAGTTATGACATCAAGTGTATTGATCAAAGGCCCTTATAAAGATGCTGCGCCATAATTGTCCAAGTGAATTCATCAGATACTGTTCTTGCTTTAAAAGAAAAACTATTTTCTGAAGACAGATATACCCATTGGTGAACAAAGAATTGTTTTTTAGGCAATATACCTCAAAAGCACCAGGACTCTTGCTTCTTACGGCGTTGAAAAGTTTACCACAATCTACTATAGTTTTAGGGCAAGGAGGGGGGTCCGAATATAAAGCAAGTTGTATAGCTGCATTAACATTTAATGTGAAAGACAAATTTGTGAATATAATTGTATACAACATTATGACATTTAATTTCTTTCAAAAGAATGTTCATGAAAATTTAAGTTAATCATAAATGCAGAAGCAAAAGCATTCAAATCAGAAGTGCTTCATTCTTAAACCTCTGCCTTTGAGCGCACCCTAAATTTTGATAGATTTGTGAACATGTTCAAACCTTCTATCTACACATTCCTTATTCAATAGAACTTACAAGACAGACTATATTATGTAACATGCTAGTTCCAATGTTTGTTATAATGAGCTAGATAACAAGATCAAACAAGAAAATTTATAACCAATATACTATAATAACAATGCGAATATGTAGCTGGAAAGTTTAGCTCTAGATTGAAACACTGTTGGGAATTCCTTTGCCAGTAAGACCACCTTCACTAGTAGGAAAGAGCAAAGTGTACGGCATCATGACAGGTCCAAAGCAGTTCTTCAGCATCTTGTCATGGTGTGTCTCTTTTTCCAAGGTACACCTCATCTGTTGAATGCCTTGACAAAATTTCTATAAGGGCAATTCCCAGAAGGGTCTGCAGCTGAGCAGTGATTGTTTTCAGGAACACTTTGTCAGGATTTGACTCTAGCTCATCACAGTCTGAAGTTCCTTTTTCAGGCATGAATCTTCTGCTTATAGTCGGGCGGTTAGGGAGGAAACCTGCGATCACTTCACATGTAAAATATCGACAACATGTAAGTAATTAGGACCCATTAACATAAATAAAGAGAGCTCACTTAACATGTAAGTAATTAGGTCCAACGAGTTATTTCAGATCTTGTCATGGTTTCTTGCTATATTCTTTGGATTTTGATAAGTGGAACCCAAAGGTTTATTAAAAAAGATGGCACCACTGGATTTTCTTTCAATTTGGATGTTGCGATCCAACGGTGAACATAATTTTTTTTTTTTAACCAAGATATAAATATTAAAATTCATTAACTGTTGGATTTTTTATTGGCAGCAAAAACCCAATGATGAATATAGTTTCTTTTACCAAGATATAATATTTCAAAATCCATATCACTGTGGATTTTCTTTTAATTTGGATAAATATTTGGAGAGTTGATTCTAAGTAACAGGGTCATGGAGCTACTTTTTTTTATTTTCTTCACTAGGGCCCAATTAATCTAAATATTGGGATGGCTGCAATCCAAATTGAATCTGACTATGATAATAAAAATGGGAGAGTTAATGGTCCATTTGGCTCATATTGGAACACATTTATAGTATTTCTAATAAACTTAAATAGTAAAAATAAATTATTCTAAAATATTATTCTATATATTCAATTTCTTTAACCTTCCTAAATTTATTAATTTAATAAATACCCTCAAATATTTTTAGAAAATTATAAAAACACCCCAGCAACCCACATTTACTAGATTCTGGCCACACTACCGAAAGCTGGCCGGAATATGGTATAATGGCATAATACTGGTTGAATCTGCTGGTAGTGCACCGATCTAGTCTTTTTCGACCAGATCTACGATAGATCTGGTTGTAACCAGTCCAACGACGACCAAGATATGGTCATCATTGACCATCAACGACGGTGTTCTTTGGCCATATTGACGACCAAATGTGGTTAGATCTGCTGTCCATGATCAGTCTTGTCATAGATCTAGCCTGAAACTGTGGATCCGATCGATCGTGCATGATACGATGAATCTGACCACTGTCCAGTGGTGGTGGCTGGCTACCGTATTTAATGGGTGGATTGGAAGTATTTTGTTAACTTTTATTTATTATAGGGATTTTTAGTAAATAAAATATAGAAGATATTTTATTAATTTTAAATTTTATATCGTAACACCCCTCAATTTAATTTTCTTCAAAATACTATTTAAAAATTATCAAAATAAAAACCGAACGAGGGTAGTTCTAGGTAACTGGGTGATGACTCATGACCAGGGTGATAAATCTACGTAATGGGTGAGACTCATGACCCTCACCGCCTCACAGGGCTATTTTGTCTGTCTCCTCTTTTTGTTTTTTATTTTCTTTGGACTTTGTAATCCCCTCCCTTCTCGGTTTTCTTTTTCACTAGGGCCCACTTAATCAAGCACTGGGGGAAGTTGATTTCTGATCATCGTATTTAGGGTCATTTAATATGATGATAGAAAATCCAAATTAAAAGAAAGGAAAATCCAACGGTGCCATCTTATGAAATCTATATTCATGGTTGGATTGCACGTTGGGTTCCACGCGTCAAACGCAAGACAATAAACTTGATCCACGCGTTCTAAAAATCGTGAATATCACGTTTAATGGAGTGTCAGCTTCTTTGGAAGGTGGGTTGCACTTACCTGGCTGGGGAGTGTGGAGTGAATACCTTATATGGGTTCCACGCATCAAACGCCAAAGACAATAAATTTGATCCACGCGTTCTTAAAAACCGTGAATATCACGTTAATGGAGTGTCAGCTTCTTTGGAAGGTGGGTTGCACTTACCGGCTGGGGAGTGTGGAAGTGAATACCTTCGATGGGTCCCAGGCATCAAATGCCAAAGGCAATAAACTTGATCCACGCGTTCTTAAAACACGTGAATATCACGTTAATGGAGTGTCAGCTTCTTTGGAAGGTGGGTTGCACTTACCTGGCTGGGGAGTGTGGAAGTGAATACCTTCGATGGGTCCCACGCATCAAACTCCAAAGGCAACAAATGTCCACGCGTTCTTAAAAACCGTGAAAATCACGTTTCATGGAGATCAGTTCTTTGGACGGTGGGTTGCACTTACCGGCTGGGGAGCGTGGAAGTGATACCTTCGATGGGTCCACGCATCGAACACCAAAGGCAATAAACTTGACCACGCGTGTCTTAAGAACCGTGAACATCACGTTTAATGGAGGTCAGCTTCTTGGACGGTGGGTTGCACTACTGGCTGGGGAGCGTGGAAGTGAATACCTTCGATGGACATAGGACGTAATTTCTTTTGTTGACTGGGAAACTAATTGCTTTTGGAGTTTGCTTTTGATGTTGTCGGATTATCTTAAATCTTATTGGCCGTTAGATTGATCGAACAAGCTCGAAATTTGCTGCTATAAATGTAGTTTTAGTTCGAGTAGCGTCATCTTTTGTTTTTGCTGGTATAAACCATTCACAACCATGCATTTCTCCTTGATTTTTGGTTTTTCTCCACCTACTAAAAATTTTCTTTTTCTTCCTATTAAGACTACAACATGAAACATTATTCTAATCCATTTTATTTATTTATTATTGATTTTTACCCTTTTTATTACTAATTTTCTCTTCCTATCCATCACACTTTCTCTCAATACAAGTTCAATCTTCTTGCGTCCTGGAAAATTTCTCTTATCTTAGCTGTCATCTAGCATATTTGTTTACCATTATCACATTTCTCGTCGTATTGGTTTCTCATTATCAAATCTCCATAACATGCATTACTATGGAGTCTAATCAAACGTTTCTTCAACTGCCTCTCACACTTTACCATCCTCACTTCTTACCATCTTCATTACTTGGGTGAACCAAAACCAAGGAACCCAGAACTAGCTCTTGCTACAGTTGAAGAGAATGAAGGACTTGAAGTGAGAGGTAACCTAATGGAGCATGATCTGGAGCAAATTGAAATTATAGCTAGTTAGTGTCTTTGTGGCAAGGGTGGTGGTGGTGGTTACCTTGTCACGCTACTGTACTGAAATCTAATTCTAAACTTTGCTATGTACAGTGATCCAAAGGTTGAAACTGCAAACTTATTTAAGTTGTCCTTATTTGTCCATTAGTTTGATTTTGTAGTCACCATTAGTGTATTTCGTGTCTTTTACTCTTTTTTAATAATATAATAAGAAAGAAGTGTTGATGCTGGATTTTGGCACCAACGAATTATCACGTGCGTATGTTGATGGCTAAGCAACACACGTGATAATGAATATATGCGGTGAAATAAATATAAAGAGAGTTTTTAAAGTGGTTGGATGCTAAGGTAGCAAGTCCTACGTCCACTGATTTGTATTAATATTAGTGTAGGTCAGGTCGCAAAGCGGATGACTTACAGAAGAGTTGGAAAAAGTAAATGTGTTTACAGGAGAGAGAGAGAGAGTTTCTCAATGTAAAAATGGCCGAATCCCCTTAATGAAGGGGTCTTCTTCATTTTATCAAAACTGAAGCGTGTAATCATCATAAATCCATGGATTGGTGTGACTGTCAGGATATAATCCGGTTTATGTCCCATTGCTCTTTCCCAAGCTGACTTCGCTGATTTATTACAGGGAAATGGACGGTGTGAGCTCCATATCATTTAGCAGGCCGACCTGTGCGTGTATTCTGACGGAAATAGATCATCCTTCACGTGACTTTCCCACGTCAGCTTCTTATTTTCCCAGGCATAACAAGAAGCATAAATAAAACGTACTTTTTTGTGAAGTTGAAAGGTCGCACAGTTCCATAATCCTGTCCCAGACCAGAAAACAAAACAAGTAAATGACAAAGAAAAATGCTATCCAGACTTACAAAATGACATCAATAAAAGAAAAAAAAAAAAAAAAAACGAAAAACAAAGAGAGAGAATACCCACTATTGGTTCAGCTTGCTCTCTCTCTCTCTCCTCTCTGATGGTGGACCCGTTGATCTCTTTCTGGTTTTATTTAGTGGTAGTTGTGCCTTTTCGATCTGGCTGCTCTGACTGGTTTCATTTGGTCGCGATTCCAAACTTGGAGTATTAGTTCTCTTTCTTCCTTTTTCTTCTACAGTAGTTTGTTTTTGTGTTCAAGATTTGGGTCATCGTAGTTGCGGAATTG
Source organism: Pistacia vera (assembly GCF_008641045.1). Classification (NCBI taxonomy): domain Eukaryota; kingdom Viridiplantae; phylum Streptophyta; class Magnoliopsida; order Sapindales; family Anacardiaceae; genus Pistacia; species Pistacia vera. The sequence goes on along the minus strand of NW_022196735.1, from coordinate 290,891 downwards.
TGAATCACATTGAAAAGATGCCTGGCAAAAACAACCTTTGTTTGTTTTATTAAATATTTTCAAAGAGGGATGAATTTCACTGTGCTTGTGAGGGGAGAGTTTATGGACGATTCAAATTCTCTTAAGCTTTCCTCTCTAGTTACTCTTTTCTCATATATAGGCTTTCTAATTCAGTTGGGCATATGTGTTTATTCACCGGTTCCTGACTTTGTATTGGTCTTTGTGGATTAGGAGAATTTATTTTGCCGGCCTCGATGATATTCGATTATCATGGACCAAGGAGAGTGTGTCTTGAAATCAAATCAAGATTAACTGATAATGCTTACAAAGAACTGCTACATGAGTCATCCAGCAAATGTGAAGATCCTGATAAGAAAGGTTCTTGCAGTCGTATCTTTTTGTTGAAAAATAGCTATAGGTTATGCGTCACTTATTCTATCTGTAAAAACTTGGGTTTGGTAGTATCATGTGTGTATTATGCATTGTTTTTGATGTATAAATCGCTACAGTCACCTACTCTGAATGCTTAAACTAGTTGATCTTGAGCAGTCTAGAGTGCCTGTATGGCATGTTGTTTCAATTATGCCAGGGTTTGGAATGAATATATGTTGTTGAGGTGTGTTTTCATTTTCCCGAACGCTCTGAGATTGAACTTCGAAAGCTTAAACACTTGACTTTAAATGCACCTAATTAATCAAGTTCCATTGTGTTACACTTTGAAGGATAGTTTTCTCATGATGGTTAGATCTTAATTTTTAGAATGCTTGAGATTGATCAATTTGTTATACCAAAGATCAGATTCATAAATGATATCTTTCCATCCTAAAAAATTTTCTGCTCTTTTTCGAGGATATATTTTTCTAGAATTTAAGAACTTTTTTGTTTCTACAATATTATGCCCATATAGAACTCTCATTGGACTGTAATAACATTGTCAGATTCCATAGAAAAGTTTTTCTATGACCAATTTAAACGTGATCAGTGCTGCCTTGTCAACTGGAAATGAATGGATGTTTAAGCATTCTGGTGAGTGGTTTCAGGTTTGAATGTTCTCTCCATCAATAGTGATTCAAGTAATAACTTGTGGATTTTGTTCAACATACAGAGCTTTTTATTAACTTCTACTTGAGTACCTAGGGATAGACAGAGAAGAGAATATCTGCAACTAGTAACTCTCGTATCTTCCTGGATCTTATACCTTCTCTTGAATGTTGACTTGAAAATTTTGTTCACTGAAAATGTTTTCTTTATAAATATTTTGTTGGTGAGTGAAACTTATAATAAGTGGTAGGCATAGACATTGATGAATGTCTCTGCTAAATCTTGCATTGCTTCTCCTCTATAACTCTTATTAGGTTTTTTTTTTTTTTTTTTTTTTTTTTTTTTTCTTTAAATTATGAATCAGTTCTTGAAATGATTCAAGAAAATGGCCCCTGGGGAGATTAATAACTACATAAAGCTATAAAAACGTTATAAAAACGAGTCAAAATGTTTTTAGAATAGTTCATAATTCACAAGTACAATTGACCATAATCATAATGAGATTAAATTTTTATGGTCAATGGTTAACCATAAATGTTTTTAGTGTGGCCGCAAGAGGACTCTAAATTAAACCCCACCTCAAGCAAGACATCAACTTCTCTCGTCGTGAAGAGAGGTTTAATATTGTTCTTTCAAGTGTGTCCAGCCCGTTCTCACGAATAGGAAATGGGCCATATCCAGTTGCAGAGCTATGGAGTCTATATCAGAGTTTCTCGAACCACTTTCATCACAGTCTACAAGTGTCGGGCCAGTCAGCTAATTTTCTAGGCCCAAAGTTGGCAGTCAGGGAAATCCTAGCGTGACCACCCCTATTAGCAACTTATCTCTTAAATATATATCTAAAAATCTTAGTTGACTGTGAGCCACCCAACAGTGGTGAGCTGGTTCAATTTTATATACAAAAATAGACATCTATGCAGGTAAAAACTAACCATGTATTGGTTTTATTGTAGTCCGTGTTAATAGATAATTACAGTTTCACCCTTAGGAATATGTAAATTAGCAGATAGATGTTGTACTTTTGTTTCTTCAACTACTTTTACCATGATTCATTATCCAAGAAAGAGGGATGGAAATGTCTTTCTATACATTCAACTTGATTGGCTCTGTTTATGGTTAATTTTCGTGGAACGGAACGTGTAGTAGTGAGTCAAGTTCATCAAAGAAATCAAAAGTTTTGGACATGTATAATTGTTCTCTGAATCCTTCATGGTGCAAGAACTCCTAGTTAGTTAATACGGTACGGCAAAAAAAGGGTACGGGAATTATAGGTATAATACAGTAAAGGTGAAAAACGTTTATAAAATTCGGCCATAAAATTCGGATACGGGAAAAATACGGTACGGGTAATCGGGTTTAATACGGTGCATTGTCAATAATATGTTTTGAAAAATACGGCAATACAATCTTAGTTTTAACACTTTTATGGACTACCTGGTTAAAATCAACATAACATTTCAATACAAAAGTATTCAATTTGACTGTATTTACAAGAACATAAAAGAGAAGTAGAGAACATCATCAAATACCTGATCAAATGCAAAGTATTTAATTAACCAATAACAAATACACAATAAGAATTTTTAATTAAAAATTCCTATAAAATATAAATTAACCAAAGTTTTTAAATTAAGTCATGAAGGGTCAATATATTTTTTTCATTTATCAAGTTTTTGAATTCTACCAAACCAATGCATGAAGTGAGGGTTAATAAAAGGAATAAAAAATTCCTATTTTTCTGTATTGAAATTTGACTATTACAACATGATACTCTGATGAGAAATGATACGACACCGTATCTATTAGTAATAATCAATAATCAAGATTCAATTATTTCATTTTTTTACTCTCTTTCTCCTTTTCCTAATTTAGTTAAAGATTAGTTTCTCTTTCTCTTTCACTCTCCCCCACACTGTTTCTCTCGATATATTAAAAAACTTTTTTCTCCTCTAAACAAACACTCACACTTCGCACACTCTCTGAAACTCCATTCTCCAAAACGAAACACACTCTTCATACTCTCTTCCTCTCCATGAAGAATCACGCTGAACAAAAACGATACAAGTGTAAAGTGTGTACCTTTGAAGTCCCGAACTTGAAGTTGAAGCCTGGAAGAAGAGAATAAGAGACGAAGAAAGCTGAAAACATGAAGAACAGAGGAAGAAAAGTGAAGAAGAACTGAACTGAGGAAGAAGAACTGCTGCTGAAACTGCCAAAGATTTGAAGAAGAACGACTGAAACTGAACCAGTGAAGTGTGAACCAAATCTGTTTCTGTTTTAATTTTTTGTATAAACCACCAAAACGACGTCGTTTGGGGGTGTGAGGTTATATTTTTTTCAATAATTCGCGAATTATACGCGAATTATACGGTACACCTTACTATACGCGAATTATACGGCAGATTTTACAAAATTCGGATACGCGAGTATTATACGCGAATTATACGGCTGTCCGTATAATTCGCGTATAATAGCGTTTTTACTAACTAGGCAAGAACTTACTGTTTGTGAATTGATGGAATTCCTTAGCTATTTAATTTATTTTTTGTTTTGATAGTCTTACTTAGCAAATATGTCTGAACTTGTTCTTTTGATATTTAGGATCTCTTTTTGTTGTGCCAAAATCAGTCACCAATCACAGCAAGACATAGTCACCAATTAAGATCCAACAACAGAAAAGCCAGAGAAATACAAAGCTATCATCAACATTCTTGATAATCAACATCCATCTTAACTAACTATCAAGTTAAATCTGGATTGCTGATACTTTCCAGTGTGACAACAGGATCAAGAGCAACATGTTAAGTAATCATCATGTTGAAGTCGGCTAAAACATCTTATAAAAGAGAAGGAGACAAATGCAAAAGAGGCGAAGCTACATTCGAGCTTAAGCCATTATTTTTCTTGTCAACAAAACATACTCTCTTTGTACGCTTCATAGTCGATATTAGAAAAGTCAGAGAATAATAAAATAACAGTGGCATAGGACTTGCTTACAACATACAAAGCTTATTTTAATTTCTTTCAAAGAATGTTGAAGAAAATTAGGTGTCATACAAATGACAAGTAGAAGCAAAAGCATTCAAATCAGAAGTGTTTGATTCTTAAACCTCTACCTTAAGCTTATAGACAGCCTGAATTTTGATAGATGCGTGAACATGTTCAAACCTTCTATCTACACTTCCTTATTCAATAGAACTTACAATACAGACTATATTATGTAACATGCTAGTTCCAATGTTTGTTATAAGAGCTAGATAACAAGATCAAACAAGTAAATTTATAACCATATACTACAATAATAATACGCATTTGAAGCTGGAAAGTTTAGCTCTAGATTGCAACACTGTTGGGAATTCCTTTGCCAGTAATACCACCTTCACTAGTAGGAAAGAGCAAAGTGTACGGCATCACGACAGGTCCAACGCGGTTCTTCAGCATCTTGTCATGGTTTCGTGCTATAATTCTTTCTTCAATGTCTCCCAATTTTTTCCGAACTCCTCGAATGCTTGCAATGGATTTTTACTGATGTCCATTCAGGGGGTCTCTTTTTCCAAGGTACACCTCATCTGTTGAATGCCTTGACAAAATTTCTATAAGGGCAATTCCCAGAAGGGTCTGCAGCTGACCAGTGATTGTTCTCAGGAACAATTTGGTCAGGATTTGACTCTAGCTCTCATAGTCTGAAGTTCCTTTTTCAGGCATGAATCTTCTGCTATAGGTGCGGTTAGGAGGAACCTGCATAAGGGTATTGTCCAAAGTTGACCGCAGCATGGAGAGAGAAGCTATCCATAGATCATAGTGTGTTTCTATCAGCTCTTCGCGATTCTGCATTTTAGGCCACCAGGGTCTCGTTTTCTTGTCGCCATGACCCTCCTCTCGTAGTTCCTTCCACCAGGATTGCAGTTCAGACTCCTTTTGCATCATTTCACATAAATCTTTCCCATTTTTGGTATCCCATTGTAGTGGTCCACTTTGAGAAGTCAATTTACATATTTATAACTACCCTAAATTACCATCATCCAATGAGTATGCACAAAAGATGTGGGAAAGCAAACAAGTAGAATGAGATTGCAATTAAAGGCATACCTTAAAAAGACTATGTTAAAAAAGAAAAATTTTAAGATGGAAGGAGTATATGCTCTTTGACTTTGAACGAGGCCCAGCTATATAACAAATTCAATGTTGAGGATTAGGCCTAAGTCGTTAATGGTCACCATCGGGGATGTTATATTAATAGAAAGACAGATTAACTTGAAGATTATTGAGAATATTTAGGGAAATGTGCTTGGTTGGTTGAAATAAATGGGTAGGTATGTATATTGATATGTTAGGTTGGAAGAATAGATAGGTAGATTATTATAAAGATTATTAAATTACCCTTTTTCTAAATACTAATATAATATTATTTTGAATAATTTTCAAGACGCAAGAAGATGGGATGACTCGTACTAAAAGGAAGTGTGATGAGTGTGAAAAGAAAGCTACTAATAAAAGAGAGCAAGAATCAATGACAGGATAAATAGAAATAGGTATTAAAGAATGTTTTCAGTTTGGGGTTTCGTTAATAGAAAGAAAATGAAAATATTTAGCAGTAAAGAAATCATAGAGAATTACATGCTTTCTATTGTGATGATTTTGGATAGAGATAAGGAAGACAGCAAGTATGGAACTGATCTTGGACAATTTGGTTTGAAGAATTGATGCTTTTGTTTGGGGTTTTGAGGTTTTATGAAATAGATTTGCATGTGGATTTATATTGAGAATTAAGAGGAAGTTGGTCTGGGCTAATGGAAACCGTGGCGAAGGTCGAAGGCCAACGGGCCCGAAAGAGAAAAAAAGAAGAAAAAGTACTTATGAAAACAGAGTTGATAATTTGATAAGCCCTTCCTTATAAAAATGGCAGATATGCCCTTGATGACTTGGGAATTATGAATGGTTCTTGTGTAATATGATGGAACTGTATGGATAAGAAAGTCATGTTAATTGTACTGTCCTTGACAATGACTGGGGTAAAAGAATGCGTGCTAACGTCATTACCACCACTAAAATTCAGAAGTGCCTTGTTTTAATTGGAAAAATTATCGTCACATTAATTATATGTTTCTTTTCAAATTCTTCGAATTTATCGACATGCATTAATTTTATATGACATATAATTATATAAAAAATTTATCCATGTTCGTTGATAAGTGCATACGAACCGCAAATATAGAATTTTTTTTTTTTTATACAAGATATATATAAAAAATCCATAACGGCAAAGATAGCTATCGATAACCATAAATTGATCCAATGGAGGGTTGATAAACATGTAAAAACAATTCCTAATTGATACATTAAGAAGTAAAAGAAATAGAATACATAACTGTAAAGTCAAATTAACTGACAAATAACCAACTTTCATAACTTACTGAATTACTACAACAAAAACAGTAACTCTAATAAATACCAGTTCCAACCTTGTCTATCACCTGTACTAATTGTAAAGTCACGAATTCGATTCTTTATGCAGCCACATGAGAAATTAACCATAACCATGTCTCTACGAAAACACTAACTACCTATCTATGAATCTCATTTTCTCTAGAGCTTCTTGATTAGGTTACATCCTACTTCAAGTCCTTCAATCTCTTCAATGTAGGAAGAACTGGTTTAGGTTTTCTTGGTTTTGTCGACCCAAGTGATGAAGATGGTAGGAAGTAATGGTAGAGTGTGAAGATGGCAGTTGAGAAAGTGTTCAATAGACTCATAGCAGTGCATAGCATGGAGATATGACAGTGAGAAACAAATAGGCTACTAAGAAATGTGAGGTGGTAAAACAAATGACGCTAGGGGTTGATAAGAGCTAGGAGAAGAGAAAATTTTGCAGGACGCAAGAGATGGGGGGTTCATACTAAAAGGAGTATGATGGGTGTGAAGACGAAAGCTACTAGTAAAAGAAAAGAAAGAATCAATAACAGGATAAATATAAATGAGTATTGAAGAATGTTTTCAGCTTGGGGTTTCATTAACAGAAATAAAATGCCAGCACTAGGAAAAAAACCTCAAATCAATGGAGAACGAGGGGATTATTATTCCAAAAAATACATTGATTCGACACCACCAATCAAAACTCAACAGACTTCTCTTCCAATCAGAATTCAACAAGAGCGAAAAGACCAAATAACATTAGCTGTCAAAACCAAACCGACCTAAGCTGTTATTAAGAGCATTTATATCAATTCTATCCCATTTTAAGATCAAGATAAGGAGGATCTACACGTGTCAAGACAACTTGCAAAAACACTAATTACATTGAACTCAAAGGTATAAATTGACAGCTCTCTTTATGGAAGAAAATGTTAGGCATATGAGAGCTGGACATACATTCGAGTTTCAACCATTATTTTTCTCTGTAAACAAGCATTACTCCATCTTTAACGCCTACAGACGTATCAAAAAATAATTAGAGATAATAAAATAACAATGGATGTAGATTTGCTTATAGCATTGACCACTATAAAAATATCTCTGTAAGTTTTTTTTTATATTTCTTTAAGCATATACACCACTGTACTATAATAACTCTCATAATCATTTCATATGTAATTTCATAATATTGCACGTGCGAGGTTGTGGTATCAAAAATAGATATTAATATTTTCATTGCTGATGATATTTGGATAGATGAGGAAGAAAGCAAGTATGGAACTGATCTTGAACGTTTCTAGTTTGAAGAATTTGATGCTTTTGCTTCGGGTTGAGTTTTTTTTATGAAATTGATTCAATGAGTGAAGGAGGTTTATATTGAGAATTGAGAAGAAGCTGGCCTGCGCTAATGGAAACCGTGGCAAAGGCAGACAGGCCACATAGAGATAAAAAGAAGAAAACTACTTACGAAAACTGAGTTGATTGCCCCTCCTGATGACTAAATGGCAGATATGCCTTGATGCTTGGGATTATGAAAACAGAGTTCATGGTTCTTGTGAAATATGATGGGAGTGTATGGATAAAAAAGTCATGGAACAGAACTTTATGTAAAAAGTTTATGGCAGATAGCCCTTGATGACTTGGGGATTATGAAAAATGGTTCTTTGTAAATATGACGAAACTGTATGGATAAGAAAGTCATGCAACAAAGCTTTATGTAAATAAATTTATGGCAGATATGCCCTTGATGACTTGGGGATAATGAAAACAGAGTGAGGTTCTTGTGTAAATATGACGGGAGTGGATGGATAAGAAGTCATGGACAGAACTTTATGTAAATAAGTTTATGGCAGATATGCCTTGATGACTTGGGAATTATGAAAACACAGTTGAGGTTCTTGTGCAAATATGACGAGTGTATGGATAAGAAAGTCATGCAAACAAGACTTATGTAGATAAATTTAGGCAGATATGCCCTTGATGACTTGGGGAGTGGTGGTTCTTGTGTAAATATGACGGAAGTGTACGGATAAGAAAGTCATGTGACAAAACTTTATGAAATAAATTTATGGCAGATATGCCCTTGATGACTTGGGAATTATGAAAACAGAGTTGATGGTTCTTGTGTAAATATGACGGAAGTTATGGATAAGGAAGCATGCAAACAAAACTTTATGTAGAAAAATGGCAGATATGCCTTGATGACTTCGGGAACTTATTAAATAATTGGGATTTAAGTGGGTCAACTTATTGTGGCAAGTCACGAGTACTCAAGAAAGTACTTTATCATACACTTCCGTATATTTACACAAGACCATTACTCGTTTTCAGAAACCCCCAGTCATCAAGGGCTATCTGCCATTTAGTCGTCAACGAATGAGAGGATCATGCTTGCATTTTCTTCAATATGTACTCTTCGCCACAAGTTCCATTCGCCAAGGCAACTGACTCTCAAGTCTAACCAGTATAAAAGCCCTTCCACTCATTGAATCAATTTCACAAAAACCTCAACACCAAACAAAAGCATTCATTCTTCAAAACCAAACGTCCAAGATAGCTCCTCATCTCTTCAAACATCATCAGCAATAGAAAGCATGCATATCTCCATGATTTAAGGTTTTTTCCCTTACCGTGCTAAATATTTATTTCTTTCTATTAAAGAAGCCCCAAGCTGAAAACATTCTTCAGTACCCATTTCTATTTATTCTCACTAATCTCTGTTCTTCTCTTATTGTTAGCTTTCCCTTCATACCCATCACACTTCCTCTTAGTATGAACCGTCCCATTCTTGCGTCCTGGAAAATTTTCTTTCTTCTAGCTTGTCAACCCTTGCATCATTCATTTTATCACCCCTCATTTCTAGTAGCTCTATTTGTTTCTCATTATATCTCCATGTTATGCATTATTATGGAGTTTGATTAAACTTTCTTCAATTGCCTTCTTCACACTCTACGATCGCTCCTACCATTTTCATCAATTGGGTCAACAAAACCAGAAACCTAGAACCAGCTCTTGCTCCAATTGAGAGATTGAAGGACTTGAAGTAGAGGTAACCTAATGGAGCATGATCTGGAGCAAATTGAGATTATAAGTAGTTAGTGCTCTATAGAGACAAGGTGATAGTGGTTACATTGTCATGCTGCTATATGAAAATCTAATTCTAGACTTGAAAATTGTTATTTTAAGTTGCTGTTGTTGTTTTAGTAATTAGTAAGTTATGATAATTAGTTATTGTTAGTTAATTTGATTTTGTACTGACCACTAGATCCAACTACTTGTATTTATGTTTCTTTTACTATATTATATATATATATAAAGGAATGTTTTTACCGATTGGATCAAATTTACGGTTATTGGAAGCTATGTTTGCCGTTGGATTTTGATATATTAGATCTGGTTAAAAACAAAAAAATTATATTCACTGTTGGATTGCTCGTATTCAAATTAAAGAAAATCTAGAAAAAAATAATAAAAAAAATGCACTATTTATAAGAAAAAAAACAGTATAAATAAAATAACTTTTTCGTGAAGACGAAAGGTCGCACTCTCTTTCCCAATCCCAACCCGAAAGCAAGTAAAACTTGATAAAAGAAGAAATTCCCACAATCTGTTTCAGCTTGCTCTCTCTCTCCCTCTCCTCTCTGATGGTGATACCCGTTTACTCTTTCTGGTTTTATTTTAGTGGTGGTGTTGTTGCCTTTTCGATTGGCTGCTGTGATTGGTTTCATTGGCCGCGATTCCAAACTTGGAGTGTAGTTCTCTTTCTCCCTTTTCTTCTACGGTAGTTGTTTTTGTGTTCAAGATTTGGGTCATCGTAGTTGCGGAAATTGTGAATTAATTGAAAAGATGCTGGCAAAAACACCCTTGTTGTTTTGTAAAATATTCTCAAAGAGGGATGAATTTTTACTGTGTTTTGTGAGGGGAGAGTGTAGGATGATTCAAATTCTTCCTCTTAAGATTTCCTCTCTAGTTACTCTCTTCTCTATTTTAGGCTTCTAACTGTAAGTATCTCTTTATCATATTTGAGGATTATGTTAGTTTGATTCAAGTTTTGAGACTAAAATATAGGTGTTTGGTATTGATTTAAATCTCTCAATCTCGTTTGTTATTATATTTGGGAAATTGGAAGATAAAGAGCTAGAAGTGTACAACTATTTACAAACCGTTAATCTCCGAGCTTTACTCTAGTCATTAATTTTTGAAACTTGTTTATTCAATAATTCTTTTTGGGGCTTGATTATTGCATTTTTAATATGCTCTTTTGCGCTAAATAATCTGGGATTTTACCTTATAATTTGTTATATGAAATCGAAATGATAAAACAAAAGGCTTTCGTTTTGCGACCAAACTCGGAAATTCAACATCAAATTTCTCTAGAAGTTCTCCGAGGATCAATACGCATGGTAATATACAATTCCAGTGGGCATATGTGTTCATTACCAGTTCCTGATTTGTATTGGTCTTTGGGATTGGGAGAATTATTTGCTGGCCTCAATGTTATTCTATCACGGACCAAGGAAGAGTCAAACCTAGTATTGTGCGATTCTCGGTGTCTTGAAAATTCAAATCAAGATTAACTGAATACATTACAAAGGAATGCTATAATGAGTCATCCAACAATGTGAAGATCTGATAAAAAAGGTTCTGGCAATCGTATCTTTTTGTTGAATATTATGCTATAGGCTATGCGTCACTATTCTATCCATAAAAACTTCTGGATTTGGTAGTATCATGATGTTTCAGTTATGCCATGTTTTGGAATGAAGATATGCTGTTGAGTTTGTTTTTCATTTCCAGAAAGCTTTGAGATTGAACTTCGAATGCTTAAACACTTGACTTAAATGCACTAATTAATCAAGTCTCCATTGTGCTATAGTTTTGAATGGATATGTTTTCTCATGATGGTGGATTTAATTTTTAGAATGCTTGAGATTGATCAATTTGTAATACCAAAGGTCAGATATAAAATCATATTCTTTCCATCTAAAAAATTTTATCTGCTCTTTTCCAGGACATATTTTTCTAGAATTTAAGAACTTTTTTGTTTCACAATATCATGCCCATATAGAACTCTCATCTTGGTATAATAACATTGTCAGATTCCATAGAAAATGCTCAGGTCGATCTAACAATTTTGGTAATTCCTTGTGTTAAATGCAATCCTTAATACAAATACTTGGTCAAGCATTGCAACAATTCAGTTCATTCTCTTTTCTATGTCCAATTTAAATGTGATCAGTGCTGCCTTGTCAACGGAAATGAATGGATATTAAGATTCTGGTGAGTGGTTTAGGTTTGAATGTTCTCTCCATCAATGGGGGATTCAAGTAATCAACTTGGATGTGGGTCAACCGACAGAGCTTTTTATAGCTTCTACTCTGAGTGCCTAGCAGATAGACAGAGAAGAGAATATCTGCAAGTAAATCTCGTATCTTCCTGGATTCTCATACCTTCGCCTGAATGTTGACTTGAAAATTTTGTTTCAAAAAAAGGGCCTTTACTGAAAGTTTTTTTCAATAAATAATGTTTGGTGAGCGAAACTTATTGTGCATATCAAATTATAATAGTGGGTGGGCGTAGACATGGATGAATGTCTCATGTAAATCTTGCATGCTCCTATAATCTTATTAGGTTTCTTTCTTTTTTAATTTTTTTTTTAATTATGAATCAGTTCTAGGAATAGACTCATACTTATGTGTTCTTAGTGGTTATTAATTTATGATTAATGTGGTGAAGTTGCATGTAGAAAAAGAAGGAAGAGCTAGGATCTTTCCTAATCCTTTTAAAATGTTCATTATTGGTTATACAAACCAAAAATAAAAATCTTAATGCTGGATGGGAAAACTCAATTAAACAGTCTTCAAATTTAAGTTTTGTTTGTATGAATTTCTAATTGAGTTTATTTGTTGTTTTATGCAGGACCCTTTGGAGCTCAGTCCTGAAGAAAAAAGAAGCAACACTACTGTGAGAAACATGCATTGTATGACGAAGTCATTCCCTCCAACCCAATGCCATTGTCTTCCCCTAAAACAATCTGCTTCTCACCCCAAATCAAGGTGATTGTCCATCCCCAAGGTAACTGTTAATGTTAATGTGCAGTTTAGTTTTTATTTTATTTTTACTGCAGTTTAGGCAAGTTAATGTTTAGTTAGTTTGATTGACTTGAGTTAAAAAAAATGTGTGGGAGAAACCACTTATTGGCTTAGCTTTGCCTTAAGAAAATATGTAAGGCTGTGTGTTTTCCTCTGTAAGTAGACGAAAACAAAGAATAGAAAAAAGGGCGTAGAAAAAAGTGCAGAAATGGAAAATCAAAGACCAGAAATAAAGTAGAACTTTTCACAAATTCTTCTTTTAATTTCTCAAATTGTTCCTCTGTGTTCAGTTTTTAGACGACTTTTCAGATGTTTTCTTCAGGTCTTGAGCTCCACCTCTGTCTTTTCCTGGAAATTGTTTGTGTATTTGTGTGTGAAGTTGTTGAAACAAATCAGCCAATGTTAGCTCTGCATCTTGGTTCTACAGCCTAATTACTCATTGAGAAGATATAAGTTGGTGTGAACGAAGTGGATGGAATTTTCAGTGTATACATATGTTTACTTTGTGCTTAAAATCTGTTTGTTCATTGTGAGCGCGCAGGTTGTATTGCAGCTGTATAGGCAGTCTATAGATAAGATAATTTTTCTTTGATGGTATATCAATTTCCTGAAAGCCAAGCATTTCATCTTCATTTCAAGTTTCAGTACTTGAATGATTTATATTGATGGCAATTTCGGTTCTGAATGCAAAACTCTTGTATTGTGGTTACTCTATAGTAACCTTGATGTAAGGGTAGTCATAAATGATAATAACCTTTGATTTGATAGTAATAAGACTAAATTTTGGGATGGGATGGGATTGGGATTGGGATTGATATGATCGAGTTATATGGAGTACTTCTTTATCTATGATGTGTATGGAATGGAATTATAATGATTGGTCATGCATTCGATATATTTGATGACGGATCTTTTGGGTGGTATAATACAAGGGCCTTGTCCAAAAATTTAAGTAATTAGGGGTAAAATGTAATGGCAAATTCATGTTAATGAATTTCAAAATAAGGTATCATTGTCTTAAAATTTTATTAATAAGGGATAAAATTATAAAAAAATAAGATTATCAAGTAAAGAGAAGGACATTCAAATCAATACAAGCCTTTAGTCGTCCAATGTCACTGGTATTCCTTCAGTCGTCATCCTTCTCAGGTATTTTTTTTCTCAGTCGTCTTCGTAACCAGTTGCCAGTCGCCGCTTTCAACCTTTTTTTTGGCTCAATCGTCGTCGTAAAAAGTCGCTAGTGGCTGCTTTCAATCGTAATTCCTTCAGTCGTCTTTCCCAGGTTTTTTTTTGGGTCAGTCGTCGTCGTAACCAATCGTCAGACCGAGATTTCAATTTCTAAATGTTGATTTTTGCGATTCCATGTAAATTGATCATCCCGTCTTGCATGCATTCTAGTGATGTCTGTCGATGGGCGATGGTGTTGGCTGGCGAGTGGCGGTGGCCCTGAGTGGCCTGCAATTTGTTATAAATACAAGGGCCCTGTTCAAAAATTTAAGTAATTGGGGGTAAAATGCAATGGCAAATTCATGTTAATGAATTTCAAAATAAGGTATCATTGCCTTAAAATTTTATTAGTAAGGGATAAAATTATAAAAAAAAAAATAAGAGGATAAAATTAAAAAAAAAAAAATAAGATTATCAAGTAATCTCATAATACCTAAGAAAATTGTAGTATTCATATTACCATATATATAACCAACAAGAGTAATACTACACCAATAACCATTTCTCACAAACTTTTTCTCACCATGACGTGGTAGTTAGTAATTGGTTAGCTCGCAATTAATAAGTGAGACTCATGTAGGATCTGTTGTGACCTGACTAATTGCAAGTTGTCGTGTCAGGGTTGTGAGAGAAAGTTTGTGAGAGAGAATTGTTATTGGTGTAGTATTATTCAACCAGCAATAATTACTATTGGTTTTAGAAGATTACTAGAATCATGTATTACTTGATAACCAAACATGATAATCTAAATAATATAAAATGATATTGCCTCGGTAATGAGGGATAACCCCCAACCAAACACACCTTGATAAATAACCAACTTTCATAACTAACTGAATTACTACAATAAGAACAGTAACTCCAAGTAACTGCCAGTTTCAACCTTTGTACCACTTGTACTAATTGCAAAGTCACGAATTAGACTCTCAATGTTGCAACATGAAAAATTAATCATCACCTTATCTTTACATAGATACTAACTACCTATTTACAAATCTCAATTTGCTCCAGATCATTCTAAATTAGATTACCTCCTGTTTCAAGTCCTTCAATTTCTTCTGATCTTGGACATTTTTGGTTTGAAGAATTGAATGCTTTTGTTTGGGGTTGAGGTTTTTTATGAAATTGATTCAATGAGTGAAGGGGGTTTTATATCGAGAATTGAGAGGAAGTTGGCTTGGGCTAATGGAAACCGCGGCAAAGGCTTGACAAAAAGAGGCCGAACGACTTACACCTACCCAAGGTTTGACGAAACGATATTGGTACCCAAAAGGTTTGAAAATGACAAACAGGTACCTTCCGTCATGTGTTGTTAGTGATTTCCGTTTGCTAATGGTGAAAAGATTAGAATGCCCTTTGAGAAATATTAGTCTATTTTTTAATTACTTTTAGACCCCTTAAGTTTATTAATTTCACAAATACCCCCCAAAAAGTTTAAAAATTAACAAAAACACCCCCACCCACCCATACTTGCCAGATTCCGGTAGCACCGCCTATGGTAGCGAGAATCTGTCACAATGATCTACACCACCACAAAAAATAGCGGGTAATTCACCGATCTGGCCGAAAATCGACGGCCAAAGAAATGGCCATCGTTGACAGAGAACAACGGCCAAAGATGGAGTTTTGCGGCCGTCGATGACCAGATCTAGCAGTAGATCTGGTATTTTCTGACCAGATTCTAGCGGTGGTGGAGGGAATCTAGCACTACAGGTGGTAGGGGTGTTTTTGTCATTTTATAAAATTTTTATATATTTGGGTGTTTAGTTAAATTAGCAAACTTATGAGATTTTTTAGAAATTTTTAAAAAACTAAAATATCAAACTTTCAAGGGCATTCTAGTCTTTTCACCATTAGCAAATAGAAATCACTAACAGCACATGATGAAAGGTACTTGTTTATCATTTTCAAACCTTTTGGGTACCAGTCTGTCTTTTCGTCAAACCTTAGGTAGGTGTAAGTTATTTCCCTGACAAAAAGACGAAAAAGTACTTATGCAGACAGAGTCGATATGCCCTTTTCCTTGATGACTAAATGGTAGATATGCCCTTGATGACTTGGGGATTACGAAAACAGAGTTGATGGTTCTTGTGTAAATATGACAGAAGTGTATGGATAAGAGAGTACTTGTATCCACTTAACATGTACATACTACATACCATGTAAGTAATTAGGACCCATTTAACATAAAATAAGAGAGATCCACTTAACATGTAAGTAATTAGGTCCAACGAGATTATTTCAGCATCTTGTCATGGTTTCTTGCTATAATTCTTTGGATTTTGATAAGTGGAACCCAAAGGTTTATTAAAAAAGATGGCACCACTGGATTTTCTTTCAATTTGGATAGTTGCGATCCAACGGTGAACATAATTTTTTTTTTTTAAACCAAGATATAATATATTAAAATTCATATTAACTGTTGGATTTTATTTTAATTTGGACAGCAAAAACCCAATGATGAATATAGTTTCTTTTACCAAGATATAATATTTCAAAATCCATATTCACTGTTGGATTTTCTTTTAATTTGGATTAAATATTTGGAGAGTTGATTCTAAGTAACAGGGTCATGGAGCTACTTTTTTTTTTTATTTTCTTCACTAGGGCCCAATTAATCTAAATATTGGGATGGCTGCAATCCAAATTGAATCTGACTATGATTAATAAAAATATTGGGAGAGTTAATGGTCCATTTGGCTCACTATTGGAACACTATTATTAGTATTCCTAATAAACTTAAATAGTAAAAATAACTTATTCTCAAAATATTATTCTATATTATTCAATTTCTTTTAAACCTTCCTAAATTTATTAATTTAATTAAATACCCTCAAATATTTTTTTAAGAAATTATAAAAACACCCCAGCAACCCACATTTACTAGATTCTGGCCACCACTACCGAAAGCTGGCCGGAATATGGTATAATGGCATACTACTGGTTGAATCTGCTGGTAGTGCACCGATCTAGTCTTTTTCGACCAGATCTACGATAGATCTGGTTGTAACCAGTCGTCAACGACGACCAAGATATGGTCATCATTGACCATCAACGACGGTCGTATCTTTGGCCATCATTGACGACCAAATGTGGTTAGATCTGACTGTCCATGATCAGATCTTGTCATAGATCTAGCCTGAAACTGTGGATCCGATCGATCGTGCACTGATACGATGAATCTGACCACTGTCCAGTGGTGGTGGCTGGCTATCCGTATTTAATGGGTGGATTGGAAGTATTTTTGTTAACTTTTAGTATTTTATTATAGGGATTTTTAGTAAATAAATAAATATAGAAGATATTTTTATTAATTTCTAAATTTTATATCGTAACACCCCTTCAATTTAATTTTCTTCAAAATACTATTTTAAAAATTATCAAAATAATAAACCGAACGAGGCTAGTTCTAGGTAACTGGGTGATGACTCATGACCAGGGTGATAAATCTACGTAACTGGGTGATGACTCATGACCCTCACCGCCTCACAGGGCTACTTTTGTCCTGTCTCCTCTTTTGTTTTTTTATTTTCTTTGGACTTTGTATATCCCTCTCCCTTCTCGGTTTTCTTTTCTTCACTAGGGCCCACTTAATCAAGCACTGGGGGAAGTTGATTTCTGATCATCGTATTTAGGGTCATTTAATATGATGATAGAAAATCCAAATTAAAAGAAAGGAAAATCCAACGGTGCCATCTTATTGAATAAATCTATATTCATGGTTGGATTGCACCGTTGGGTTCCACGCGTCAAACGCCAAAGACAATAAACTTGATCCACGCGTTCTTAAAAATCGTGAATATCACGTTTAATGGAGTGTCAGCTTCTTTGGAAGGTGGGTTGCACTTACCTGGCTGGGGAGTGTGGAAGTGAATACCTTATATGGGTTCCACGCATCAAACGCCAAAGACAATAAATTTGATCCACGCGTTCTTAAAAACCGTGAATATCACGTTTAATGGAGTGTCAGCTTCTTTGGAAGGTGGGTTGCACTTACCTGGCTGGGGAGTGTGGAAGTGAATACCTTCGATGGGTCCCAGGCATCAAATGCCAAAGGCAATAAACTTGATCCACGCGTTCTTAAAAACCGTGAATATCACGTTTAATGGAGTGTCAGCTTCTTTGGAAGGTGGGTTGCACTTACCTGGCTGGGGAGTGTGGAAGTGAATACCTTCGATGGGTCCCAGGCATCAAATGCCAAAGGCAATAAACTTGATCCACGCGTTCTTAAAAACCGTGAATATCACGTTTAATGGAGTGTCAGCTTCTTTGGAAGGTGGGTTGCACTTACCTGGCTGGGGAGTGTGGAAGTGAATACCTTCGATGGGTCCCAGGCATCAAATGCCAAAGGCAATAAACTTGATCCACGCGTTCTTAAAAACCGTGAATATCACGTTTAATGGAGTGTCAGCTTCTTTGGAAGGTGGGTTGCACTTACCTGGCTGGGGAGTGTGGAAGTGAATACCTTCGATGGGTCCCACGCATCAAACTCCAAAGGCAACAAATGTCCACGCGTTCTTAAAAACCGTGAAAATCACGTTTCATGGAGATCAGCTTCTTTGGACGGTGGGTTGCACTTACCTGGCTGGGGAGCGTGGAAGTGAATACCTTCGATGGACATAGGACGGTAATTTCTTTTGTTGACTGGGGAAACTAATTGCTTTTGGAGTTTGCTTTTGATGTTGTCGGATTATCTTAAATCTTATTGGCCGTTAGATTGATCGAACAAGCTCGAAATTTGCTGCTATAAATGTAGTTTTAGTTCTGAGTATGCGCTCATCTTTTTGTTTTTGCTGTTATAACCATTCACAACCATGCATTTCTCCTTTGATTTGAGGTTTTTCTTCCCACCCCTACTAAAAATTTTCTTTTTCTTCCTATTAATGATACCTCAACATGAAAACATTATTCTATATCCATTTTTATTTATTTTATTATTGATTTTTACCCTTCTTTTATTACTAATTTTCCTCTTCATATCCATCACACTTTCTCTCAATACAAGTCATTCAATCTTCTTGCGTCCTGGAAAATTTTCTCTTATCTTAGCTTTGTCCATCCTAGCATCATTTGTTTTACCATTATCACATTTCTTCGTAGCCTATTGGTTTCTCATTATCACATCTCCATACCATGCATTACTATGGAGTCTAATCAAACGTTTCTTCAACTGCCTTCTTCACACTTTACCATCATCACTTCTTACCATCTTCATTACTTGGGTGAACCAAAACCAAGAGAACCCAGAACTAGCTCTTGCTACAGTTGAAGAGACTGAAGGACTTGAAGTGAGAGGTAACCTAATGGAGCATGATCTGGAGCAAATTGAAATTATAGCTAGTTAGTGTCTTTGTGGAAACAGGGTGGTGGTGGTGGTTACCTTGTCACGCTACTGTACTGAAAATCTAATTCTAAACTTTGCTATTAGTACATGTGATCCAAAGGTTGAAACTGCAACTTATTTTAAGTTGTCATTATTTGTCCATTAGTTTGATTTTGTAGTCACCATTAGTTGTATTTTCTGTGTCTTTTACTCTTTTTTAATAATATAATAAGAAAAGAAGTGTTGATGCTGGATTTTGGCACCAACGAATTATCACGTGCGTAATGTTGATTGGCTAAGCAACACACGTGATAATGAATATATGCGGTGAAATAAATATAAAGAGAGTTTTTAAAGTGGTTCGGATGCTAAGGTAGCAAGTCCTACGTCCACTGATTTGTATTAATATTAGTGTAGGTCAGGTCGCAAAAGCGGACTGACTTACAGAAGAGTTGGAAAAAGTAAATGTGTTTACAGGAGAGAGAGAGAGAGTTTCTCAATGTAAAAATGGCCGAATCCCCTTAATGAAGGGGTCTTCTTCATTTTATATCAAACTGAAGCGTGTAATCATCATTAAATCCATGGATTGGTGTGACTGTCAGGATATAATCCGGCTTTATGTCCCATTGCTCTCTTCCCAAGCTGACTTCGCATGATTTATTACAGGGAAATGGACGCGTGTGAGCTCCATATCATTTAGCAGGCCTGACATGTGCGTGTTATTCTGACGGAAATAGATCATCCTTCACGTGACTTTCCCACGTCAGCTCTTTATTTTCCCAGGCATAACAAGAAGCATAAATAAAACGTACTTTTTTGTGAAGTTGAAAGGTCGCACAGTTCCATAATCTGTCCCAGACCAGAAAACAAAACAAGTAAATGACAAAGAAAAATGCTATCCCAGACTTACAAAATGACATCAATAAAAAGAAAAAAAAAAAAAAAACGAAAAAACAAAGAGAGAGAAATACCCACTATTGGTTCAGCTTGCTCTCTCTCTCTCTCTCTCTCTGATGGTGAGACCCGTTGACTCTTTCTGGTTTTATTTTAGTGGTAGTGTTGTCGCCTTTTCGATCTGGCTGCTCTGACTGGTTTCATTTGGTCGCGATTCCAAACTTGGAGTATTAGTTCTCTTTTCTTCCTTTTTCTTCTACAGTAGTTTGTTTTTGTGTTCAAGATTTGGGTCATCGTAGTTGCGGAAATTGTGAATCACATTGAAAAGATGCCTGGCAAAAACAACCTTTGTTTGTTTTATTAAATATTTTCAAAGAGGGATGAATTTTCACTGTGCTTTGTGAGGGGAGAGTTTATGGACGATTCAAATTCTCCCTCTTAAGCTTTCCTCTCTAGTTACTCTTTTCTCTATATTTATAGGCTTTCTAATTCCAGTTGGGCATATGTGTTTATTCACCGGTTCCTGACTTTGTATTGGTCTTTGTGGATTAGGAGAATTTATTTTGCCGGCCTCGATGATATTCGATTATCATGGACCAAGGAAGAGTGTGTCTTGAAAATTCAAATCAAGATTAACTGAATAATGCTTACAAAGGAACTGCTACAATGAGTCATCCAGCAAATGTGAAGATCCTGATAAGAAAGGTTCTTGCAGTCGTATCTTTTTGTTGAAAATTATGCTATAGGTTATGCGTCACTTATTCTATCTGTAAAAACTTCTGGGTTTGGTAGTATCATGTGTGTATTAATGCATTGTTTTTGATGTATAAATCGCTACAGTCACCTACTCTGAATGCTTAAACTAGTTGATCTTGAGCAGTCTAGAGTGCCTGTATGGCATGTTGTTTCAATTATGCCAGGGTTTGGAATGAATATATGTTGTTGAGGTTGTTTTTCATTTTCCCGAACGCTCTGAGATTGAACTTCGAAAGCTTAAACACTTGACTTTAAATGCACCTAATTAATCAAGTTTCCATTGTGTTACACTTTTGAATGGATATGTTTTCTCATGATGGTTAGATCTTAATTTTTAGAATGCTTGAGATTGATCAATTTGTTAATACCAAAGATCAGATTCATAAATGATATTCTTTCCATCCTAAAAAATTTTATCTGCTCTTTTTTCGAGGATATAATTTTCTAGAATTTAAGAACTTTTTTGTTTCTACAATATTATGCCCATATAGAACTCTCATCTTGGACTGTAATAACATTGTCAGATTCCATAGAAAATGTTTTTCTATGACCAATTTAAACGTGATCAGTGCTGCCTTGTCAACTGGAAATGAATGGATGTTTAAGCATTCTGGTGAGTGGTTTCAGGTTTGAATGTTCTCTCCATCAATAGTGATTCAAGTAATCAACTTGTGGATTTTGTTCAACATACAGAGCTTTTTATTAACTTCTACTCTGAGTACCTAGCGGATAGACAGAGAAGAGAATATCTGCAACTAGTAACTCTCGTATCTTCCTGGATCTTATACCCTTCTCTTGAATGTTGACTTGAAAATTTTGTTTCACTGAAAATGTTTTCTTTAATAAATAATTTGTTTGGTGAGTGAAACTTATAATAAGTGGATAGGCATAGACATTGGATGAATGTCTCTGCTAAATCTTGCATTGCTTCTCCTCTATAACTCTTACTAGTTTTTTTTTTTTTTCTTTAAATTATGAATCAGTTCTTGAAATTGATTCAAGAAAATGGCCCCTGGGGAGATTAATAACTACATAAAGCTATAAAAACACGTTTATAAAAATGAGTCAAAATGTTTTTAGAAATAGTTCATAATTCACAAGTACAATTGACCATAATCCATAATGAGATTAAATTTATTATGGTCAATGGTTAACCATAAATGTTTTTAGTGTGGCCGCAAGAGGACTCTAAATTAAACCCCACCTCAAGCAAGACATCAACTTCTCTCGTCGTGGAGAAGAGACTTTTAATATTGTTCTTGTCAAGTGTGTCCAGCCCGCTTCTCACGAATGGGAAATGGGCCCACTATCCAGTTTGCAGAGCTATGGAATCTATTTCAGCGTTTCTCGAACCAGTTTCATCACACTCTACAAGTGTCCGGGCCAGTCAGCTAATTTTTTAGGCCCCGAAGTTAGCAGTCAGGTAAATCTTGGCGTGATTATCCCTATTAGCAACTTACCTCTTAAATAATACACCCAAAAATCTTAGTTGATTGTTGAGCCACCCAATGGTGTTAGAGCTGGTTCAATTTCTTATTACAAAAATATGACATCTATGGAGGTAAAAACTAACCATGTATTGGTTTTTATTATAGTCCGTGTATAATAGATAATTACAGTTTCACCCTTAGGAATACATAAATTAGCAGATAGATGCTTGTACTTTTTGTTTCTTCAACCACTTTTACTATGATTCATTATCCAAGAAAGAGGGATGGAAAGTGTCTTTCTATACATTCAACTTGATTGGCTCTGTTTATGGTTAATTTTCGTGGGAACGGAACGTGTAGTAGTGAGTCAAGTTCATCAAAGAAATCAAAGTTTTGGACATGTATAATTGTTCTCTGAATCCTTCATGGTGCAAGAACTTACTGTTTGTGAATGGATGGAATTCCTCAGCTATTTATATTTATTTTTATGTTTTGATAGTCTTACTTAGCAAATATGTCTGAACTTGTTCTTTTGATATTTAGGATCTCTTTTTGTTGTGCCAAAATCAGTCACCAATCACAGCAAGACATTAGTCACCAATTAAGATCCAACAACAGCAAGAGCTAGAGAAATACAAGCTATCATCAACTCACCTTGATAATCAACATCCATCTTAACTTAACTATCAAATTAAAATCTGGATTGCTGATACTTTCCACGTGTGACAACAGGATCAAGAGCAACATGTTGAGTAATCATCACGTTGAAGTCGGCTAAATAACATCTTATAAAAGAGAAGGAGAACAAATGCATAAGGAGGCGAAGCATACATTCGAGTCTAAGCTATTATTTTTCTCTGTAAACAAAACATTACTCTATTTTTGTACGTTTTATAGTCGATATTAGAAAAATAGTTAGAGAATAATAAAATAACAGTGGACGTAAGACTTGCTTACAACATACAGAGCTTATTTTAATTTCTTTCAAAGAATGTTCAAGAAAATTTAAGGTTGGTCATACAAATAGACAAGTAGAAGCAAAAGCATTCAAATCAGAAGTGTTTGATTCTTAAACCTCTACCTTTAAAATTATAGCACAGCATGAATTTTGATAGATGCGTGAACATGTTCAAACCTTCTATCTACACATTCCTTATTCAATAGAACTTACAATACAGACTATATTATGTAACATGCTAGTTCCAATGTTTGTTATAATGAGCTAGATAACAAGATCAAACAAGTAAATTTATAACCAATATACTACAATAATAATACGAATTTGAAGCTGGAAAGTTTAGCTCTAGATTGAAACACTGTTGGGAATTCCTTTGCCAGTAATACCACCTTCACTAGTAGGAAAGAGCAAAGTGTACGGCATCACGACAGGTCCAACGCGGTTCTTCAGCATCTTGTCATGGTTTCGTGCTATAATTCTTTCTTCAATGTCTCCCAATTTCTTTCCGAACTCCTCGAATGCTTGCAATGGATTTTTATCTGATGTCCATTCAGGTGTGTCTCTTTTTCCAAGGTACACCTCATCTGTTGAATGCCTTGACAAAATTTCTATAAGGGCAATTCCCAGAAGGGTCTGCAGCTGACCAGTGATTGTTCTCAGGAACAATTTGTCAGGATTTGACTCTAGCTCATCATAGTCTGAAGTTCCTTTTTCAGGCATGAATCTTCTGCTTATAGTCCGGCGGTTAGGGAGGAAACCTGCATAAGGGTATTGTCCAAAGTTGACCGCAGCATGGAGAGCAGAAGCTATCCATATGATCATAGTGCATGTTTCTATCAGCTCTTCGCGATTCTGCATTTTAGGCCACCAGGGCTCGTTTTTCTTGTCGCCATGACCCTCCTCTCGTAGTTCCTTCCACCAGGATTGCAGTTCAGACTCCTTTTGCATCATTTCACATAAATCTTTCCCATTTTTGGATATCCCATTGTAGTGGTCCACTTTGAGAAGTCAATTTACATAATTTATAACTACCCTAAATTACCATCATCCAATGAGTATGCACAAAATGATGTGGAAAGCAAAACAAGTAGAATGAGATTGCAATTAAAGGCATACCTTAAAAAGTACTATGTTAAAAAAGAAAAATTTTAAGATGGAAGGAGTATATGCTCTTTGACTTTGAACGAGGCCCAGCTATATAAACAAATTTACAATGTTGAGGAATTAGGCCTAAGTCGTTAATGGTCACCATCGGGGATGTTATATTAATAGAAAGACAGATTAACTTGAAGATTATTGAGAATATTTAGGGAAATGTGCTTGGTTAGGTTGAAATAAATGGGTAGGTATGTTATATTGATATGTTAGGTTGGAAGAATAGATAGGTAGATATATTATAAAGATTATTAAATTACCCTTTTTCTAAATACTAATATAATATTATTTTTTGAATAATTTTCAAGACGCAAGAAGATGGGATGACTCGTACTAAAAGGAAGTGTGATGAGTGTGAAAATGAAAGCTACTAATAAAAGAAGAGCAAGAATCAATGACAGGATAAATAGAAATAGGTATTAAAGAATGTTTTCAGTTTGGGGTTTCGTTAATAGAAAGAAAATGAAAATATTTAGCAGTAAAGAAATCAATAGAGAATTACATGCTTTCTATTGCTGATGATATTTGGATAGAGATAAGGAAGACAGCAAGTATGGAACTGATCTTGGACAATTTTGGTTTGAAGAATTTGATGCTTTTGTTTGGGGTTTTGAGGTTTTTATGAAATAGATTTGCATGTGGATTTTATATTGAGAATTAAGAGGAAGTTGGTCTGGGCTAATGGAAACCGTGGCGAAGGTCGAAGGCCAACGGGCCCGAAAGAGAAAAAAAGAAGAAAAAAGTACTTATGAAAACAGAGTTGATAATTTGATAAGCCCTTCCTTATAACTAAATGGCAGATATGCCCTTGATGACTTGGGAATTATGAATGGTTCTTGTGTAAATATGATGGAACTGTATGGATAAGAAAGTCATGTTAATTGTACTCTGTCCATTGACAATGACTGGGGTAAAAATGAATGCGTGCTAACGTCATTACCACCACTAAAATTCAGAAGTGCCTGTTCTTTTAATTGGAAAAATTTATCGTCATACATTAATTTTATATGTTTCTTTTCAAATTCTTCGAAATTTATCGACATGCATTAATTTTATATGACATATAATTTATATAAAAAAATTTATCCATGTTCGTTGGATAAGTGCAATCGAACCGCAAATATAGAATTTTTTTTTTTTTTTATACCAAGATATAATATATAAAAATCCATAACGGCAAAGATAGCTATCGATAACCATAAATTGATCCAATGGAGTTGGTTGATAAACATGTAAAAACAATTCCTTAATTGAATACATTAATGAAGTAAAAGAAATAGAAAATACATAACTGTAAAGTCAAATTAACTGACAAATAACCAACTTTCATAACTTACTGAATTACTACAACAAAAACAGTAACTCTAAATAACTACCAGTTCCAACCTTTGTATCACCTGTACTAATTGTAAAGTCACGAATTCGATTCTTTATGCAGCCACATGAGAAATTAACCATAACCATGTCTCTACAGAAACACTAACTACCTATCTATGAATCTCAATTTTCTCTAGAGCATTCTTGATTAGGTTACATCCTACTTCAAGTCCTTCAATCTCTTCAATTGTAGGAAGAACTGGTTCTAGGTTTTCTTGGTTTTGGTCGACCCAAGTGATGAAGATGGTAGGAAGTAATGGTAGAGTGTGAAGATGGCAGTTGAGAAAGTGTTCAATTAGACTCCATAGCAGTGCATAGCATGGAGATATGACAGTGAGAAACAAATAGGCTACTAAGAAATGTGAGGGTGGTAAAACAAATGACGCTAGGGTTGATAGAGCTAGGAGAAGAGAAAATTTTGCAGGACGCAAGAAGATGGGACGGTTCATACTAAAAGGGAGTATGATGGGTGTGAAGACGAAAGCTACTAGTAAAAGAAAAGAAAGAATCAATAACAGGATAAATATAAATGAGTATTGAAGAATGTTTTCAGCTTGGGGTTTCATTAACAGAAATAAAATGCCAGCACTAGGAAAAAAACCTCAAATCAATGGAGAACTGAGGGGATTCTATTATTCCAAAAATATACATTGATCTCGACACCACCAATCAAAACTCAACAG
This sequence comes from Pistacia vera, assembly GCF_008641045.1. Taxonomy (NCBI): domain Eukaryota; kingdom Viridiplantae; phylum Streptophyta; class Magnoliopsida; order Sapindales; family Anacardiaceae; genus Pistacia; species Pistacia vera. Next base: position 264,543 of record NW_022196735.1, on the reverse strand, counting down.
ACTTCTCTTCCAATCAGAATTCAACAAGAGCGAAAAGACCAAATAACATTAGCTGTCAAAACCAAACCGACCTAAGCTGTTATTAAGAGCATTTATATCAATTCTATCCCATTTTAAGATCAAGATTAAGGAGGGATCTACACGTGTCAAGACAACTTGCAAAAACACTAATTACATTGAACTCAAAGGTATAAATTGACAGCTCTCTTTATGGAAGAAAATGTTAGGCATATGAGAGCTGGACATACATTCGAGTTTCAACCATTATTTTTCTCTGTAAACAAAGCATTACTCCATCTTTATACGCCTTACAGACGATATCAAAAAAATAATTAGAGAATAATAAAATAACAATGGATGTAGGATTTGCTTATAGCATTTGAACCACTATAAAAATATCTCTTGTAAGTTTTTTATTTATATTTCTTTAAGCATATATCACCACTGTACTATAATCAACTCTCATAATCATTTCATATGTAATTTCATAATATTTTGCACGTGCGAGGTTGTTGGTATCAAAATTAGATATTAATATTTTCTATTGCTGATGATATTTGGATAGATATGAGGAAGAAAGCAAGTATGGAACTGATCTTGAACGTTTCTAGTTTGAAGAATTTGATGCTTTTGCTTCGGGTTGAGGTTTTTTTATGAAATTGATTCAATGAGTGAAGGAGGTTTTATATTGAGAATTGAGAAGAAGCTGGCCTGCGCTAATGGAAACCGTGGCAAAGGCAGACAGGCCACATAGAGATAAAAAGAAGAAAAACTACTTACGAAAACTGAGTTGATATGCCCCTCCTTGATGACTAAATGGCAGATATGCCCTTGATGCTTGGGATTATGAAAACAGAGTTCATGGTTCTTGTGAAATATGATGGGAGTGTATGGATAAAAAAGTCATGGAACAGAACTTTATGTAAATAAGTTTATGGCAGATATGCCCTTGATGACTTGGGGATTATGAAAAAATGGTTCTTGTGTAAATATGACGAAACTGTATGGATAAGAAAGTCATGCAACAAAGCTTTATGTAAATAAATTTATGGCAGATATGCCCTTGATGACTTGGGGATAATGAAAACAGAGTTGATGGTTCTTGTGTAAATATGACGGGAGTGTATGGATAAGAAAGTCATGGAACAGAACTTTATGTAAATAAGTTTATGGCAGATATGCCCTTGATGACTTGGGAATTATGAAAAAATGGTTCTTGTGCAAATATGACGAAAGTGTATGGATAAGAAAGTCATGCAAACAAGACTTTATGTAGATAAATTTATGGCAGATATGCCCTTGATGACTTGGGGAGTTGGTGGTTCTTGTGTAAATATGACGGAAGTGTACGGATAAGAAAGTCATGTGACAAAACTTTATGTAAATAAATTTATGGCAGATATGCCCTTGATGACTTGGGAATTATGAAAACAGAGTTGATGGTTCTTGTGTAAATATGACGGAAGTGTATGGATAAGGAAGTCATGCAAACAAAACTTTATGTAGATAAATTTATGGCAGATATGCCCTTGATGACTTCGGGAATCTTATTAAAATAATTGGGCATTTAAGTGGGTCAAACTTATTGTGGCAAGTCACCGAGTAACTCAAGAAAGTACTTTTTTATCCATACACTTCCGTCATATTTACACAAGAACCATTACTCTGTTTTCAGAACCCCCCAGTCATCAAGGGCATATCTGCCATTTAGTCGTCAACGAATGAAGGAGGATCATATGCTTGCATTTTTCTTCAATATTTGTACTCTTCGCCACAAGTTCCATTCGCCAAGGCCAACTGACTCTCAAGTCTAACCAGTATAAAAGCCCTTCCACTCATTGAATCAATTTCACAAAAAACCTCAACACCAAACAAAAGCATTCAATTCTTCAAACCAAAAACGTCCAAGATCAGCTCCTCATCTCTATCCAAACATCATCAGCAATAGAAAGCATGCAATTCTCCATTGATTTAAGGTTTTTTCCCTTACCGCTGCTAAATATTTTTATTTTCTTTCTATTAAAGAAGCCCCAAGCTGAAAACATTCTTCAGTACCCATTTCTATTTATCCTGTCACTAATTCTTGTTCTTCTCTTATTGTTAGCTTTCCTCTTCATACCCATCACACTTCCTCTTAGTATGAACCGTCCCATCTTCTTGCGTCCTGGAAAATTTTCTCTTCTTCTAGCTTTGTCAACCCTTGCATCATTCATTTTATCACCCTCTCATTTCTTAGTAGCCTATTTGTTTCTCATTATTATATCTCCATGTTATGCATTATTATGGAGTTTGATTAAACTTTTCTTCAATTGCCTTCTTCACACTCTACGATCGCTTCCTACCATTTTCATCAATTGGGTCAACCAAAACCAAGAAAACCTAGAACCAGCTCTTGCTCCAATTGAAGAGATTGAAGGACTTGAAGTATGAGGTAACCTAATGGAGCATGATCTGGAGCAAATTGAGATTATAAGTAGTTAGTGTCTCTATAGAGACAAGGTGATAGTGGTTACATTGTCATGCTGCTATATTGAAAATCTAATTCTAGACTTGAAAATTGTTATTTTAAGTTGCTGTTGTTGTTTTAGTAATTAGTAAGTTATGATAATTAGTTATTTGTTAGTTAATTTGATTTTGTACTGACCACTAGATCCACTACTTGTATTTTATGTTTCTTTTACTATATTAATATATATAATAAAGGAATTGTTTTTACCGATTGGATCAAATTTACGGTTATTGGAAGCTATGTTTGCCGTTGGATTTTGATATATTAGATCTTGGTTAAAAACAAAAAAAATTATATTCACTGTTGGATTGCTCGTATTCAAATTAAAAGAAAATCTAGAAAAAATAATAATAAAAAAAATGCACTATTTTAATAAGAAAAAACAGTATAAATAAAATATACTTTTTCGTGAAGACGAAAGGTCGCACTCTCTTTCCCAATCCCAAACCCGAAAGCAAGTAAAACTTGATAAAAGAAGAAATTCCCACAATCTGTTTCAGCTTGCTCTCTCTCTCTCTCTCTCTCTCTGATGGTGATACCCGTTTACTCTTTCTGGTTTTATTTTAGTGGTGGTGTTGTTGCCTTTTCGATCTGGCTGCTGTGATTGGTTTCATTTGGCCGCGATTCCAAACTTGGAGTGTTAGTTCTCTTTTCTCCCTTTTTCTTCTACGGTAGTTTGTTTTTGTGTTCAAGATTTGGGTCATCGTAGTTGCGGAAATTGTGAATTAAATTGAAAAGATGCCTGGCAAAAACAACCCTTGTTTGTTTTGTAAAATATTCTCAAAGAGGGATGAATTTTTACTGTGTTTTGTGAGGGGAGAGTGTATGGATGATTCAAATTCTTCCTCTTAAGATTTCCTCTCTAGTTACTCTCTTCTCTATTTATAGGCTTTCTAACTGTAAGTATCTCTTTTATCTATATTTGAGGGATTATGTTAGTTTGATTCAAGTTTTGAGACTAAAATATAGGTTTTGGTATTGATTTAAATCTCTCAATCTCGTTTGTTATTTATATTTTGGGAAATTGGAAGATAAAGAAGCTAGAAGTGTACCAAACTATTTACAAACCGTTAATCTCCGAGCTTTACTCTAGTCATTAATTTTTGAAACTTGTTTATTCAATAATTCTTTTTGGGGCTTGATTATTGCATTTTTAATATGCTCTTTTGCGCTAAATAATCTGGGATTTTACCTTATAATTTGTTTATATGAAATCAGAAATGATAAAACAAAAGGCTTTCGTTTTGCGACCAAAACTCGGAAATTCAACATCAAATTTCTCTAGAAGTTCTCCGAGGATCAATACGCATGGTAATATACAATTCCAGTTGGGCATATGTGTTCATTCACCAGTTCCTGACTTTGTATTGGTCTTTGTGGATTGGGAGAATTTATTTTGCTGGCCTCAATGTTATTCTATCACGGACCAAGGAAGAGTCACAACACCTAGTATTGTGCGATTCTCGGTGTCTTGAAAATTCAAATCAAGATTAACTGAATAATGCTTACAAAGGAACTGCTATAATGAGTCATCCAACAAATGTGAAGATCCTGATAAAAAAGGTTCTGGCAATCGTATCTTTTTGTTGAATATTATGCTATAGGCTATGCGTCACTTATTCTATCCATAAAAACTTCTGGATTTGGTAGTATCATGATGTTTCAGTTATGCCATGTTTTGGAATGAAGATATGCTGTTGAGTTTGTTTTTTCATTTCCAGAAAGCTTTGAGATTGAACTTCGAATGCTTAAACACTTGACTTTAAATGCACCTAATTAATCAAGTCTCCATTGTGCTATAGTTTTGAATGGATATGTTTTCTCATGATGGTTGGATCTTAATTTTTAGAATGCTTGAGATTGATCAATTTGTTAATACCAAAGGTCAGATTCATAAATCATATTCTTTCCATCCTAAAAAATTTTATCTGCTCTTTTTCCAGGACATATTTTTCTAGAATTTAAGAACTTTTTTGTTTCTACAATATCATGCCCATATAGAACTCTCATCTTGGTGTATAATAACATTGTCAGATTCCATAGAAAATGCTCAGGTCGATCTAACAATTTTGGTAATTCCTTTGTGTTAAATGTCAATCCTTAATACAAATACTTGGTCAAGCATTGGCAACAATTCAGTTCATTCTCTTTTCTATGTCCAATTTAAATGTGATCAGTGCTGCCTTGTCAACTGGAAATGAATGGATATTTAAGCATTCTGGTGAGTGGTTTCAGGTTTGAATGTTCTCTCCATCAATAGGGGGATTCAAGTAATCAACTTGTGGATGTTGTTCAACAGACAGAGCTTTTTACTAGCTTCTACTCTGAGTGCCTAGCAGATAGACAGAGAAGAGAATATCTGCAACAAGTAACTCTCGTATCTTCCTGGATCTTATACCCTTCGCCTGAATGTTGACTTGAAAATTTTGTTTCAAAAAAAGGGCCTTTTACTGAAAATGTTTTTTTCAATAAATAATTTGTTTGGTGAGCGAAACTTATTGTGCATATCAAATTATAATATGTGGGTGGGCGTAGACATGGGATGAATGTCTATGCTAAATCTTGCATTGCTCCTCTATAACTCTTATTAGGTTTCTTTCTTTTTTTAATTTTTTTTTTTAATTATGAATCAGTTCTAGGAATAGACTCATACTTATGTGGTTCTTAGTGGTTATTAATTTATGATTAATGTGGTGAAGTTGCATGTAGAAAAAGAAAGGAAGAGCTAGGATCTTTCCTAATCCTTTTAAAATGTTTCACTTATTGGTATATACAAACCAAAAATAAAAATCTTAATGCTGTATGGTAAAACTCAATTAAACAATGTCTTCAAATTTAAGTTTTGTTTGTATGAATTTCTAATTGAGTTTATTTGTTGTTTTATGCAGGACCCTATTGGAGCTCAGTCCTGAAGAAAAAGAAGCAACACTACTGGCTGAGAAACATGCATTGTATGACGAAGTCATTCCCCTCCAACCCAATGCCATTGTCTTCCCCTAAAAACAATCTGCTTCTCACCCCAAATCAAGGTGATTGTCCATCCCCCAAGGTAACTGTTAATGTTAATGTGCAGTTTAGTTTTTATTTTATTTTTACTGCAGTTTAGTCAAGTTAATTGTTTAGTTAGTTTGATTGACTTGAGTTAAAACATGTGATGTGGGAGAAACCACTTATTGGCTTAGCTTTGGGCCTTAAGAAAATATGTAAGGCTGTGTGTTTTCCTCTGTAAGTAGACGAAAACAAAGAAATAGAAAAAAGGGCTGTAGAAAAAAGTGCAGAAATGGAAAATCAAAAGACCAGCAAATAAAGCTAGAACTTCTTCACAAATCTTCTTCTTTTAATTTCTCAAATTGTTCCTCTGTGTTCAGTTTTTAGACGACTTTTCAGATTGTTTTCTTCAGGTCTTGAGCTCCACTCCTCTGTCTTTTCCTGGAAATTGTTTGTGTATTTGTGTTGTGAAGTTGTTGAACAAATCAGCCAATGTTAGCTCTGCATCTTGGTTCTACAGCCCTAATTACTCATTGAGAAGATATAAGTTCTGGTGTGAACGAAGTGGATGGAATTTTCAGTGTATACATATGTTTACTTTGTGCTTAAAATTCTGTTTTGTTCATTGTGAGCGCAGGTTGTATTTGCAGCTGTATAGGCAGTCTATAGATAAGATAATTTTTCTTTTGATGGTATATCAATTTCCTTGAAGCAACGCATTTCATCTTCATTTCAAGTTTCAGCTACTTGAATGATTTATATTGATGGCAATTTTCTGGTTCTGAATGCAAACTCTTGTATTTTGGTTACTCTATAGTAACCTTGATGTAAGGGTTAGTCATAAATGATAATAACCTTTGATTTGATAGTCAATAAGACTAAATTTTGGGATGGGATGGGATTGGGATTGGGATTGATATGATCGAGTTATATGGAGTACTTTCTTTATATTATGATGTGTTATGGAATGGAATTATAATGATATGGTCATGCATTCGATATATTATGAGGATCTTTTGGGTGTATAATTTGCTTATTAACGGTAAATCAGTAAATCACAATGCAAAATTGTTGTACAGTGCTGACAGATATTGTTATTGAAGTTGTATCGTTTGGATGCACGGCATAAGCATTGTGTCTAAAACTAGAAGAGATTCTACCCTGGACTATAATGCGGAAGCACGGTTCCGTTTTAAGCTTTAAAAGAGATTATGCGTTTGATTGTAATGCCAAAAGGAGGATCTCATCTTATCATCATATTGCATGCATTAGTCCGAAAAGGTGTTATGCATACAAACTAATGTGATGTTATTGTAAGACCGGTTCATTTATATTGGGCACATAGTGTGGCCGCAAGAGGATTCCAAATTAACCCCACCTCATTCTAAACATCAACTTCTCTCGTAGTGAAGAAGAGACTTTTAATATTGTTCTTATCAAGTCTGTACAACCCGCTTCTCACCAACTTTGTTACCTGATTCTTCCCATTTTGTTCCCTGTCCTTCCTACTTATATCTTTAATGAAGCCCAAAGGAGCAGACTTACTGAAGATCAAGCAAAAATCTATTGAATTTTCTTTCTATTGTTCAAACCGCATGGAGAAGATGATGGGAAATGGGCCCAAGATGTTGTTATGCAGATTCTCCAATATCCAGTACTGTTTATATTGTCAACAGTTCTTGTACTTCTGATACTGTTACTCTCTCTTTACACCCATCTTACTGCCTCTCAGTCTCAGCACGAGCTCTCTCGTTGTCACACACAATAGAGATTTCTCAATCCTTTTGTCTCTGTTATTCTGTTAATCCTAACCTCAACCATTTTGCAACCCTATTGTTTCTGGATGACCTATGTGTTTTTAATTACCATATCACCTTGGTTTGCAGAGCTATGGAGTCTATTTCAGCGTTTCTTGAACTAGTTTCATCACACTCTAAAAGTGTTCGGCCAGTCAGCTAATTTTTTGGTTCTAAAATTGACAGCCGGGTAAATCCCAACGTGACCACCCTATAATATATCAAAGAGTCTTAGTTAACTGTTGGCCTCACCCGATGGTAGTAGAGTTAGGTCAATTTCGTATTACAAAAATATGATATCTATGCACGTAAAAAGTAACCATATATTGGTTTTTATTCTAGTCTCTTGTGACTTCCCTAATACCATTGAATTGATTCTAACCTCTCTATTTAGTATTTATAAGCAGAATAGGACATTTTTTTTCTACTATGCTTCATATTTCAAATCCTAATAAGACTCTTCTAATTTAATGCAATCTCCTATTTTGACTTAAAAATAAAGTCTTAAGTCAATTCTTCTTTCTTAATACAACTCATAATAAAAGGAAAATCAATTATTCTCTATTATAAATTCCTAAACTGAAATTTTCCTAAAAATCTTCGTCAACTATTAAAAAAAAAAAAAAAAAAAAAAAAAGGGTCCACATTCCAACAGTTTTGGATGTTAAGAAAATAGTTGAGAGCATGACAAACGGTGGTACACAAGATTTTGAAGTGTTTCTTTGGAACAGAGAAGCTTCAGAACTCAGTAATTTTCGGCTAGTTATGACATCAAGTGTATTGATCAAAGGCCCTTATAAAGATGCTGCGCCATAATTGTCCAAGTGAATTCATCAGATACTGTTCTTGCTTTAAAAGAAAAACTATTTTCTGAAGACAGATATACCCATTGGTGAACAAAGAATTGTTTTTTAGGCAATATACCTCAAAAGCACCAGGACTCTTGCTTCTTACGGCGTTGAAAAGTTTACCACAATCTACTATAGTTTTAGGGCAAGGAGGGGGGTCCGAATATAAAGCAAGTTGTATAGCTGCATTAACATTTAATGTGAAAGACAAATTTGTGAATATAATTGTATACAACATTATGACATTTAATTTCTTTCAAAAGAATGTTCATGAAAATTTAAGTTAATCATAAATGCAGAAGCAAAAGCATTCAAATCAGAAGTGCTTCATTCTTAAACCTCTGCCTTTGAGCGCACCCTAAATTTTGATAGATTTGTGAACATGTTCAAACCTTCTATCTACACATTCCTTATTCAATAGAACTTACAAGACAGACTATATTATGTAACATGCTAGTTCCAATGTTTGTTATAATGAGCTAGATAACAAGATCAAACAAGAAAATTTATAACCAATATACTATAATAACAATGCGAATATGTAGCTGGAAAGTTTAGCTCTAGATTGAAACACTGTTGGGAATTCCTTTGCCAGTAAGACCACCTTCACTAGTAGGAAAGAGCAAAGTGTACGGCATCATGACAGGTCCAAAGCAGTTCTTCAGCATCTTGTCATGGTGTGTCTCTTTTTCCAAGGTACACCTCATCTGTTGAATGCCTTGACAAAATTTCTATAAGGGCAATTCCCAGAAGGGTCTGCAGCTGAGCAGTGATTGTTTTCAGGAACACTTTGTCAGGATTTGACTCTAGCTCATCACAGTCTGAAGTTCCTTTTTCAGGCATGAATCTTCTGCTTATAGTCGGGCGGTTAGGGAGGAAACCTGCGTAAAGGTATTGTCCAAATTTGACCGCAGCACGGAGAGCAGAAGCTATCCATATGATTATAGTGCATGTTTCTATCAGCTCTTGGCGATTCTGCATTTTAGGCCACCGGGGCTCGTTTTTCTTGTCGCCGTGACCCTCCTCTCGTAGTTCCTTCCACCAGGATTGCAGTTCAGAATCCTTTTGCATCATTTCATCACTTTTCTAGTAGAAGAAGATATAATCTTTAACCCAGTTTTTTATTGCAAACCAGATATCAAGCCCATCAACTGCATATGGGTAGTCTTCTATCAATAGCCGGAGACCATGTGGAGAGTTGGGATCCTCAACTGCCATTACCCTGAGTACAACAAAGCAGTAGCATTTCAAAATTAACTAAAAAATTTAAGCTTCAAATTGACAGCAAATGCAAGATTAAGATTCACCTATTCTTGAGATCTTCAGGAAGTGCCTCCTCTGGAAAAGTCCAGTTTTTGTAGATTGCAGAAGACAACTCCATGGCATACTTTGCAGGGAAAACTGTAGATTCCAGAACTCCACCAGCATTAATGAGGATCTGCCGAGCAAATGCATTTATATTCATTGTATCACGGTAGTGAGTTTGCAGAAGCTTATAAATTGGGTGAAGCACACTCAATTGCCTATTTGTTGCAATCACAAATGGCTCAATTACTGCATGAGTCTTCAACCTGTGACCAATATTTATTCCAAAAGCATGCTTTTGGTTACCTTCTCTAACGTCAGCCCGCTTAATTTATGCTCTCTTTGTTGTTTGGTTATTGTACTGCCCTGATTACCATAAAGTTCAGGGTTGAGTTTACTTCTTGGAGGGAATTCCTGCAGTAAGTTTAGTGAATTATATTTGTAAAGATCAAAAATCATTTTCCCCGTGACATTCATACTTAAGATTTCAAGTTTTCTTCTTTATCCAATACCCATCTACTTTCTTGGAGAAAAAGAAAGATAGGAAAGTAAAGCTTGTTATAGAAACTTTACTTCAAGACAACGAATGATGACAGCGTTCATTCCAGCCAGCATTTCTCTGGCAAACTCTTCATCAGTTCTCCAGGCTGACCTGTCCTCTGCTCCAAATTATTGAAACATCAAAAACATGAAAGGGAAAAACACATCAAAGCTCAAACTTCAATCTGTTAAAGGTATAGATATACATTACCTTGGATCACCTGTGGTGTTGGGAATTCAAAGAGATTATCTTCGTTGGTTGGAAAAATCTCCTTGAGCATTTCTAAGGGGATGTTTTTTCTATTATCATCAAGAAATGGCCCTTAGGAAGCTGAATCCCTTCATCGTAGAGTTTGTATACTTCAGCAAGGGAGTCAAATTCTTTTGGGGTGCTGTCAAATACAGATTCTAATGCAGGGTCAGTGAATTGAGATATGGATTTCACTGCATAACCAAGAATATCTGACGTCTTCAAGTGATCAAATCGCTCATCTCTTGGAACATAGATATTTAAGCTCATCAGAAGTGGCAGCCTGCTCTCACTACTAGGATCTGTTACAATAGTAACATAACAAGTACTGATAAAACTTGAAATTTCTCAAAACTGTCCAAAGGAATAGTACAATATGAAATCAAATAAATGTCCCACCTGTTTTTGCGGGTGGTCTGCCTGTTCTTCCCCTTCGAGGATAAGGATACTCAGTAGACCCTCCAAGAACTGGTCGCGCTTTGTCATTGTCCGGGTCACCCAAATCATCGTAATACGCGCAGTCATAGACTCTATCCCATTCCTGGAGCTCTCCAGTTCCATCCCCTCTCACGTTCAGGAGTTCTTGTTCTCTATAATAATGCAATGGTGCCGGTGTTTCACTTGGAAGATACGTCTGCACAAATATGATCATAAACTTATTACCAGACTCAAAATTCACTTGTAAAAAATTTATGGTATCAAGACTATACTTGCCTTGTTGGAGAAGACTACGCGATCTTTCTTGTAATGTTTGGCAGGATAAACCCAGGAGTTGCAAACAATGTGAACTCGACTTCAAGCAAAATTCACTGTGATGATTGTTCTTCATTATGAAAGCTCCTGGAACTCCAATCTCTTCATCTCAATCAAATGTGACAATGAATGCAGATTCCCCTGCCGTTAAAGGAGTTATTGTTGTAATCCACTCTTCCAAATACACTGCATGTGCCCAACTTTTCCATCTCCCCCATTTGCTACATCCACACACAGAACCATCAAACCCAGGAAGTTTGAGAAATCACGAGAAAACAAACTGAATAAGAAGAAGAAAAAGAACTCACATGCTGTAGGTGAGGAGTCTGTGTTAACAGCACTAACGAGCTGCAAAGAGATTCTTTTGCCAACCAGTTCATGAATACCATCAAGAATCCCTGCATGCAGGTCATTGAAGTCCAAAACATTCTTCTTCATCAACACCACTGTCCCTTTGATCTTCCTGCACTCACCCTTCTCACATTTTATCTTCTTGTCACCATAATCGTGACCAGTCATGGCGCCAATAATTTGGTGCAAATTGTGAGCAAAATAGCCGCTGGCTTTCTAGCTTAATTAACACAAAACTAGGAAAGATTGCAAGAACAAGTTTGGTTATGGAGAAGTGACAGAGACTGAATATTTTATAGGCAAGTTTGGCATCAGTCGACTTTCGTATTGCCTAGAAAACAACCAGAAATATTAGGCCAATAGTTATAATTAAGCTACCTTAGACAGAAGGATTTAAGTTCCTCTTGAAGATGATCAAACTGGTAGGCATTTCCTATTTCGTTTAGTTACTTGAGCTATAATCAAATATATAACCACAGTAAAACCTCTTGATAAGCAAAACCCCTTAACAATGATACTTTGTATAGGAATAACGTCGATATAGTCTTAAAAAATTATAATTCAATTTAGGATAGTTATAAATAAGAATAAACTTCATATTATAATAAGTTATAATTTTTCTAATTTCTGTCTTTAAGAAAATTATCTCTAGATAATAATAATTATCTGCATATTAAAAAAAAAAATATATATGTTATATTATATTAAAGGTTTAAAATAAAATAAAATATTTATCTAAAGTTGTTTAGAACAATGATTTAGACTTGTTACACATTTTTTAACTTGCGAGTATGTAATAACTCGCTAGTATGGACACTTTCTTATTGAAACCAACATATTTTTATCTTCTCAAGATGTTTAGAGTTTCTTGGTATGAAACTTTTTATATTTCCGTACTATTATTCTTAGGATTATTTTCTTTCTCTTCTTGCCTAATTATAGAAATGATTCTTCTTCAGTTAAAGCATACATGATTTGTTGCTCATTTGGATGATTGAGTGAGATATTAATATCCATTTTCTTAGTATAATGAAGTTGTCGAATCTGATCACTCAATTTTATAATGACTCTTTAATTCTTTTCATCTACTTCATTTCTAACTTGCAATTCATCGACATATGTGGTCTTAATTTTGCAGTGCCTAAAAACAATTAGTAGTTGTTTATGACTTCACATCAATTGACTATGTAGCAACTGCATTTATAATTTCATCAATGATACTTATCCTTGCTGGTTTCAAGACAAAATCTTTTATCCGTTTCAAAAGTAGGCAATTAAAGCGTTGAATTAAAATCCTAAAACTACTAAAACATGAATTGAAATCCTAATATTGTATTACTAACACATGAATTAAAAGATAAGAAATCAAAATAATAATTTTTGTAACTACACCTCTATTAAGTTATAATCTCCTTATAGTAATAAAATTAGTTGATTTTACCATTATAACTATAGAGAGGTAAATGGTCTTACGAGATAATTTTATTGGCTTTATGTGATCATAATTTATAACTCAATACACTTTATTATTGAATAATCTGGGTTGACAGTAAAAGTGTAGGCGCTAGTGGTCAGCGGTTCCGAGTACCCTGCATTTTTTTGGGGAACCGGAACTGCACAGTATAGGTTTCCAAAAAAAGAAACCGGAATTAATTGGAACCGCACAGTGCAGGTTCTTAAATTTAAGGAACCGAAACCTAAAATGCAGGTTCCGGTTCCTTTCCCAGGTACCTTATAAAAAATCAATTACCCCCTATTAATTTAAAAAATGACAAAAATACCTTAAAAGTTTATAAATACACCCCTAAAAGATTTTGATTACTCATTAATTTATGTCCAATATAACTCATAATTCTCTAATCTCTAGGCAACACTTGAATTCAATCAATTCATCACAATTCACATAAAATTCCTCAATCAAAACCAAAACACAAACAATTATTCATCACAATTCACATCAAATAACTTCACCAAAATCATTCAAACAAACAATAATATAAAAAGTTAGAAACTGCCACCAACTTCTTTGATTCTCCCATTACTAAATACTAATATAGTAAATTTAATGTTATAAATTATTAATGTTTATAATATAATATAGTAATGTTGTAATTAATTAAGTAATTATTTAATTATAATGTAATGTTATAATTAATTAAATACTCATACTATACATTTATAGTATAATGTTATAATTAATTAAATTTCTAATTATTTAATTAAATATTGTACTAATATTTATAATGTAATGTTATAATTAATTAATTAATCATACTATAAATTTATAATGTAATATTACAATTAATTAGATTTTTTAACCATTTAATTAAGTAATGTACTAATGACTAATGTAGTAAATTAATCATTTTTATAATGTAATATTATAAATTTATAATTAATTAAGTAATCATTTAACTGTATACTATTATACATAATCAAGTGAACATACTATAATGTAATATTATAATTAATTAAGTAATTATTTAACAATAATGTAATGTTATAATCAATTAAATTTCTAATCATTTAATTAATTACTAATGTTTAATGTTTATAATATAATATCATAATTAATTAAGTAATCATTTAATTATGTAATGTTATAATTAATTAAGTAATATATTATTTAATTATAGTGTAATATTATAATTAATTAAATTTTTAATCATTTAATTAAGTATTATACTAATATTTATAATAGAATATTATAATTAATTAAACAATCATACTATAAGTTTATAATATAATGTTATAATTAATTAAAATTAAAATTATTTAATTAAGTATCGTATAAATTACTAATGTTTATAACATAATGTCATCATCAATTAAGTAATCATTTAATTATATAATGTTATAATTAATTATGTGATCATCATACTATAATGTAATGTTATAATGAATTAAGTAATCATACTATAAATCTATAATTTAATATTTTAATTAATTAAATTTCTAATCATTTAATTAATTTACTAATGTTTATAGTAGAATGTTATAATTGATTAAGTAATCATACTATAAATCTATAATGTAATGTTATAATTAATTAAATTTTTAATCATTTAATTAAGTAATGTAATAATGTAGTAAATTGCTAATGTTTATAATGTAATGTTATAAATTTATTACTTAAATAATCATTTAACTATGTAATGTTATAATTAATTAAGTGATCATAATTTAATGTAATGTAATAATGTTATAATTAATTACGTAATAATTTAATTAAGTAATCATTTGTTTATAATATAATGTTACAATTAATTAAGTAATCATACAATAAATTTATAATGTACTGTTAATATGTTATAATTAATTAAATTTCTAATCATTTAATTAAGTGTTGTGCTAATGTTTATATAGTAAATTACTAATGTTTATAATATAATGTCATAATCAATTAAATAATCATTTAATTATATAATGTTATAATTAATTATGTGATCATATTATAATGTAATGTTATAATGAATTAAGTAATCGTATTATAAATCTATAATTTAATATTATAATTAATTAAATTTCTAATCATTTAATTAATTTACTAATGTTTATAATGGAATGTTATAATTGATTAAGTAATCATACTATAAATCTATAATATAATGTTATAATTAATTAAATTTTTAATCATTTAATTAAGTAATATAATAATGTAGTAAATTACTAATGTTTATAATGTAATGTTATAAATTTATAACTAATTAAGTGATCATTTAACTTTGTAATGCTATAATTAATTAAGTGATCATAATATAATGTAATGTAATAATGTTATAATTTAATTAAGTAATTATTTAACTATAATGTAATGCTTAATTAATTAAAGTTCTAATCATTTAATTAAGTAATCATTTGTTTATAATGTAATATTATAATTAATGTTTATAATATAAAGTCATAATCAATTAAATAATCATCTAATTATGTAATGTTATAATTAATTATGTAATCATACTATAATGAAATGTTATAATGAATTAAGTAATCATATTATAAATCTTTAATATAATATTATAATTAATTTTTTTATAATAGAATGTTATAATTAATTAAGTAATCATTTAATTATAATGTAATGTTACAATTAATTAAGTAATCATATTATAAATTTATAATGTAATGTTATAATTAATTAAATTTCTAATCTTTTAATGAAGTATTGTGAGAAAAAATGATGAGAAATGTTGTCAACGTATCTTTATTCATTCATAAAATTACAATAATCCCTAAGCATAGCTAGAGACTGAACCTCTAGATTGAAACACTGTTGGGAATTCCCTTACCAGTAAGGCCACCTTCACTAGTAGGATGGAGCAAAGTGTATGGCATTTTGACAGGGCCAACGCGGTTCTTGAGATTTTGGTCATGGTTTCTTGCTATAATTCTTTCTTCAATGTCTCCCAATTTCTTTCCAAACTCCTCAAATGCTTGCAATGGAGTCTCATCTGATGTCCATTCTGGTGTGTCTCTTTGTCCTAGGTACACCTAGGGATGTATACGAGCCGAGCCGAGCAGAGTATCTTGGTACTCGAGCTCGGCTCGTGATGAACAGTAGCGAGCTCGAGCTCGAGCCGAGCTTAGTCGAGCTTCAATATTCATGTTCGAGCTCGAGCTCGCGAGTATGAAGTTGCACTCGAGCTCGCTTAATCGAGCTCAAGCCTAATCGAGCTCAGTACTAAAATACTGTATTTTCTCTTTCTTCTTTTCACCTATCACCTTATTTTGTCACCTCATCTTTTTTTTTTTTCCTCTCTTTCTCCTCGTCCTCTTCTCTTTCTGCCTTATTCTCTTCTCTTTTCTTACTTCTTCAGATCTTCTCCTTCGTCTTTTTTTTTTTCTTTCTCGCCATCCTCTTCTCTTTATTCTTTATTTCTTCCATATGCTCTTCTCTATTCTCACCTCCTCTTCTCTTTCTTCTTTTGCTCCTTCAGATTTTCTCCTTCATTATTTTTCTTTCACGTTTTAAGCTTGAATGGAACCGAGGATGAATGAAGGTGAAAGAGAAGATGAATGAAGTTGGATTTTTGAAGCCGAAAGAAAAAATCCCAAATGGGTTTTGAGTTTTTGTTTGAGCTTTGAAATGGGTTTATCGTTTTTGTTTATGAATGGGTCATGGGTGTTGTTTGTAATTTTGACAACTTAAAAATAAAACTTTTGAAATCTTGCAAATTGGCCCCCGAAGCTCGTTTAAGCTCGCGAGCTCAACTCGGATCGAACTCGGCTCGTTCCTGTTCACGAGCTGCTAGAGCTCAAGCTCGACTGAACTGGTTTTGAGTCGAACTCGAGCTTACAAGGAGTTGAGCTCGAGCAGCTCGCGAGCTACTCGGCTCGTGTCTCATCCCTAGGTACACCTCATCTGTTGAATGCCTTGACAATATTTCAATTAGGTAATTGCCAAGAAGGGTCTGTAGACTGTAGCTGAGCAGTGATTGTTTTGAGGAACATTCTGTGGATTTGAGTCAAGTTCATCATATTCAAGAGTTCCCTTTTCAAGCATGAATCTGCGGCTTATAGTTGGGCGGTTAGGAAGGAAACCTGCATAAGGGTACTGTCCAAAGTTGACAACAACATGGACCATCGAGAGCCGAAGCTATATATCCATATGATTATGGTGCATGTTTCTATCAGCTTTTCGCGTTTCTGCATTTTAGGCCACCAAGGCTCATGTTTCTTGTCGCCATGACCCTCTTCTTGTAATTCCCTCCTCCAGGATTGTAGTTTAGAATCATTTTGCATCATTTCACATAAATCTTTCCCATTTTTGGATATCCCATTGTAGTAGTCCACTTTGAGAAGTCAATTTACATAATTTATAACTACCCTAAATTACCATCATCCAATGAGTATGCACAGAATGATGTGGAAAGCAGAAACAAGTAGAATCAGAATGCAATTAAAGGCATCCCCGTAAAAAGTTTTATGTTAAAAAAGAAAAAAAAAATTAAGCTGGAAAGAGTATTTGCTGTTTGACTTTGAACGCAACCACCTATATAAACAAATTAACAATGTTGAGGAAGTAGGCTAAGAATGTTATATTAATGGAAAGATAAATAGATTATTTTGAAGATTACTGGAAATGTTTAGGGAAATATGTTTAAATGTCAATTTGCTTGATGAGCTCAATAGAGAGAGGGCGTTGTTGAATCTTCCTCTTGAGATAAAACCCTACGGGGGCGTTTGGTTGACGGTAATGTGAGATTATTGGGGTAATGTCATCTTATATTACTTGATTACCACATTTGGTTGTCAAGTAATATAAGATTCCGGTAATCTTTAAATAGCAATAGTAGTTACTATTGGTAATATTGGAGGTAATCTGATTACCTCCATTTTCTTAGGTATTCTAAGATTACCAGGGTTATCTTTTTTTGTTACAATTTTATCCCTTATTAATAAAAGTTTTGTACAATAATGCCCTCATTTTAAAATAAATTTACATTAATATCCTATTTCAATTTTACCCTTGTTTAACTAAAATTTTGGACAATAATGTCCTTATATTTAAAAGAATTTACAGACCACCACTGCCACCCAGCCACCACCGCCGACAGCGGCTAACCACCACGGACCGCCGCCAAAAAGTCATCGGAGTCCCTAAAAAAGAACGAGATTTGGTGGGAGGCTTCGAAAGGCTTCGATATGGCCGTTTCCAGCCATATTGATGGCCGAAAAATGCCATATCATGCCAGATGTATTCTGGTCATTTCCAACTAGATTTGGGCGAGATCTGGCCATTAACAGCCAGGGACATGGCCATTAACGGCCATATCTATTCTAGCCGGAATTTATCTGGCCGTTAACGACCAGGTCCCTGGCCGTTAAAGACCAGATCCATGGCCGTTAATGGCCAGATCTCGCCCAGATCTGGCCGATAATGGCTAGGGATCTGGCTATTAATGGCTAGATCCATCGATCTGAACGGAAATGGCCAGAATAGATCTGGCCAATTCCGACCAAATCTGGCCTGATATGGCCATTTTCGGCCATCAATATGGCCAGAAACGGCCATAGCAGAGCCTCTTGGTCATAGTGAGCTGTTGATGGGGACTTTCGGAGACTTCTGGCGGTGGTCTGCGGTGGCGGCAGGAGGTGGGGGTGATTTCATAATAAATTAAAGTTTTATATAAGCGGAGGTGTTTTAATTCTGAAAACCAGACCGGATTGCCCGGTCGGACCGGTTTGATAGGCAACCGGCCGCAAATCCGGTCCGATATATAAAAAAACTGCCATTTTGATTTAAACCGGATTGGACCGTGATTGGAAGGCTGGAATAGTGCCAAATCACGGTCCAATCGCAGCTAAACCCTGCCAGATTCTGGCATCTTTCGACGGAGAAAACACCCCTATTTGACGGACGACATCTCCACGACCAAAACCATCCATTTTCAGTCGCCGTCGTCCAGCCTACGTCGATCGTCGTCCACCTAAACTTCACGTGACGTCGGATTTCTTTTGTTGATTCCGACGAGTTCCGACGACGATGGAACTCCCTAGCACCACTATCAAAGTCGCCGACACCGACACCTACACATCAAAAGCCCCAAGTTCCAGCTTCGATTGGTCGACGATCATCACTGCTGCCACCACTCACTAGAATCTTCGCGCGACAGGGGTTTTTTAGATAGATTTCAAACCTTAAGGGAGTATTTTAGGGGTGTTTTTGATGAATTTCAAACTTTTAGGGACTAAAAATAATTTTATAAATTACTGTCCAACCAACCAATCCAACCAGTCAAACTGGTCAAACCAAAAACTAGACCCTTGAATGGGTCATTGTCCGGTCTGATTTTCAGAACATTGGTTTTAACTAAATCTGAAATATTGGGGGTTAAAAGAAATTCTTCAAAAATTAATAATAAAAATAATATTATATTAATATTTGAAAAGTGGACAATTTAGGTATTTAAATAACATACACACCAACTAATCAAACACATTTTCCTAAAGATTCTCAGTAATCTTCCAAGGTAATCTATGCTTCTAGTAATCCAACATTTCCAGTAATCTAACATTCATGAACCAAACGCCCCCTACAAGTTCTTCATCAGTTGGATGAAACCTGAACTCTGGAAGCAAGACTTCGTCCAGCTTCTCACCATCATTTCTCTCCTCCATTACTAAACCCAAACCCAATATTTCAAAAGTGAAGAGCTAATACCTGTTGCACTTTTGAGCAATGTTTTAAAACCTGTCCTGGCCCGGCCGGTTCAACCGGTTCAACCGAGACTCGAAAGCTTCAACGGGCCGGATTTAATTTTTTCCTATTCACCCAATACCCTAGGATTTTCGGTGATGATCGGCAAACAATTAACTGTTGGAATGTTAGGGCTTTTGAAGAGCAATTTCCGGTGAATGTAATGGTGGTGAAAGATTTGATTTTCGATGAGTAAATCGACCGGAAATCGAACAAAACTAGCAGTGGCAACGATGAGATTTTTCCGGTGATTGACAAGGCTAACGGGGGTGAGGTAAGGTGGGTTTTAGTTGGGAGGAAAAGGGGAGTAATTCTGGGGTGATGGGGAGGGTTGTTGTTGCCGGAATCGATGGGATCTGGCCTGGAATGCCAATGCCGACGTCGATGTCGGTGAGATCTGGTCGAAATCAAACCTATTTCGGCCAGATCTTGGGTATATTTTGATGGAAATGTGCTCAAGGGACGATTGAGGTTGCATCTGGGGTGTTGCCGTTGCTAATTAGTCGCCGGTCGATTTGCAATTGGGGTGTGTTTGATAAATTTCAAACCTATAGGGACTTAACAAATTTTTAGGGGTATATTTGATAAATTTTAAAATTTTTTGTCAACTGGTTTGACCACTGGTCAAACCGGTCAACCTGAGACCCAGAAGCTTTGCCGGGTTTCACCCCAGGTTGGGTTTTAAAACATTGCTTTTGAGCCTTAAAAAGTGTTTGAAGCAACCCTAAAAAACAAGAAACCCTAAAAAACACAACACAGAAAGAGAAGTGAAATCTAAGAGATAACCAAGTTGTTAATTAACAGTGAAGTAATAAGTAACTCCAGTTAATAAGAAGGCAATATATGCTCCCTGAGGAGGGGTCTGCCTCCGAAGGATCAGCCGCCCTTTCTGGTGACTTTTAAAGAAGTGTGCGTTTGGCGAGGAACGCGCTGGCTCAATCAGACCTAATGGCTAACCTCTTAATAGAACAACTACCGAGAAAATGAAGTAAATAATGAAATTCGTGCTGGACTTCTCTCACCACCGGTGGGGAGTAAGAAAAGTAAACGGGGTGGTATGTCTCGTTTTTCTTTTCTTCACTAGGGCCCACTTACCCTCAATTCTCAATATAAATTCCCCTTCACTCATTGAATCAATTTCATAAAAAGCCTCAACCCCAAACAAAAGCATTCAATTCTTCAAACCGAAAACGCCCAAGATCAGCTCCATACTTGATTCCTTCCTATCTCTATCCAAATATCATAACCATGCAATTCTCCATTGATTTGAGGTTTCTTCCCTTACCACTACTAAATATTTTCATTTTCTTTCTATTAAGGAAACCCCAAGTCGAAAACATTCTTCAATACCCATTTCTATTTATCTTGTCACTAATTCTTGCTCTTCTCTTATTACTAGTTTTCCTCTTCACACCCATCACACTTCCTCTTAGTATGAGCCGTCCCATTCTCTTGCGTCCTGAAAAATTTTCTCTTCTTCTAGCTCTGTCAACCCTGGCATCATTCATTTTACAACCCTCTCATTTCTTAGTAGCCTATTTATTTCTCATTATCCTATCTCCATGTTATGCATTACTATGGAGTATGATTAAACTTTTCTTCAATTACCTTCTTCACACTCTACGATCACTTCCTACCATTTTCATCAATTGGGTCAACCAAAATCAAGAAAACTCAGAATCACATCTTGCTCCAATTGAAGAGATTGAAGTAGAAGGTAACCTAATGAAGCATGATCCGGAGTAAATTCAGATTATAGGTTGTTAGTGTCTCTATAGAGACAAGGTGATAGTGGTTATACTGCTATATTAAAAATCTAATTCAAGACTTGAAAATTGGTATACATGTGGTACAAAGGTTGAAACTACCGGTTCTTTTAAGTTGTTGTTGTTTCAGTAATTAGTAAGTTATGATAATTAGTTATTTGTTAGTTAATTTGATTTTGTACTGACCACTAGGTCCATTACTTGTATTTTATGTTTCTTTTACTATATTAATATATATAATAAAGGAATTGTTTTTGCCGTTGGATTTTGATATATTAGATCTTGGTTAAAAACAAAAACAAAAAATTATATTCACTGTTTGCTCGTATTCAAATAAAAAGAAAATCTAGAAAAAAAATAATAATAAAAATGTACTATTTTAATAATATAATAAGAAAAAAAGTATAAATAAAATATACTTTTTCGTGAAGACGATAGGTCGCACTCTCTTTCCCAATCCCAAACCAGAACGCAAGTAAAACTTAGTAAAAGAGCAAATACCCACAATCTGTTTCAGCTTGCTCTCTCTGTGTGATGATGATGCCCGTTTACTCTATCTGGTTTTATTTTAGTGGTAGTGTTGTTTCTAGATCTGGCTGCTCTGACTGGTTTCATTTGGCCGCGATTCCAAACTTGGAGTGTTAGTTCTCTTTTCTCCCTTTTTCTTCTACAATAGTTTGTTTTTGGGTTCAAGATTTGGGTCATCGTAGTTGCGGAAATTGTGAATTAAATTGAAAAGATGCCTGGCAAAAACAACCCTTGTTTGTTTTATAAAATATTCTCAAAGAGGGATGAATTTTCACTGTGCTTTGTGAAGGGAGAGTTTATGGACGATTCAAATTCTCCCTCTTAAGCTTTCCTCTCTAGTTACTCTCCTCTCTATTTATAGGTTTTCTAACTATAAGTATCTCTTTGATAGATATTTGAGGGATTATGTTAATCTGATTCGAGTTTTGAGACTAAAATATAGGTTTTTGTATTGATTTGAAGCTCTTAATTTAGGTTCTTGTTCGTTATTTATATTTTGGGAAATTGGAAGACTAAGAAGCTAAAAGTGTACCAAACTATTTACAAACCGTTAATCTCCGAGCTTTACTCTAGTCATTAAGTTTTGAAACTTGTTTATTCAATAATTCTTTTTGGGGCTTGATTATTGCAGTTTTAATATGCTCTTTTGCTCTAAATAATCTGGGATTTAACCTTATAATTTGTTTATATGAAATCAGAAATGATAAAACAAAAGGCTTTTGTTTTGCCACCAAAACTCGGAAATTCAACATCAAATCTCTCTAGAAGTTCTCCGAGGATCAATATGCATGGTAATATACAATTCCACTTGGGCATATGTGTTTATTCACCAGTTCCTGACTTTGTACTGATCTTTGTGGATTAGGAGAATTTATTTTGCTGGCCTCAATGTTATTCTATCATGGACCAAGGAAGAGTCACAACACCTAGTAGTGTGGGATTCTCGGTGTCTTGAAAATTCAAATCAAGATTAACTGAATAATGCTTACAAAGGAACTGCTATAATGAGTCATCCAACAAATGTGAAGATCCTGATAAGAAAGGTTCTTGCAGTCGTATCTTTTTGTTGAATATTATGCATTAGGCTATGCGTCACTTATTCTATCTGTAAAAACTTCTGGATTTGGTAGTATCATGGTGTTTCAGTTATGCCATGTTTTAGAGTGATATGCTGTTGAGTTTGTTTTTTCATTTCCAGAAAGCTCTGAGATTGAACTTCGAATGCTTAAACACTGGACTTTAAATGCACCTAATTAATCAAGTTCCATTGTGCTATAGTTTTGAATGGATATGTTTTCTCATGATGGTTGGATCTTAATTTTTAGAATGCTTGAGATTGATCAATTTGTTAATGCCAAAGGTCAGATTCATAAATGATATTCTTTCCATCCTAAAAAATTTTATCTGCTCTTTTTCCAGGATACATTTTTCTAGAGTTTAAGAACTTTTTTGTTTCGACAATATTATGGCCATATAGAACTCTCATCTTGGACTGTAATAACATTGTCAGATTCCATAGAAAATGCTTTTCTATAACCAATTTAAACGTGATCAGGGCTGCCTTGTCAACTGGAAATGAATGGATATTTAAGCATTCTGGTGAGTGGTTTCAGGTTTGAATGTTCTCTCCATCAATAGTGATTCAAGTAATCAAATTGTGGATTTCGTTCAACATACAGAGCTTTTTATTAACTTCTACTCTGAGTACCTAGCGGATAGACAGAGAAGAGAATATCTGCAACTAGTAACTCTCGTATCTTCCTGGATCTTATACCCTTCTCTTGAATGTTGACTTGAAAATTTTGTTTCACTGAAAATGTTTTCTTTAATAAATAATTTGTTTGGTGAGTGAAACTTATAATAAGTGGATAGGCATAGACATTGGATGAATGTCTCTGCTAAATCTTGCATTGCTTCTCCTCTATAACTCTTACTAGTTTTTTTTTTTTTCTTTAAATTATGAATCAGTTCTTGAAATTGATTCAAGAAAATGGCCCCTGGGGAGATTAATAACTACATAAAGCTATAAAAACACGTTTATAAAAATGAGTCAAAATGTTTTTAGAAATAGTTCATAATTCACAAGTACAATTGACCATAATCCATAATGAGATTAAATTTATTATGGTCAATGGTTAACCATAAATGTTTTTAGTGTGGCCGCAAGAGGACTCTAAATTAAACCCCACCTCAAGCAAGACATCAACTTCTCTCGTCGTGAAGAAGAGACTTTTAATATTGTTCTTGTCAAGTGTGTCCAGCCCGCTTCTCACGAATGGGAAATGGGCCCAATATCCAGTTTGCAGAGCTATGGAGTCTATATCAGAGTTTCTCGAACCACTTTCATCACAGTCTACAAGTGTCCGGGCCAGTCAGCTAATTTTCTAGGCCCAAAGTTGGCAGTCAGGTAAATCCTAGCGTGACCACCCCTATTAGCAACTTATCTCTTAAATAATATATCTAAAAATCTTAGTTGACTGTTGAGCCACCCAACAGTGGTAGAGCTGGTTCAATTTCTTATTACAAAAATATGACATCTATGCAGGTAAAAACTAACCATGTATTGGTTTTTATTGTAGTCCGTGTATAATAGATAATTACAGTTTCACCCTTAGGAATATGTAAATTAGCAGATAGATGCTTGTACTTTTTGTTTCTTCAACCACTTTTACTATGATTCATTATCCAAGAAAGAGGGATGGAAATTGTCTTTCTATACATTCAACTTGATTGGCTCTGTTTATGGTTAATTTTCGTGGGAACGGAACGTGTAGTAGTGAGTCAAGTTCATCAAAGAAATCAAAGTTTTGGACATGTATAATTGTTCTCTGAATCCTTCATGGTGCAAGAACTTACTGTTTGTGAATGGATGGAATTCCTCAGCTATTTATATTTATTTTTATGTTTTGATAGTCTTACTTAGCAAATATGTCTGAACTTGTTCTTTTGATATTTAGGATCTCTTTTTGTTGTGCCAAANGTCCCTTTGATGTTCCTGCACTCCCCCTTGTGGCATTTTATCTTCTTCCCGCCGCTGTCGTGGCCAGTTACGGCGTCTATAATTTTGTGAAACATGGAGAAGTTATGAACAAAAAACGAAGAAGAAGAAGTGAAGGTTTGGTTATGGAGAAATAAGAGAGAGGGAGAGAGAGGATATTTATAGGGGGATTGAAGGAGAAGTTTCAATTTGTTCATACTTTGAGAGAGGCTTCATTTGCATTTCCTTCACTCCTTTTCTGAAGACTTTGATCTTTCTAACACTTTTATTCTTCGTCTTCGACGTGTAATGTTTCTATCGTCTCATGACGTGGAAGATTTATTCCACCTTACTTTGAAGGCGCGTGTGCTGCATGCATCCTCGCTACCTAGTACCTATGGAGTACGGACGCCTTTTTAGAACAAGAAAGAAATATGTTAAATCCACAACCTAATCTCACAACCCCCGATGTGATAGGTTGTAATCGATCAGCTCATAAATAGGTTCAGTCTACTTATTGTGGGTATCGTTTATCTAACCAACGGTAAGCTGTCATGTCAAAGATTGTAAGAGAAGGTTATAAGATTATGTTGTAGACCTAACATTACTGGAATGAGAAAACAATCATATAGACGTCATGATATTGATTTGTTAGGATCATGGGATTGTAAGAGAAGGTTATGACTGCAGTAGCGGATCCAGGAATTTCTTTTAGGGTGGGCCAAAATAAAAATTTAATATATATTACTATTTTTGTCCATTAATATTTTTGTTGGGGTGGGACAAAATATATAAATTATACATATTAATATTAAAAAAAAAATTCATGGCCCACCCAAAAAATGGCTGGATCTGCCACTGGTTATGAGATTAGGTTGTGGACCTAATATTACTGAAATGAGAAAACAATCACATAGCCGTCATGATATTGATTTGTTAGGATCGTGAATATATATTATTGGATCTTAATCAAAAAAAATATTATTTTAGTCCTATGAGATAAATCCGATNAGCTATTTATATTTATTTTTATGTTTTGATAGTCTTACTTAGCAAATATGTCTGAACTTGTTCTTTTGATATTTAGGATCTCTTTTTGTTGTGCCAAAATCAGTCACCAATCACAGCAAGACATTATTCACCAATTAAGATCCAACAACAGCAAGAGCCAGAGAAACACAAGCTATCATCAACTCACCTTGATAATCAACATCCATCTTAACTTAACTATCAAGTTAAAATCTGGATTGTTGATGCTTTCCACGTGTGACAACAGGATCAAGAGCAACATGTTAAGTAATCATCACGTTGAAGTCGGCTAAATAACATCTTATAAAAGAGAAGGAGAACAAATGCATAAAGAGGCGAAACATACATTCGAGCTTAAGCCATTATTTTTCTCTATAAATAAAACATTACTCCATCTTTGTATGCTTCATAGTCGATATTAGAAAAATAGTCAGAGAATAATAAAATAACAGTGGACATAAGACTTGCTTACAACATACAGAGCTTATTTTAATTTCTTTCAAAGAATGTTCAAGAAAATTTAAGGTTGGTCATACAAATAGCCAAACAGAAGCAAAAGCATTCAAATCAGAAGTGTTTGATTCTTAAACCTCTACCTTTAAGCTTATAGCACAGCATGAATTTTGATAGATGCGTGAGCATGTTCAAACCTTCTATCTACACATTCCTTATTCATTAAAACTTACAATACAGACTATATTATGTAACATGCTAGTTCCAATGTTTGTTATTATGAGCTAGATAACAAGATCAAACAAGTAAATTTATAACCAATATACTACAATAATAATACGAATTTGAAGCTGGAAAGTTTAGCTCTAGATTGAAACACTGTTGGGAATTCCTTTGCCAGTAATACCACCTTCACTAGTAGGAAAGAGCAAAGTGTACGGCATCACGACAGGTCCAACGCGGTTCTTCAGCATCTTGTCATGGTTTCGTGCTATAATTCTTTCTTCAATGTCTCCCAATTTCTTTCCGAACTCCTCGAATGCTTGCAATGGATTTTTATCTGATGTCCATTCAGGTGTGTCTCTTTTTCCAAGGTACACCTCATCTGTTGAATGCCTTGACAAAATTTCTATAAGGGCAATTCCCAGAAGGGTCTGCAGCTGAGCAGTGATTGTTTTCAGGAACACTTTGTCAGGATTTGACTCTAGCTCATCATAGTCTGAAGTTCCTTTTTCAGGCATGAATCTTCTGCTTATAGTCGGGCGGTTAGGGAGGAAACCTGCATAAGGGTATTGTCCAAAGTTGACCGCAGCATGGAGAGCAGAAGCTATCCATATGATTATAGTGCATGTTTCTATCAGCTCTTCGCGATTCTGCATTTTAGGCCACCAAGGCTCATTTTTCTTGTCGCCATGACCCTCCTCTCGTAGTTCCTTCCACCAGGATTGCAGTTCAGAATCCTTTTGCATCATTTCATCGCTTTTGTAGTAGAAGAAGATATAATCTTTAACCCAGTTTTTGATTGCAAACCAGATATCAAGCCCATCAACAGCATATGGGTAGTCTTCTATCAATAGGCGGAGACCATGTGGAGAGTTAGGGTCCTCAACTGCCATTCCCCTGAATACAACAAAGCAGCAGCATTTCAAAATTAACTAAAAATTTTAAGCTTCAAATTGACAGCAAATGCAAGATTAAGATTCACCTATTCTTGAGATCTTCAGGAAGTGCCTGCTCTGGAAAAGTCCAGTTTTTGTAGATTGCAGAAGACAATTCCATGGCATACTTTGCAGGGAAAACTGTAGATTCCAGAACTCCACCAGCATTAATGAGGATCTGCCGAGCCAATGCATTTATGTTCATTGTATCACGGTAGTGAGGTTGCAGAAGCTTATAAATTGGGTGAAGCACACTCAATTGCCTATTTGTTGCAATCACAAATGGCTCAATTGCTGCATGAGTCTTCAACCTGTGACCAATAATAGACATATTAAGAACAAATTTTTTACTTGGGACTGCATTAATTTATATGCTTCTTATGTTTGTGCTTTCCTTGACAGATTCATACCAGTGGCTGATGAGTTGATGAACGCCAGAGTCATTTACAGCCACATAAGCTTTAGCCAGCTGCCAAACGGAACCTTCAACGCCCTGCTCTGATGGCGTGTAGACGTTACTAATGGCACCATACTGATCTCCATCAGGGTGTGGTTTGCTCAATTCAATTGCCAGTGGTTTCAAAGTACCATCATCTTTCAAGAAAAGGATTGTCCTGGATGCATAAGTCTTAGTGGAAGTAGTGTTTATCCTTCTCAGGTATGTCATCAGTGAATCATGGTGATCAA
The DNA here is from genome assembly GCF_008641045.1 of Pistacia vera. NCBI lineage: Eukaryota > Viridiplantae > Streptophyta > Magnoliopsida > Sapindales > Anacardiaceae > Pistacia > Pistacia vera. The sequence goes on along the minus strand of NW_022196735.1, from coordinate 236,406 downwards.
GTATGAATAGCTTGTTCTTCTCAATTGCCTATTCCATAATAAAATCACTTGTTAATTTTATGGTTTAAGACTAAAATTTAGTGACTACAATCGCGAAAGCATCACAAGACTGTTTGGTTACCTGCTCAACGGTCAGCCCATCTAAGTTACTCTCTATGTGCAGTTTCGTTATCTTACTATCCTGATTACCATATAGTTCAGGGTTGAGCTTGCTTCTTGGTGGGAATTCCTGCAATTAGTTAAGTAATTTTTATTAGTAAAGATCAGAAGGCATCTACTTTCTTGGTGAAGAAGAAAATGGGAGAAAGAAAACTTGTTATAAAACTTTACCTCAAGACGACTAATGATGACAGGGTTCAGTCCAGCCAGCATTTCTCTGGCAAACTCTTCATCTGTTCTCCATGCAGACCTATCCTCTGCTACAAGTTATTGAAACATTAAAAACAGGAAAAAGAAAAATTTATGGAAGCACAAACTTGAATCTGTTAAATGGCAAGAAGAGTCTTGGCCTGATATATATATATACACGTAACACATTACCTTGGATCACCTGTGGTGTTGGGAATTCAAAGAGATTATCTTCGTTGGTTGGAAAAATCTCCTTGAGCATTTCTAAGGGGATGTTTTTTCTAATGTCATCAAGAAAATGGTCCTTAGGAAGCTGAATCCCTTCATCGTAGAGTTTGTATACTTCAGCAAAGGAGTCAAATTCTTTTGGGGTGCTGTCAAGTACAGATTCTAATGCAGGCTCAATGAATTGAGATATGGATTTCAGTGCATAACCAAGAAAATCTGACATCTTCAAGTGACCAAATCGCTCATCTCTTGGAACATAGATGTTCAAGCTCATCAGAAGTGGCAGCCTGCTCTCAGTCTCAGGATCTGTTACAATAATAACCAAACACTGTCATTGAGAATGCCAGTTGTACTGGTAAAACTTCAAATTTCTCAAAACTTCCCAATGGAAAAGTACCTGTTTTTGTTGGTGGTCTGCCTGTTCTACCCCTTCGAGGATAAGGATAATCAGTAGACCCTCCAAGAACTGGTCGCGCTTTGTCATTGTCAGGATCACCCAAATCATTGTAGTATGCATAATCATAGACTCTATCCAATTCCTGGAGCTCTCCAGTTCCATCTCCTCTCAAGTTCAGGAGCTCTTGATTTCTATAATATTGCAATGGCGCCGGTGTTTCAACTGGAAGATATGTCTGCACAAACATACATGACATACAGTTAATACTAGACTCAAAATCACTTGTAGGAAATTAATGGTATACTTGCCTTGTTAGTGAAGAAAACGCGATCTTTCTTGTAATGCTTAGCAGGATAAACCCAGGAGTTACAGACAAAGTGAACCCGACCCTCTTTAGGAACATCTTCAAGTGTAAGACTCTTCAAGTAAAACTCACTGTGATGATTGTTCTTTATAATGAATGCTCCTGGAACTCCAATCTCCTCATTCCAATCAAATGTGACATTGAATGCAGACTCCCCTGCTACTAAAGGAGTGACTGTAGTAATCCACTCTTCCAAATATGCTTCCTCCCCAACCTTCCCTTGCAACCCATTGGCTATATCCATCAAAACACATCAATTCATTAGTTAATCACACTGTTTGTTACATGTCCCATTAGATCATTTTCAAATGTGAAACTGGTAATCATTCTGTATGGATTTGACCAAGGATAGTGACACACACAGGAGTTTCATTTTCAGATTAGGTGATTGTTCATAAATAAATTAAGGGCATATTCATAGAAATTACATCACTTCATGACAACTGGTTACCAATCAATGAACAGTCAATATTCTTGACTAAACTGTATAAACAGGATTTAATTATCTGGGTAATTTAACATGGTTTTACCCAGTGAAATAATTTTGATCACTGTATTTGGAAAAACACAAGAACACGTCATATGGGGTCATGCCCCATATGTGAAGTTAGACCCTTAATACAAGAAATGGGGACAAAGACTTGGTAATCTTCTAGTCAACATAAAAAAACTATAAAAAGAAAGACCAAATGAATGAGAACTTTTTGATGTTTGACTAATGGTTGAGACTTGAGAGAACTCCAGCTTTCAATTCTCACCCAAAAAAACAGTTAAGCAATTAGTGCAAAAGTTAAGACCCTGACCCATCTTCTCCAATATCTTCCTTCTGACAACCCTCTTCATTAATGGGGAAAACTTGATAACTAAACCTCATATTTATGAGCTGCCATAACGCGTTTGTCTATGTGACCATACTTTGATTTTGTATTATTACCGAAAAGATGAAACAGGCTAAAATTTTATTTCTCATCACCATACATAGATCCCTCAAGTCAGATATATACATAGATATGCTATAAATTTATAGAGAAAATCTCGAATGTCACCGGGGGTATTATATCATCCTTGAAAAATATATTTACTTTAAATAAATAAAAATATATATTATAATCATCATACCATGCATACAGAAAAAACTTTTTTCTTAAAAGTTTTCTTATTGATTATTTCTCCAACACCTTTCCCTTTTTCACACATGACTAGTTGTTGCATGAGGGAGAAGATGCAGGGTTTGTTGTGGCCACAAACAGTAGCATCAAACCCAAGAAAAAGAGCCGAAGAAACCAGAGATTTAAAAAAAAAAAAAAAAAAAAAAAAGCAAAAAGCAAAATACAGAGCAAATCAAACAAAGTGAAAAAGAAGAAGAAGAACTCCAGTGCAGTTGGATCAGAGTTAACAGCAGTTACAGCACTAACGAGCTGCAAAGAGACTCTTTTGCCAAGCAGTTCATGGAAACGATCAAGAACGGAAGCATTGAAGTCGTTGAAGTCCAAAACATTCTTCTTCATCAATACCACCGTCCGTTGATTCCTGCACTCCCCTTGTGGCATTTTATCTTCTTCCCGCCGCTGTGTGGCCAGTTACGGCGTCTATAATTTTGTGAAACATGGAGAAGTTATGAACAAAAACGAAGAAGAAGAAGTGAAGGTTTGGTTATGGAGAAATAAGAGAGAGGGAGAGAGAGGATATTTATAGGGGGATTGAAGGAGAAGTTTCAATTTGTTCAACTTTGAGAGAGGTTTCATTGCATTTCCTTCACTCCTTTTCTGAAGACCTTTCTAACACTTATTCCTCGTCTTCGACGTGTAATGTTTTATCATCTCATGACGTGGAAGATTTATTCCACCTTACTTTGAAGGCGCGTGTGCTGCATGCATCCTCGCTACTATGGTACCTATGGAGTACGACGCCCTTTTAGAATGAGAGAGAAATATGTTAGTCTACTTATATGGGTATTATTCATCTAACCAATTGTAAGTTGTCATGCAGAGATTGTAAGAGAAAGTTATGAGCTTAGGTTGTGGACCTAGTATTACTAGAATGAGAAAACAATCACATATGTTATGATATAATTGTTAGGATCATAGGATTTAAGAGAATGTTATAAGACTAGGTTGTGGACCTAACATTACTAAAATGAGAAAACAAATCACATAGACGCATGATATTGATTTGTTAGGATCGTGAATAATATTATTGGATCTTAATCAAAAAAATATTATTTAGTCCTATGAGATAAATCCGATGGTATATAATATAGTCTTGATGAAATTGAACATGCAGAATGTGGTGGCTATATACATATATATATGTTGTGTAATACATACTTACAATCTAATCTCACGAACTTTCTCTTACACCTAACGTGACAGCTCGCAATTGGTCAATTCGTAAATGGATTCTGCTTGCTCACTACGGTCATGTTGCCCATTTGCGAGCTAACCAATTGCGAACTGCCACACTGGGGTTGTGGGAGAAAGTTTATAAGATTGAGTTGTGGAGTTAATCTTATCCATATATATCTAAGATATTTTGAAATTTTAAACATGCAGATCAAAAACTACGATTAGTCTCGTTTTGATATGAATTTGTCAATAACTTAATTAAACACCTTGGATTCATCTCATTAAACGAATTGATATTTTATAGATGAACGAATGATGATTAAACATGTCGGAAACATCGATCTCATCCGTGGGTAGCCCAGATGGTCAGGTGAATTAGGGATAGTATAGATAGACGATGATCCAGATTCGATTCCTCATCTGAGCATAAATGACTTAAGTGGAGGTATAGTAGTAGGTTTCTGTGCTAGTCTCTCCTAAATATTAGTTAAAGTGTGCATAAGTTAGTCTGAACATCTTGGTTTAAAAAAAAAAAAAAAAAAATGTGAATCAAATGATATACAAGTACAAAATTAATGTCAAGATATTCTAGTTGAATAATCATTACTATTACTATTATTATTTTAGAATTAATATAAAATTATGAAGTATTAATATTTTAAAAAAAGACTCCAATTTCTTATTTACTAAATAAAATAAAAAATGATCATAGGTTAATAATTAAAATGTTGGAATTTTGATAATTTATTCATCATAATAATTAACAAAGAGTATATAAAATTACATGATATTTGACCTAAGTCAAGGATATAATTAAGTAATTGGTAATTTGCTAATTAAGTTACTTGATCCAGTTTAATTTTGATATAAAATTATTTGTAATATATATCTTGTTCGAACCTAATTTAATAACATAAGATCAAATATTAATTTTAAATAAATCACTAGCTTAATATTAAAATATGAAAAATTAGATCAACGAGGGGAATTTATATATGTACAAAGTGAGCCACATGCAAATAATAAATAAATCAAAAGTAATTTGGATTGGCTAAGATATTTAAATTAATTCCGTAATTTCAATCCTTAAGTATGCCAAACTTCATTTTAAAAATTATTTAAAGTAATTTTTTAATTATAAATCTATGTTACTTTAAAAAAAATATATATTTTGCTACTACGTATTCATTAACAAAAAATATATAGACTTATGATAAAATTGATATCAAACTTGTAACATTGAATTTGAAATGTTGATCATAATTCGGAACGTGAAATATATAAGATATTTCGATAATACGATTAAACAATAAAATACGGTTCCCCATCCAAGGGTAGTTCAAATGGTTAGAGCGAATTGGTAATAATGTGGATAAATGTATGATCTCAAGTTTAATTCTTTATATGAGCATCCGCATTTAAGTGGGGGGCTGTGACCGTGGGTTATTACACTAATTTCTCTTGAGGATTAATCGAGATGCATATAAGTTGGCTCAGACGTCGTGGTTACAAAAAGCAAAACTTGGATATAACTAGCACCCAAAAGCTAGCTGAATGGAGGAACTGAGGAATGGAGTCCAATCATATATATACAACTTTAAGAGCCTTCTAAATGACAAATACAACTTCTAACCTTAATTTTAATTCTATTAAGTTGAGGGGTATTTTAGACTTTTCAAAATCTTTAAGATTCTTAAGGGTTTGATTAGAGGGGAGCGTGCCAAGAGAGCGCGTGGGGAATGGGGGCATAAATTCCATGGAAAATAGTTGACGTCCACCTATCTTTGTCTTTATAGAGAATGATTTACCAAAGTAAATAAATAAATAAATTTTTAATTATTTATTTATTTTATCTTTACAATATTCTTCTCCCAATACCTTTTTCTTTTTCCTATTCTTTAATTTATTTTTGCTCCATTATCTATTAAAAGCCCCTCTTGTCTTGCCACATGATTTTAACTTTTTCTTATTAATTTATTAATTTAATTGATTGATTGGTTGATTAATTCATTCCTTAATCCAAGTGGGGATTTGATGATTATCTGTTTGATTAATTAGCAGGCACAGCCAGCCTCCTATTTAGAATTATAATTAGAATTTAGAATTAGTATTTTTTAATTAGCGTGTGCATGTGTGACATGTGCTTAAATTAAGTTAATATTATTATTAGGTCCAATTACTTGAATCTCAAGACCAATACTACAGTATGGCCTCTCTAATTTTTCAATAAATTAATTAATTAATTAATCCTTTTTTTGGTTTTAAAAACACCAATAGGTGAACTTTGATAATGTCAACCACTAGCGTTGTAAGATGACAAGACTTTAACCGTTTGAGTGGATTACTCAAAGGTTTTGTCTTTAAGTCCCATAAACTGACCATCTACAACCTCGAGAGATTGGTTTGGTGGTTGAGGAGACCTTGCTTCATATCTTGAGTTCTTAGGGTTTAAATTTTGGGGTCACTTATCATAATAACATTATGACTTACCTAGTCTTTTTGGGCTTATCGAGTGTTCAAAAGACCCTAAGGATTAGTTAAGGTACGCATAAGCTTATACAGACAGCCCGGTTAAAAAAAAAAAAAATTTGTCACTTACCTCATTTGTGTCATACCTAGCCCATAAGACTTGTAGGATGTTCAATGGACCTATGAGATTAGTTGAACAATTCAATATGAACACCATAAAATATAAAATTGAATTATAATGAGATTATTATTTAATTTGCTAATGCCCTAATATTCCACCTCACCTATATGTGTCAAATTTCTCATCCCTATCCCATCAAGATAAGAGTTAGGGTAACCCCAAGGGGTTTGCCTAATAGTCAAGTCAATGGTGTTTGTTCCCTTCCTTGAGTTATAGGTTCAAACCTTGGGGTGACTTACCACAATAATATGAGTTGGTAGGGTGTTCAATAGACCTCGGGAATTAGTTGAGCTACGCGCAAGCTAACCCGGATACATCGATCACCAAAAAAAAATAAGAGTTAGAGTTAGTCTCCAAAATTAGGCCACCATCTTGATTGACGTATTAAAAGAGTTTGAGTTCTTCTCGAAGATGGTCTCAAATTAGTGAACAAGTTGCTGAACCATAAGCATAAATCACTAAGTCAGTCAATTTTCTTGATGAAAACTAACAAAATCACATTAACTTTGTTATATAAATAAATTAAATTAGGTTATAAGTTTAACATTGCTTCATTAATTACATGCTGGTTAGGTTTTACTTTCCCATCATGGCTGATCATAAAAAATTTCTTAAGAGTTAATTAATTAATTGTAGAGTCGTTGGATGATGGTCCAAATGCAGTAATTAATTAATTAATAAACTAAAAGAACCCCAACCTAATCTTGATCAACCTAGTCTAGTAGTCTATAAAATATTTAATCAAACTTAGTAGTAGGTTTCAATTCATATAATACCTTGTGCTAAGTAATATATATTCCTATATAATATAGTTTAATTTCCATTTGGGCTTTAGGTTTTAATCAAATTTTTAAAGTTTTGTTTGCGTTTTGCCATGACTAATCCTAACAGTGATACCAGAGCCTCTTAGGTCTGATTGCGTATTTAATTATGTGTAGAGTTGTTGGATGATGGTCGAATGAGTAATAAATTAAGTTGTCGGAGGGAGTTAAATAATATTAAACTAATTAAGAAGCCAGCCTAATCTTGATCATACCTATTGTGAAAAAAAAAAATTAATTAAATAATCAAACTTAGTAATATATTATTCCTCAAAATAATTAAACCAATGATCTTCTCATGATAAGTAAAAATATACTTTAATTTTTCATTTGTGTCTTGTTATGCAACATGCATTACTAAATTTAGGGTCTGTTTTTTACTGTAACCACTCCAAACTATTTTAATCGACTCACTACAAGTTCAAATCTTGAGAAAAAAAAAAAAAACCTACCAGTCAACAAGATTGGTAGATTGTTAATTATGTGAACAATATTTGTGAAAATATGAATAAATAATGCAACAAGGTTTAATACGATTTTCACCCCGAGGTTTCATCGAATAACAATTTTCTAGTATCTTGTTAGAGTCATACTTGTTGGCCACCAAACGTATATATTACCTTTGATTCGTTACGTTAAACATTGAAATTTAAATGAAACAATACTAAAAATGACAACGGATAAATTATTGATAGGAATATGTTGTTTTACGAAAGCTCAGACGACAAAATTGTACAAAACCTAATTCAATATTATCAAATTTAGGGTTTATTGTTTGTATTTTATAAAATTTGATTGAAGTGGGTTGAAGAAAAGGAGATGCTTTTGAAAAAACATCAAATCTGGGTGATATTGATTGATGATATGATGCTTCCTAAAGTGCGTATGAACTTTTGCAAAAAGCATAAAAGAATAAAAACGTTTTATTAAACAAAAACACTTCTCAATACAATCAAATATGAAATCTATGTGTTTACAATATTATACCTATTGTTTGATTTTGACACCAATGTCCCGCATGTGATAAGGAAATATGAAATGATATAATGAATGAGAAACGATATTTAAAATAGTTCGGATGCTCAAAAGTGAATCCTACGTCCACTGCTATTGGATTGATAGATATGTAAAATCAGTGTTGGAGTTGTCGACTACTTCAGCATTAAAGGGTAAAGGAGACGCACTCGGGGGTCTCGCTGCCCGGTGAGCGGGCGGGGGTCGCAGGGGCAGCGCCCCTGAGCCTGTAGGCGGTTTTGGGCTTTTCCATGTATAACCGCTGTAGGATTTCTTTTAAGTTATTAATTCCTTTTTTTGGGTTGGGCTTAGGAATAGGAATCCATGTAAAACTAGGTTTAATCTCTTAAACCTAGTATATAAACATATTTTTCTCTTGTTATGAGTGTGAGAGCAATTCATTCATTGTAAACGAGTGAGGTGAGACATATTGCAATAATATTGACTTAGCTGGACGTAGCCCACATTGAGTGAACCAGGGTAAATCGCGTGTATTATTTTCTTTGTTTACTGTTTGTTTTGTTTTACTATTATTATTTTGTTCCTGTTGTTGTCTCTATTTCGTTCAATCAGGTCACGTGTAGCGAGCTGAGTTATACTCTAGAGAGAATACAAAAGAGAGAGAGAATGCATAAGCTATTTCAGACTAAGATTAGCCCAACCCGTAGATGAGAGGGAAGTTCTCTATTTATAGTGGGAGATTTCAAGGTAATGATTACAAGTTTGCAAGTGGGTAGGTGTCGTGCAAATCCTTCTTTGCGTTTTATTGGTTATCTGCACGAGAAATATCATCAACTTGCGTAGGGCTTAGACAGGTGGATGATCCCTAACCGCTCGCAAGCCTAGCACTCACCTACTACACTGGCAGGAGCCATGCCCCTTGCGCCACTACATGACGTGGTAATGTCTAAACGACACAAAACCTTCCTGAGCTCTGATTGGCTCTTACTAACGAGAGTCCATGTCAGCTCTAACTTTTTAGGCATAACAACATATTTCATGTCATCACATGTTTACATATATNAATCAGGTCACGTGTAGCGAGCTGAGTTATACTCTAGAGAGAATACAAAAGAGAGAGAGAATGCATAAGCTATTTCAGACTAAGATTAGCCCAACCCGTAGATGAGAGAGAAGTTCTCTATTTATAGTGGGAGATTTTAAGGTAATGATTACAAGTTTGCAAGTGAATAGGTGTCGTGCAAATTCTTCTTTGCGTTTTATTGGTTATCTGCACGAGAAATATCCTCAACTTGCGTAGAGCTTAGACAAGTGGATGATCCCTAACCGCTCGCAAGCCTAACACTCACCTACTACACTGGCAGGAGTCATGCCCCTTGCGTCACTACATGACGTGGTAATGTCTGGACGACACAAAACCTTCCTGAGCTCTGATTGGCTCATACTAATGAGAGTCCACGTCAGCTCTAACTTTTCAGGCATAACAATATCATAAAGTTTTGAAATGAGACAATATATTTCATGTCATCACATGTTTATGGTGCATATTTCTTTTAATACTGGAATGATCATATGATTATAACAAAATTATATTTATATTTCTAGAATTATTAAAACTCTTTTTTAAGATTATCAAAAAACCATATGATATTATAAAAACGGTTAGAAGTTGTATGTGTCTTATATCGCCAATTTGGTGAGTTATTGTACTATATATATGTGTTTGAGCTTCATTCTCCTTTGACCTAATTATTAGGAGTAAGTTTTACCCAAACCTATTTTATCATGATATTTAGGGGTGTTCAAAAAAATACAAAAACCGAACCGAACTTACGGTTCAAGAAATTAAAAAAACCGGATTTTCGGTTCGGGAAAAAATAAAAACCGGTTTACATATATATATATATATATATCAATGGATATATATATGAATATTTAATTTTTATTTGGATATGTATTGTTTATGTTTACAATTTAATTTAGGAAAAAATTAAAAAAAAAAGTTTTATCTAATAAAAAAGGGAAAAACCGGTTAACCCTTTTTTTTTAAAGCGGTTAACCGGTTCGGTTTTGGTTCGAAAATTTTTCCGAACCGAAAAACCGGTTCGGTTCAAAAAAGTGGTTAACCGGTTCGATTAACCGTTTTTGAACACCCCTAATGATATTAGAATCACGTTTGCCCTTTGGATTTGGACCCTGGCCAGGGGTGATTTGGATTTTTTGGATTCGGACCCTAGCCGAGGGTGAGGGAGGGTAAACGATATATATACGTTAGAATTTGTGTGTTTGACAATTTCTCTATTCTTTTGTTGTTCCATAATTTCTGTATTTGAGTATGCATCCTTACAGAATATCTGGTCACTAATCTTTAGGATAGTGCACAATTCCGCACACCTTGACCATTGTTCACTGTTCATCAATCTATTATCAAACAAAAACATATATAATGCTTGTGTTAAAAATTAAACGATCACACACGATTCAGATATATAACAGTAACCCTTTTGGTAATATCGAGACTTCAATTTCCAATCTAACTATTTTATTGAAGTGTAATTTTAATGGAGAGTTTAATTTCATACTTTAAAAAGATTAAATACATGATATCTGTAAGAGAAAACTTTTAATTTATAAGAAATGGAAAAATGCATACTATTGCTAGTCTTTCTTAGTGTTATTATATAAGATATGGGTAATAAATTGATAGAAAAAAAAGCAAAAAATTGGAATGGAATCCATTGAACCTGTCAACCAAAGTCATAACTTTACCAAGTCAAGTCATTGCAATACTTTTTTTTTTTTTGGTCAAGAAGTATATAATTGCATATAATTAAGTCTAGCCATAAGCAGCCTTTCTTTAATAAAAAAAATTATCTATTTTATAGTATCTAGTTCTAATAGAAAAATAATTTTAATATTTGGTTTTATAGAAAATAATTATTAAAAAAAAAATCTTTTCACATTTGACCTCCTATTGTGGTCAGATGAAAAGCTTTTTAACCATATAGGTTAATTATATTCACCACTCTCGTGGTCAAGTCACAATAGAGACACTTATCACATACGTGCAATTACTTTGGTGAGAGTTTGTTTGACAATTGTATCTGGATACCTCAGTTACTAAAAAAAATAATAATAAAAATAAATTTGATGGAATTACTTTTAAAATGGGGTTTTATTAATTCCTACATGTCTTATAATATTTGATAAATTCATCAAAAACAGTATTTTTGTTAATTTTGTTAAAATCAATGTCAAATGCGGACGTTCTAAAGTTTTTAACTTGTAAAGTAACTAGTCAATTTATGACTTTACATACATCTCTTTTCGTTAAAAACTTCAAAACGAAGATTACTGAGAATTTTCTTGTACAACATTCATATCTTATAATGACATAATTCTAGTCACATTAACACATTGGACAACATTATTATTATTATTATAAGGTTGAAAATAAATAAAAGTATTACGTTCAAGTACCTAGACTTGATTTTCAGACCATATAATAGAAAAAGCCATTTGTAATAAACACCCAATCTATTAGTGGAAACACTATTCATATTTGGGTAGAATGGAAAGGTTGAAAGTTCAGAGAGTGGGGCCTTTTAATTCTTCTCCACCATGCCTCAATATTTATTTCTTGCTTTCATTAGGCATGGACCGACCATTGTTGCTTCATTCATAGCACATGCTTCACGAGCTTATCAGGTATCTGATTCACAACTGAACTTCTTAAATATGGTAGTTTTTCAACAGTGGTAAGAGTATAATCTGCAGAATGTTAGGTGGTATAGTGGGTTTCTCCATCGTGGGCTCTTTCGATACTTCAAAAGTCAGATTTTGTGACAAAGATGGGTGAATAATGAAAGGGGTAATACTGCTAAATGATGCGGTAGGTTGTTATAAGGGTGTCGGCCATGTTTTTTGGTGGCATGAATCCCTCAACAATGGTGGGGAAAGACTTGAGGATGATGGGCCGTCTGACGGTTCCATGCACAAGAATGGAGTCTGCCAATCCACACCATCAAAACACCACTTATATGCCCATTGCGTTCATTTGGAAGCGCCTCAGGCAAACGAACTGCATCCCAACGGTAGTAGCATTGAGCAATGCTGCCCGTGGGACGGTTTGGCTAGTGTAACAAATCTCACATCAAAAGCGTATTGGAAAAGTTTTGGGCTTATAAAGGGAGAAGTTCCTCTACCTAATAAGCTAGCATTTTGAGTGTGAAATTTCTAACCCATGACAGGTGGTATATGTGGTTGTGAGTCCACACTGAGAGTGAGGTGGATGGATAGGCAGAGGACCCCACCTGTGACTCCCTCATCACAGGATTGGGTGGGGGAGATGTAACGAATCTCTCATTAGAAGCGTATGGTGGACGGGTAGGTAGGGGACCCCACTTGTGACAAAGCATCACAGGATTGGATGAAGGAGAATATTACAAATCTCACATCAGAAACATATTGGAGAGGTCTTGAGCTTATAAAATGAGAAATCCCTCTACCTAATAGGTTAGGCCTTTTGTATTTGAAACTTCCCGCTTGTGACACTAGGCCGCATGGGCCTAATACCATGCCTAAGCCAGCAGCTTAATTTGACTCTATTACATAATTTTCATCTCAATGATATATCTTGATGGGACGATGAAGCATAGATTGACAAATGCTCTTAACATTTTCATGAACATATTCCAGGATATTAGCAAAATATTTGTATGGGAAGTAGGAGAAATGTAATACTCAATATATGTTTACAATGCTGGAAGATTGGAGATACAGAGCAAAATCCAAAATACTAAAGTCTTCAATATGGACAACCAGAAAAGCAAAGGCCTTTCTAAATTAAGTCCAGTAGCCAAACCCTGGGCTAATACGTCCTGCCACTAGATGTGTTCAAAAAAATACAAAAACCAAACCGAATCGATAACCGAACCAAAAAAACGGTTGGATAACAGTTCAAAAAATTCAAAAACCGGATTTTCGATTAGGTTACCGGTTTGGAAAAAAATAAAAAATGGTTAACCGAAACCGGTTTTATATATATATATATATATATATTAAATAAAAATAAAAATATATATTATTTATTAAATAAAAAAATAATTTCATTTCGGACTTTTATTTGTATCAATTTTTAATGTATTGTTAGTCGTGGTCAATGGATATGTATGAATGTTTAATTTTTATTTTGATATGTATTGTTTATATTTACAATTTAATTTAAGAAAAAATTAAAAAAAATAAGTTTTATAAAAAAAAAATAGGGAAAACCGGTTCAAAACCGGTTAACGCTTTTTTTAAAGTGATTAACCAGTTTTTCGATTAACCGGAAAACTGGTTTTCCCTCCAAACTGATTTGGTTTTGGTTCGGGAATTTTTCTGAACCGGAAAACCAGTTCGGTTCAAAAAAAGCGGTTAACCGGTTCGGTCAACCACTTTTAAACACCCCTACCCGCCACATTACTCTCATGAAAACTACTGGCCACAGAGCAGCAAAAATTTGAGAATACTGATATCTAATTAGTTATCTCATGGTAGCTGTGGGATTTAACCAGAAACAAATTAATAGGTTAGAGAAGGCATTACAGTTTGGATAAGTTCACTTGTTTTATTAACATACATACACAGAAATCCCTTGATTTGATTTGATCTTTGAATACATATTTGCTTCTTACAATTATGTTAACGATCTGATTACATAGAAGCTTTACAGCAACAATAGAAATAACAGAGAAGCAGAAGCAGTGGTAGTAGTCCACGAATTGGGAGCTTGCATCAGTTCAAAACAAGAAATATACAGATGATCGATGTATTTTCCCAGAACAGATTTTCAGGAAGGAATATTTTAACACAAAAAAGCGTGAAAGAAATTCAATTCTGAATGCACTTGTTTGATTTTCTTGAATTAAGCCAAGCCAGCCTGCCTTTCCCATCCAAGATCTGCAGAAAACTCTGACAGTGCAGCCCGGGGATCACCATTGGAAATAGACAAGTAATATAGAGCAGTTCCATCGTCAACTTGCATGCTTCTCCTCAAAGAGTCGATTATCCTTCTCTTGCCCTGTTCAGAAGTCACCCTTTTCAACAAACAATTTGGCTTTCTGTCAGGCTCACCATCTAGATATAGCACTGCTACTTCCCTTTTTGCATATGAATCCAACTCTATGTAGCATGTTCCATCTACAAGAATGTCTGGATTGCTTACAGGGATTAATAACCTCTCCCTTGAATATATCCCATGATCACTCATCATGTTATTTAGCCGTTTAATGTCCATAACCTGTAGATGCAAGCACCAAATTATGTTTCAAATGTTGAACCTTTGAAGTTTGAAATTGTACCAACAACAGGAAACAGAAAACGTCATCATAGAAAGTATGTATGATTCAGTAATATATTCGTCAAAAACCATCAACAAGAAATGATAAGAACGTTTCCAACTGACCTAAGAAATTCTATTTTCAAGGATAAATTAATTAGAAGGGGCTGGTTTCCAGCTTTTATCTTTATTTGTATTTCCCCTTCACACTACACAGTCAGCAGGTTACCGTCCACCTAGCACCAATTCACTTTAATCCCTCCCACCCCTTTGTACAAGCTAGAAGCAATTGCCTATAAAACCAGCAAGGCCAATGATGAATAGACCAACACTAATTACACAGATCCACCAAACAATAATTCTTATCTCTGGCTGTCTAACACTTTTGTCCAATGTAATCTGTGTCACCCATTTTTCGCTTCTAATCACTCAAAATCCTAACAAACTTGGGTTCAAAAATTCATATATAAATATCTTACCATCATCAAGACAAAATCATTTCTTCCCATCCTCAACCCCAAAGCCTAAAAACCAAATGTTAAACAATGACTTTCAACATTGGACATCCCCAAAACAACATATTGAAGCAATTCTCTATATAACAATATGCATTTCAATGCATGATTTAAAGTTAGATTTTCACAAAAGAATCCTCACCAAGTGTCTTGCTCAACATTTGTACTTAGAAAACACTATAAGAGGATCACTGCAGTACCAATTCAGTATCAATAACCAAAGCCGTTCACATTCTCATGTTAGCACTTAAATTCTTAAACAAATTTCATATCCAACATAACCAATATGACATTGCATCCTATTCTCAAATCCCGCTGTTCCCATAACCATCCTTGTACAACAAACTCCAAGCTAATATGAACTTAACAAATAATACTACACATAGAACTTTAACACCAAGTTAATATAACCACACTGAATAACACTTCTCAATTCTCATACAAACTCTTAATACAACCAAAGCCAATCCATACAAATTTATATTCCTTAGAGAACTCATTCAGCATGGTGCCTTTGAGATAGTGAAAACAATGCTCTTAACATGAGTAAAGTGTCATAAACCTAATGCTTAGCCACTACTCAAAATTTTTGAGTGGTATGACAGATTCAACTCATTTCTATTCCACATGAAATCGTAGTACGCCCAAGATTCAACTCATCTCTATTTTACAAGCAAATTGCAACATACGGCAGAAATTAACCCAGAAAGATAAAAATAATAAAAAAATAATCATAAACAAATATAGATAACACAACACTATCATATCAGTATACACAAAAAATTGAAATTTATAACTGTAGAATTACTAAATTACTTGCACAGATACGGAAACAATACCTGAACGGAGTACTTAACAGCAAGGCTAGCGACGGTGTCCCCACGCGCTATACGGTGGGAAATTGCGAACTTCCCAATCCCGTTATCTCTCCAAAAGCAGGCGTTCACGGGCTTTCCCACAATTTGTTTTAGTTTCCAAGGCTCCATGAAAGCCAACACCAACATGTTGTTATCTGAGGCAACCGAGTACCATACCCTGCACACGCAGCTGGCGCGTGCCAAGTCCAGGACGGTGAGTTTCTGCAGGATTAAACGCAGCGTATCGCGGCAGGCCAGAGCCCCGAAGTGGGAGTTCATTGGGGAGATTACGGTTGATGGGTCAGTGGAGATTGCGGAGGAGGATGATGAGATATGTCCGTTTTGGTTTTGGAGGAGTTGTGGATCGTCATCATCGTTTTCTTCGCCACAACAGCCCATTTTTAGAGAGTGGGTTTGTTCGCTTGGTGCTTGAGAATTCCTTTTATTGAACTTTGGCCTTGGAATGGTAGGTGGAAAATTGGAAATAGAGAAATAGTTATCGCCTGTTTTATAATTTATAATATTTTACAATTATTTTGTTGTTATTATAATTTCAATGTAAAAAATTACCCAAAGCGACAAAATAGGGCGATAGAAAACTCTTGGACATATTCCTCGATTGTCGTTAACTTCAGAATCCTAAATAATTAGTCGAGGTACATGCAAACTGGCCTGAAATCCTCCGGTTACTTGCGAGCATGAACATAATGTCTACTTGATTAGGCTTATACTTGAATTTTGAGTTTTGACAATGGGTTATACATCAAATCAACCAACAAAGAGATGAAAAATGATCCTTTTCTTCCCATTTCAGGCTACTATAAACTTGGTAAGACCAAATAATGATGGTGCTATAATTTCCGAAATGGAGTACAGCAAAGGTATGGTAATGATATATAAATCAGCCTTGCATCACTTGTAATACTAAAATTAGAATACAAATTCTGGGAAGTGTTACAAAATTTAAACACTCTCAGGGGAAGGAGGCTTCAATAAGAAAAACACTACAAAATAACAGCATTACAAACTCTCTTCAACAATCAAAGGAAACAATAGAGATATCAAGAAAGCAGGAAAAAAAAAAAAAAAAAAAAAGCAGCATTTCTGGAATAGGCATGAAATATTTGATGTAACCTGGGCACCAGTGTTGAGTAGTTAGCAGCTTGCTCACTGATAAAGATGAAATAAGATCAATGACCCCATGCATTGCCAAGGCCATATGCATCCATATAGCCTGCTGCATGACCATGATCATGACCACCATGGTGGTGGTCGTGGCTGCCATGACCATGAAGATGGTCATGATCATGGTCACCACTTTTTGCTTCATCAAACATCTTCTGAATATGCTCGGGTATAGGCTCTTCCTTGGCTTGTCTAACAGATTTCGGTAAAGAGGACACAAACTCTGCAATACTCTCTGCTAGTTCGTAGGCATTGTCTTCCTGAAATTAATGTAACAAGGAACATAGTAAACTTCACGATGTGAAAGATACTTGCAAGTGATTTTGTTAATAACTTGTTTATTATCAGAAGTTCATGTATATAGCATCAATTCAAGTAATTTTCCAGAAAAAAGAAAAAAGAAAAAAAATAAGAAACCACCCAACCCTGCTTCAAAAAAATGCATAACAGAGTAATGCCAGGCACACAGAAATTAGCTAAGTGAACGGGCTCATTGCAAATTGGCTGAGTTGTGTCGATTTCAATGCATACATATTGTTGACCTTAGGAAGACAGAGAATATGAATATATGATAAATGCTCTCAAAATCTTCCTTTGAATAAATTACTTGCTAATCATAAAATTCTTTTCCTGCACCCACATTCTTATTACAAAATCTATTGACTGACATATAAAACCATTAAAAATCTGGGCTTTGGCAATGTTAAAGATAAAACACACAAACGTGTACACCCAAGTAGTGATGAGGTCACTATTAGTTTAAACAGCACAAGTGGTGTTGATAACAACAGCACTGGGTTATTTTGGAAAGAAAGGCATAAAAAACACACTGGTCAAGGTTGCAGCCCACAGGACATGAAGTGAACGATTGCTCCTTGATCATGAAGGGTGGGTTATCTAGAAATAGAAGACCATGAAAAACACACTGGTCAGGGTTGCAGCCCACCGGGCATGAAGTGAATGATTGGCAGCATTGGCTCCCTGATCATGTGTTTATTTCTAAAAGCACTCATCGGACAAAAAATCATGTTACAAAGGGACAAGCTGAATGATGATTGACAAAGTACATTAAAATCTGCCAACAGCTCACAAGGCATGCTTTAATAATTATATGAGGATTGAGAACACATATTCAACCTCATTTGACTAAATGCCAGTTCATAACCTAATCTTTAAGTGATGAAACTTTTCTAACAGTACGTCATTCTTCACCAGTCATTTCCAAGCAGCCCACTAGCTCACTCATATGGCCCATATAAGTCGTGCCAATGAATTTCCACAGTCCGTTTACTATCAGAAGTTCGTTGCACTAACCAAAAAGATCTCTACCTAATATACACAAGCTAAATGATATTTGTGCAGGTTGCATCTCAGTTAAGACCTTGCATCAATCCTCATTCATAAAACAAATCGAAATTGTCAAACCAATTGCAGTCATCAATAATCACAAAATCAAGGACCTAAACAAAGTAATCTGAAACACAGCCAACATAAGAAACTTCTACTCTCATAAATCATAATATAAACTAGAAAAAAAATTAATAAATTTAGAATCCAAGGAATCCGCACCTGAGGCCACCGTCCACCTGAATGCTTCACAAACTTTGCTTGCGGAAGTGCATCTGCGACTCGACTCCCTTCTTCACTCCACAATTTAGACCAACCACTAGACCAAAGCACCTGCATTGGCATTACTTTTATCCCATCCGAACCACCCCATTCTCCTATATCAAAGCTATAATTCAAATTCTTCCCCATCCCCACAACAGCTCTAAACCCATCTCTTCCCTTCAAAAGCAATCTATGAGCCTCAACATCAAAACCACCAATCTTATTCATACAACACAACCTAATCAACCTCTCATACGCAAACGAAAACCCTAACAAAACCTCCCTAATCAATGGCAAATTGAAAGCCAACATAGGCAAAGCCGGTCTTGATCCGGTATCCATAAGAGTCACACTTTTAACTAAATCTACATTCTCAGCCACCCAATTTGCACTCATTAAAAGAGCTGAATCATGCAAAACTAAATGCACAGGAGCCAAATTAAAAGTCTCAATCACTTGTCCTAAAACCCTGCCTAACTCTTCACTGCCCAACTCAATAACCCTAACCCTCTCTCTCCCCAAATCCCTAGCTTTCATAATTTCCTCATAAGGGATCTGCCCAGTTTCAACAATATGATCAAACGCCCAAAACACACCCTTTTCTTTAATCAGCGCAAAAGCATCCCATAACTTCTCAAAAGCCCCATTCGAACTCTCTTTAATCTCCATCGTTGATCGATCAGAAAACCCATTTCCAGGCAAATCAAAGGCCATAACACGAACCCCTTTAGACCCCAAAGAGCTTATCATCTCACGAAAAGAAAACGAGCTCAAACCAACCCCGTGAACGATCAAAACATTCTCCGTCGAAACGGCGTCATTTTGAAAAGTAAAAACCTCAATTGGAGATTGATTAGGGCTGGGCTGGACCTTGATAACGCGACCAGAAGAGTAGTGCTGGCGAAGAGAGTCGCGTAAACCGAGAAACCAAGACCTGGGGTCTGGATTAGAGGAGAGAGAAGACAATGAAACGAAGAAGAGAGTTATGAGAGAGACTGAGAGAGTGAAGTAAAACCAGAGCGTAAATGGGTTCGTGTTATGCTGAGGTTTCGTTGAGTTTGAACTGGGGTTTTGATTTTGTTTTTGTTTTTGTTTTTGCTTTCGTTTTTCTTCTTGTTGCTGATGTTGGGGTTGGGGTTGGGGTTCTTGTTGTTCTGGCTCCTCTGTTATGATCGCCATTGAAAGAAGTGAGAAGTTTTTTTTGTTGAAGCTCAAGCTGAAACTGAAAGATCTATTGGAGACTCTGCTCAAGAGTCTAGAAGAGGAAAGGTGACCGTTGTTTAATGTATAAATACGACGACGTCAAGGAGGGGAGGAAGAGACTGGGGTGGGCGGGGGGTGTTTACTAAAACGACGTCGTAATTGAATGGATAATTCATAAACTTTTGGGGCCGTTTGGTTCAGGGAATGTTGGATTACTGGAAAGTTAGATTACCTTGAATATTACTGAGAGCCTTTAAGAAAATGTGTTTTGTTAATTGATGGGTATGTTATATTAATATATTTGGTTTGAAGGAATAAATTGGTGGGTATGTTATATAAATTATTGAATTGTCCTCTAATTAAATATTATTATTATATAATTTTTTAAAATTAATTATTATTTGGATTACTGTAACCCTCCTGCATTTAAAAACTTAGCAAAAACAACCCTATAATAAAAGTTTGAAAAATCAATAAAGCACCCGCACCAACCCAACTATTGCCGGCAACCACCGTAGGCCGTCGACAGTCGGCAACCTAATGGTGCACGAAAGGCAAGAAATGGCCTTCGTGCGCCATATGGCCATTTCCAGCGAGAGATCTGGCCGAAAATGGCCAGACGTGATAGATCTGGCCGTTAACAGCCAGATCGATGGCTGTTGACAACCAAAGTCGTGGCCGTTGATGGCCATATTAGATTTGGCCGAAAATGGCCATATCGGTGCACGACAACCATTTTTGGCCTTCTGTGCACCTTTTCGGTGGCGACAGCAAGTGGGTGGGGGTGGTGGCTTAGGTGGGTTGCAATTTGTTTTGAATTTAAGGGTAATTTTATCCAAAAAGTGAATTAATTGGGGTGACATAGTAAAAGCTATATTCATGTAAATAAATTAAAAAATAAGGGCATTATTGTCCTAAAATTTTATTAATAAGGGATAGAATTGTAATAAAAAAAGATAACACTGATAATCTTAGAATACCTAAGAAAATAGAGGTAATCAGATTACCTCCAATATTACCAATAGTAACCACTATTGATATTTGAAGATTACCGATATCTTATATTACTTGACAACCAAATATGGTAATAAAGTAATATAAGATGACTTAACCCCATTAATCTCCAATAACCCCCAACCAAAGGCCCTTTGGATAATGTCATAGACTATGCTTAAGGTTTGTAGATTCATTTCTAGCATAACAACTTTCACAATTTTTTAATGGACCCTCAAAGTTTGAAAAATATATCACTAATACCCATTAGGCATTAGCCTTTTCAAATAGACTATCAAGGTTTAAATTTTTTATCACATATATCCCTTTAGGGCCTTTACCCTAACTCTGTTACATTACCATTAGGTTTACTAGACACTTCCTTATAAGACCAAAATTATAATTTTACACCAACCCTCTCTTATAAAACTAAAGTGTTTTATAAAGTTACCATTTCAGCTATCAACACAAATAGCAAGTATGGGTGTTCAAAAGCGGTTAATCGAACCAGTTAACCGCTTTCTTGAACCGAAATGGTTTTTCGGTTCAGGAATTGTCCTAAACCAAAACCGAACCGAACCGATTTGGAGGGAAAATCAGTTTTTTGGTTAACTACTTTAAAAAAATCAGTTAACCGGTTTTCCTCTTTTTATTGGATAAAACTTAGTTTTTTTTTTAAATTTTTTTTAAAATTAAATTATAAAAATCAACAATACATATCCAAATAAAAATTAAACATTCATACATATCCATTAACCACAACTAACAATACATTAAAAATTGATACAAATAAAAGTCCGAAATTAAACAAAATTAAAAGTTCATAACGAAACGTCCATAATAAAATAACTAAATAAGTCTCGAAAACAACAAAAGAAATTGTGCAAATTTAAAGATTAAGATTTTAATATATATATATAACCGGTTTTCATTTTTACTCGAACCTAAAATCCAGTTTTTTGAATTTTTTGAACCGTAACCAAATCATTTTTTTGGTTAATCGGTTTTTTAGTTCGGTTCGGTTTTTGCATTTCTTTGAACATCCCTAATAGCAAGGGTGAAAGAGTATCCACGTTATAGTTTTCAAACCTTTAGGGTTCAATTAAAGGTATTAAAAATTGTTATCTCATATTCTCCCTAAACTTTTTGGCGGACTCAAATACCCCCAGAGTATTGATACTTTCCAATCAACCCCATCTATTTTCCAGTTTTATCTCCTCTTGAAACTGAACTGAAACTCGACACTTTTCATCATTCAACAAAACCTTATCTTTCAGACTTTCACTGCTCTCTCTCTCTCTCTCTCTCTCTCTCTCTCTCTCTGCAGAATCGCCACCATGCACTCACTATCATCACAGGCGATGCGCCCTCTTTCTCTCTCGCCATCCTTCACTCACTCGTCTTGTCAATTTCGCTTCCTCTCTTCTCTCTCACTCCCTGTTTTCCATAAATTTCAAACCCGCCCCTCATTTTACAAAATTTATCCAAAAGCTCCTCTTTTTGTCAGAAACTGCACTTCCATATCCGCCAAACCCTCTTCCGAGTTCCGCAAGGACCGGACCCAAGAGCCACCGGATGAGAAGCTCCGCGCGCTTCGCGAGCTGTTTACCAAGCCTGGAGTTAACATTGATGCGTATATCATACCTTCTCAGGACGCTCACCAGGTTCAAATCATCGTTTCTAATTTGTTGTTGATGTGTTTCTGTGGTTTTGTGTGTTGATTGCTGTGAAAGATTTTGTGTTAAGAATTTCTGTTGTTTTTAGTTGATTTCGGATGCTTGGCGGACGGTAGAACTCAATTGGGTTTTGGCTGTTTTCTGCAATTGCTTTGAAAAATTTTAGCTTTATTGTTTTTGCCTTTTGGTAAATTTGGGTGGTTGGTTTTTAACAACATCTATGAGTGGTTGCATATTATGTTTTTGTGGATAATGAGCTATTCGAGGTCTTTGAACTATTTAATGTTCAATTTCCAGATACTTTAGTAGAGCTATGATGTATTGTTGTTAAATTTGAACTGAGATTCTTTTGTTTCGAAATTTTGTTTTTTTTAGTGAAGTTAATAGGGAAGTTTATCCAAGAGATTAATGATTGTCTTAGTAAAATATTTGTAACATGTATCTTCAGTTGAATTTCTAGATTGTTAGATTACTGCATGAGTATTGAAAATGAAACCGGGATGCCTATTTGGGCTACGACTTCTCTGGTATAGAACTTGGATAAATGGAATTTCCATTGTTTTCTGTATTTAAGCGTTAATGTTCTCTCCATTTTGGTTTCCAGAGTGAGTTCATTGCTGAATGTTATATGAGGAGGACTTTTATATCTGGATTTACTGGTAGTGCTGGCACTGCTATTGTCACAAAGGATAAAGCAGCTCTATGGACAGATGGTCGTTACTTTCTCCAGGTTTGGAAGGAAGACACCTTAAAATCTTTTTGCTTTGCTAGATTTGGTGCCTTGTGCATAGTCACAGTATTTGTTATGCTAACTCTTTTTGCTGGTTGTTCTCTATAACAACAAGACTATCTGCATTTTACTTAACTAGTTTGAGAAGGTGTTCTTGCTAATTATTTATTTTGTTATAATTAGGCTGAGAAGCAGCTGAACCCTAGTTGGATTCTTATGCGAAGTGGTAACCTTGGAATCCCTACTATCAGTGAATGGCTAAACAGTGTTTTGGTGCCTGGAGGCAGAGTTGGCATTGATCCGGTGAGCAATTTCTCAACCTCCTAAATGGGTGTATTGCATGTTTTGTTAGTGCAGCTCATCATCTTTAAGGTTTTTTTTTTTTTTTTGGCTGCTGCTTTTTACTGGCTTTCATCTTAAGATGCCAATATTCATTCTCTCATTTTTTTTTTTTCCCCCCTTTCCGATAAGAAACTGCAACTTTTCTGTATAGAAAAAGTGATTTACATGAAAGAGAACAAGCTTTCCACACAAAAATCAGGGAATAGAAGGAACAATAAAGCCAGAATGTTTCTAATATATTGAACAATTTTAGGAGCATAGGTTCATAAATCATCTGTCTTATGCTTCGTTTGTAACTTGCATTTTATATTGGTATATTTAATTAATAAATTATGTTCATTTTTTCGCTTCTTATGTTCAAGTATCAAATTTCTGTGCTCCTGTATATATTCTGTTTATTCTGGTACGTACTTGCATGTGTCTGATGCCCCCTTTTCTTGATAATGTGAAGGGAGCAGTTTCTATTTTCTTCTGCTGCTGCAGAGGAATTGAAGGAGGCTATAGGGCAGAAGAATCATGAGTTAGTTTACTTGTACGATTTTAATCTTGTGGATGCTATATGGAAGGAATCAAGGCCAAAGCCTCCGAACAAACCTATTAGAGTACATGACCTGAAATATGCTGGATTAGATGTGGCATCAAAACTATCTTCCCTGCGGTCTGAACTTGTTGATGCTGGTTCGTCTGCCATTATAATATCAATGCTTGATGAAATCGCCTGGCTGCTAAATTTGGTACAATTTCAATCTGCTCTATTAAACTTGTTCTGTTATATTTTATATATATAGAAGCAGTGCCTATAAACAAATTCTATTTCAAAATCTGTTGGAGTGCTGGTACTTAGAATCAATATAGCATAGTGGCACCATCTGTCTAACATCCTTAAATCTAGTTCAAGCTTATATGGTAGCAGAGCAATATTTTTTTCTTTTACTAAATCATGCAATAATGTTTTCCGCTGTTCAATGAAATCACACTACAAATTTTTTGTTGCAGAGAGGAAGTGATGTTCCACATTCCCCTGTTATGTATGCCTACTTAATTGTGGAAACGGCCAAAGCAAAATTATTTATAGATGATTCTAAAGTTACCACAGACGTGATGAATTACTTGAAGAATGCCGGTGTAGAGTTGAGGCCATATGATTCCATCCTTTCTGAAATAAAAAGGTAGGTTTAGGGGTTCAGATGTCTGATTTGACATTTATTTGTGTGCTTTTATGTAGTTTTGCATTTTAGATCACACATTATGACAAAATTTACACCTGTTTNCCCCTTTCCGATAAGAAACTGCAACTTTTTTGTATAGAAAAAGTGATTTACATGAAAGAGAACAAGCTTTCCACACAAAAATCAGGGAATAGAAGGAACAATAAAGCCAGAATATTTCTAATATATTGAACAATTTTAGGAGCATAGTTTCATAAATCATCTGTCTTATGCTTGCTTTGTAACTTGCATTTTATATTGGTATATTTAATTAATAAATTATGTTCATTTTTTTGCTTCTTATGTTCAAGTATCAAATTTCTGTGCACCTGTATATATTCTGTTTATTCTGGTACGTACTTGCATGTGTCTGATGCCCCCTTTTCTTGATAATGTGAAGGGAGCAGTTTCTATTTTCTTCTGCTGCTGCAGAGGAATTGAAGGAGGCTATAGGGCAGAAGAATCATGAGTTAGTTTACTTGTACGATTTTAATCTTGTGGATGCTATATGGAAGGAATCAAGGCCAAAGCCTCCGAACAAACCTATTAGAGTACATGACCTGAAATATGCTGGATTAGATGTGGCATCAAAACTATCTTCCCTGCGGTCTGAACTTGTTGATGCTGGTTCGTCTGCCATTATAATATCAATGCTTGATGAAATCGCCTGGCTGCTAAATTTGGTACAATTTCAATCTGCTCTATTAAACTTGTTCTGTTATATTTTATATATATAGAAGCAGTGCCTATAAACAAATTCTATTTCAAAATCTGTTGGAGTGCTGGTACTTAGAATCAATATAGCATAGTGGCACCATCTGTCTAACATCCTTAAATCTAGTTCAAGCTTATATGGTAGCAGAGCAATATTTTTTTCTTTTACTAAATCATGCAATAATGTTTTCTGCTGTTCAAGGGAATCACACTACAAATTTTTTGTTGCAGAGAGGAAGTGATGTTCCACATTCCCCTGTTATGTATGCCTACTTAATTGTGGAAACGGCCAAAGCAAAATTATTTATAGATGATTCTAAAGTTACCACAGACGTGATGAATCACTTGAAGAATGCCGGTGTAGAGTTGAGGCCATATGATTCCATCCTTTCTGAAATAAAAAGGTAGGTTTAGGGGTTCAGATGTCTGATTTGACATTTATTTGTGTGCTTTTATGTAGTTTTGCATTTTAGATCACACATTATGACAAAATTTACACCTGTTTCTGTAGTAGGTTTAGATGGTTGTTAATTGCATTAATAAAAATTTGTCGAACTTTATAGCTGCTAATGCAATGTTAATTTTCAGATGTTTACTGTGTGAAAATTGCTGCCAATAAAAGCTGCATCTTTGTCTAGCCTGCCAATTTTCATTTTCCCCCTTTCTTTTAGCTTAATATTCAGTCATGTAATCATGTCATAATGCAAGTGGTATATGGCTTTTTTTACCAGTTTGGCAGCTCAAGGTGCTCGACTTTGGTTGGATCCTTCCTCTGTTAATGCTGCTATTATGAACACCTATAAGATTGCCAATGAAAGATATCTTGAAAGTATTGAGAATAAGAAGAAGAGTAAGACTAAGATGTATGGTGACACCAATGGTCAGTCTGGAGGACCCACTGGGGTTTTGAAGACATCTCCTGTCGCTGTTGCAAAGGCATTGAAAAATTCTGCTGAGTTAGAAGGAATGCGAAACTCTCATTTAAGGTAAGCGATTCTTCCTGTGGAAGGTACTGACGTTCCGAATTTGAGGGTAAAGACAATTTTGCATCATGATAGTGATTATTTCTATTGCCTTTCAGTTCTTTTTTCCTGGTAATCTATCATATATTTGAGCAGATTCTATATAACACAAAGTTTTTGATACTGGACAATGACTAAATTACATTTTCATGTGATCTTTCACTTACCTTTTTAATTGACCTCTATCATTTGTCCTCCATCAAATTTTTACTCTGTTGAATAAATATGGACTCTCTTGGTGTGTGATTGAATAAGTACTTTTGTGGAATTTTTTTCTAAGAATAATATCTTGTGACATTCTTTGAGTAAAAGTCATGAAAAGTAGCTTGTGAGCAAGAGCAGGATGAGAGGCAGTACCTGCGAAC
Source organism: Pistacia vera (assembly GCF_008641045.1). NCBI lineage: Eukaryota > Viridiplantae > Streptophyta > Magnoliopsida > Sapindales > Anacardiaceae > Pistacia > Pistacia vera. Next base: position 209,535 of record NW_022196735.1, on the reverse strand, counting down.
ATTCATATCATATCTTCTTGAGGATGTAACTCATTATTTAGGTTAAAAAATAAAAAAATAAAATAAAATTCTACTGTAATTGTTTGTGACAAAGATAGAATAGCTAAACAATTTTAAGAAATATTTTAATCATAATGTTTCCTTTGCAGGGATGCTGCTGCGTTGGCACAGTTTTGGGTCTGGCTGGAAGAAGAACTTCATAATGGTGTGAAACTAACAGAGGTAGATGTTGCAGACAAACTTCTTGAATTCCGTTCAAAGCAGGCTGGTTTTATAGATACTAGCTTCGATACCATAAGTGGTATATTCACTTTTGCATTCTTGATTACCTATCTTCTACCCCTGGTTATTTCAGTTTTAATTATATTTTCACTGATTCTTCAGTCACTTTTTCTACTGAAATATGTTGCAGCTTTCTTTTCATCATCCTATTTTCTATTATGATAGAAACTTATCCTTCAACAGCTTCTACCCTCAGATTTTGTTAACAGAAACTTATTATAATATATGTCCTTATCATCTGTTTCCCGATTTCGTTGCTCACAATTAAGATGATCTTACAGGTTCCGGTGCAAATGGTGCTATCATACACTACAAACCAGAAACAGACAATTGTAGTGTTGTGGACTCGAATAAACTTTTCCTATTAGACAGTGGAGCTCAATATGAGGATGGAACAACTGACATAACTAGGACAGTGCACTTTGGCGAACCTACTGCTCGGCAGAAAGAATGCTTCACCCGAGTTTTACAGGTGTCAAGTCTTTCTTTATCTGTCTTAATCTATATTACATGAAGAGGCTTTGTAATAACTCATATATGTTTAGTTTTGAGAGTAGGAATAGGTAATTTTGCATTGTTGATTTCAGATTTATTGCTTTGAACTTTTTTGCCTCTCTAGCATCTCAATGGTGCTCTTTATTTTAAAGAGCATATTTCATATAAATGAAGAGCATCTTCATTAATTTCTAAATATAAAAAACAAATTTTTTATTCAAATCCAATGGACTCTTTAAATTTAATGAAGATGCTCTTTATTTTCAAGAAAGAAACTTGATAGGAGAGAGAATTAATAAATAAAATGCATAGAAACTTGTAGTTTATTAATTTAAATTAGGATAGAGAGTAAAATTTGACTTTCTAGATGTGGAAAGTCAAAACTCACTCTTTAATTTATATTTAAAGGATAAAGAGTCTGTTGGACTCTTGTTTTTATGGATAGACTCTTTATAATAAAAAGTTTGGGTCATATAAAGAGTTCTTTGGAGATGCTCTTATAAGCTAGCATTGTCTTCTCTAATTTTCTACTTACTGGACTACTATCTTTTTGTTGAAATATTTGATGTTTCATATTTGGTATAATCTGACTGTAGAATGCGTGATTGCAGGGTCATATAGCTCTTGATCAGGCAGTATTCCCTGAAAGTACTCCTGGTTTTGTATTGGATCCTTTTGCCCGTTCTTTCCTTTGGAAGATTGGACTTGATTACCGACATGGTATATTTCATGCCTTTTTGTTGCCTATATATGTGGTGGCCTGGTGGGAAACTTTTGCGATCTCACAAGTCCTTGATTGAGAGAAGGTGCTGATTTGTTAATCATATCTACTTCCATGTACTAGGAACTGGACATGGTGTGGGAGCTGCACTGAATGTTCATGAGGGTCCCCAAAGTATTAGCTATAGATATGGAAATATGACTCCCTTAATGGAAGGCATGATTGTCAGCAACGAACCTGGCTATTATGAAGACCATGCCTTTGGCATTCGCATTGAGGTACAACATTCATATTGTATTTATCTCAGCTTCTAATGTTGCCAAATTTTGAGGACATACATACTTGTGATATCTGATTGCTGTACTTGAAATTGATGTTTGTTTTTTATTTTTTTTATCTTTCTTAGGTTAATTCCTTGTTTCATCTCTCTTTTCCTCTCTTCCATGTGTATTTGACATTCTATAATTTCTGATAAATGTTTGATATGTGACATCTTTTTCAGTCGCACTCTTGCATTCTTCTGTATATTTTGTAGTTACGTTAACTTGTCTTGCAGAATCTTCTTTACATTAAAGAGGTCGACACACCCAATCGTTTTGGAGGAACTGCATATCTGGGATTTGAAAAACTCACATTTGTCCCCATACAGGTATTCTACTCATTGCCAATCCTGGTCAAGTTGTTTAGGAAACCACACCAAAATATAATTAAACGAGACTCTTTCTCTGTGCTTATTATTCAGAATATGGAGTTGTTCAATGTCCTGGTTTCTCATGCAGCCTCATTGATTAAATGGAGTTTACACAACATGATGACCATGTGCTCCAAGTCTAGTTCAGCTCTTTTGAGCTGTTAAAATGAATCCGTGGCTGTATGCTAATAGTGTAAGGGGTTGGCTTTCATGCGGACAAACACTAAATGCTAAATTTCGTGCTAGTAATGTCCTACAAAATCGACAGAAACATAATGTAAAACTTAGTTTGATGTAGATAGTGGTGTTAAGGCCAGGGCTAATTGCTTAAAGAGGGTATCGTTTCAATACAATTTTGAGGACCGAAATTTGAGTGGCCTAAGTATTATATTATCTCTAATTTATCTCAGAGCTTCTGCTTTACAATTCAGCCTTTCTTTTGTTGGATAGTTTTTCTCTGGTGCGATATATTTTTCTTTATGCTTTTTTTTTTTTTTCCTGCAGACGAAATTGGTTGATTTATCATTGCTTTCCGTTGCGGAGATTGATTGGCTTAATGATTACCATTCTCAAGTCTGGGAGAAGGTAAGTGCATGTTTGGAAATTTATTAAAGCTGGCTCGACAATTCTGTTTTCGGCACATATATAGGTGCAGCCTGATGTGCCTTCCGCAGCCCTTCCCAAATTAGACAAACTGTTGGACATTTATGAAGTTTTTTAATGCTTTTGGAAGCATGCATTCCTGAATAACCTGAGATCTTGTGCAGACGAGTCGTTAATCTAAGTTTTTTCCAGCATCCTGTTACTTTTATTTATTTATTTCTTTGGTAATATTGGTTTGAAATTTAGTGATGTTGATCATTAACCTTGGTCTATCTAACAGGTTTCACCATTGCTGGATGGTTCCGCTGGACAATGGCTTTGGAACAACACACGGCCACTCTGATTTTCCTTCTGCATCTTTGCTTGTTCACTATAATTCTCAAGTTATGAAGGCATGCCCGATCTCATTTCTTATTTCTACTGTGCTGTAGATATAATTCAACCAGAGTAATGGCAGATTATAGTATGTACAGAACACTGCATTGTTTATTAAACTTGATTCGAAATATTTGTCTGCATTCTATTGTTCCATATTTTTCTTTTTCAGTTTAGAAAACAATAGAAATGCTTCTTAAAGGTTCTAGTTAACAATTATTAGGGTTTATTCAATCTCCTCAGCCATGTAGAGAACTAAAATCAAGATAGCTACGGGTCCATTTGTTTTGTTATTTTGGATAGGAGTTTTGATATTTTTAGAGTTGGGTGAGAATAACGAGGTAGAATTTAAAAATTAACAAAAACACCCCTCTAGGTTTGCTAATTTACTAAATACTCCAATATATAAAAATTTTTGTAAAATGACAAAAACACTCTCACTTACAATCGTCAAATTCTAGCCACCACCGTCGAAATCTAGCATTACGACGCATGATCAATCGGATCTAGCCATTCGTGTGTCGATATAGCCTTTTTTGGCTAGATCCACCACGGATCTAGCTGAAAAAGACTAGATCTACAGTCATTTTTGGTCATTGACGATCAAAGATATGGTCGTCATTGATGGTTAACAACGACCAGCTACGGCCAGATCTTTGGCCGTGGATCTGGTCGGAAAATGATAGATCGACACACTATCGACCAGATCCAGCTGGTAGTAGGGGTGCTCAAAAGCGATTAACCGGTAGTAGGGGTGTTCAAAGAACCGGATTTTCAGTTCGGGAAAATTTCCGAACCAAAACCTAACCGGTTTTAGGGAAAACCGATTTTTCGGTTAATCGGTTTCGGTTTTAGGGAAAACCGGTTAACCGTTTTAAAAAAAGCGATTAACTGGTTTTCCCTTTTTTTTTTGATAAATTTTTTTTTTTATTTTGTCCTAAATTAAATTGTAAATATAGACAATACATTGGGAACTAAGAAAAACATTTTGGATTGGGATTTTAGATTGAGTGAATTAGGGATTTATTTTAGTTTAGGTTATTATTTATTTATTTAATATATATTTGAAAAATCGGTTTTCGGTTAACTGTTTCTAATTTTTCCCTAACCGGTAACTGAACTGAAAATTCGATTTTTTAAATTTTTTGAATCGTAACCAAACCGTTTTTTCGGTTAATCGATTTTTTGGTTCGGTTATCGGTTTGGTTAGCGGTTCGGTTCGATTTTTGCATCTTTTTAAGCACCCCTAGCTGATAGTGTACCATTATACTAGATTCCGACCGCCTTCCGACGGTGATGGTCGAAATCTGACAAATGTGAGTGGGTGAAAGTGTTTTTGTTCATTTTTAAACTTTTTTTCTGAGGGTATTTAGTTAAATTAATAAACTTAAGGGATTTAAAATATGGTTTAATAAAATATAATAATATTATGAGGATAATAAAACAAACAGTTATTTTGAGGATAGGATTGGGAATACGATATAAAATATTGAACCAAACGGATCCATATTATATACAGCGTGGTTTAAGCTTAAGGGCCAAGAGTAAATAAATACTGTATGACTACAATACCTGTTACAACTTACAACAGAAGCGCAATGAGAACTTTTCTCTGACACTCGTAAATCTGGAGTGTATGAGTTACAACAATCGAATCATAAGATTTTATTAGCAACCACATTCCATGGATGAAAACTGAACAGCATATTTCTTCTATCTTCATACTGCAAATACAAACCTATAAGCGCGACATTTTTGTCGGTGTTGAATCTGAAGATGAAAGCTCAGCATACATGTTTGATATTGCTTTTGCATAGTATGCCTTAGCTTGCGGCCTTTTGATCTGGAAAAGATTTCGGGTTAAAACACAGAATTAGTTTTTCGTTTGCCATAACTTTGCTTAGTTTAGGTGTCCAAAGATTATACAAAAGGCATATATGATTTTTATGTATTGGTATGCATTATGGAAGGAACTTACTTTGAATGTTGGAGTGAGAAGGCCATTCTCATCAGAGAACGGTTCCGGCACCAAAGTTACAGCTTTTGCGAATTCAAAACCCCTCAACTAAACCATTGTGAGAAGAGAAAAATGGTAAGCCTTAATTCAACTCGAAGGGTGAAAAGCATACTTGGTTTGAAGAATTTACCTGGCCTTCCTTTCCAACAGCATCCATATCAGCAAGAACGGCTTTTCTCGCTCTTGGATCATTGCACAACTGTTCTAAATTCTCAAACTGCATAAATGTACGCAAATTACCACGATCAATATACATCAGCGGAAAACAAAAAATTCTCTACTATGAATTCTTTGCGACATCAGGACTTAATTAGCTTCCTAAAGTTGAGGTTAGCGAGGTCACTTTGATAGGTTACGGAATGAAAAGTAGTAATAAGAGAAATACAAAAATGACCTTGATTCCTTCAGATGCAGCCCAAGCTTTTAAAACATCAGGATCCACCGCAACAACAGCTACTAAACAAGAGTTAAAGCTATCACCTAAGATAAAATTATGTAGTTAGTATGTAAGTGTAGCTGGACAGTTCGATATACATTATAAGCACCGATTCTGTACCATAGATAAAACACTGTGAAATAAACTTGCACTTTGCATATACATTCTCGACCTTCTCTGGGGCAACATACTCTCCTTGTGCCAACTTGAATATGTTCTTTTTCCTGTCATAAGTTGAATGTAGCCTTATAATGGAGTCCAATAATTCAACACTAAACAACATAAATTTATGTACTTTTGACTGACAAATTTTTGAAGGCCAGCTAACAGAGGAAAGAGTGTCAGATTAACTTGTGCAATGGAAATTACCTATCAATAATCTTAAGACGACCTCCACTTAGCCACAGCCCGATATCTCCTGTATGCAGCCAACCATCTTCGTCCATTACTTCTCTCCTGTTCAATCAAACTGGGCAGTCAGACAGACTAGACAGTTGTAACTTCACTTTAGTATCATTAACAAAAGTTAAAGGTAACTACGTTTGAACTTCATCTTTGTAGTAGCCCAGGAAGACAGTGGAACCCCTGACACAGATTTCGCCACGAGGATAGGGCTCATCTTCAGAAGTGTAATTCATTTCAGGAACATCCACAAGTTTCACTTCTGAAAGAAGAAAAGACAAAACACCGATGATCACACATTAAAATTAACAAGAAACTTGTTCCTTCTGGCATCTCATTATATTTGCCTACGCTACGTTTTATTTAACATAAATTGTTTAATTGCGTTTGGCTTCTTCAGTTTTTGACTTCTTTATTGATGAAAAAACAGAAACTACTTGTACCTATTTACCTATCATTTAAAAGTACACTATACTTATTAACAAAAAAAAATGTCTCTCACACGGATCATTTGAGGGATGACAGAGCCATGGTGTTTAAATTAATAATTACAAGAGCTAAAGTCTTTTCCTTCAGGTGGGTGAGGATTGCGGAATCAAATATATGTATAAACACTTCCAATTCAGTAAGAACCTCACCACATGCGGGATTAGGAGACCCAACATGACCAGATAAGATGTCACCATCATCCATGCAGCTTATGACACAAGAAGTCTCAGTCATACCATATCCTTCAAGTACTTGACAGCCAAAGCACCTGAGAGTTTAATTACGTTTGCAACAAAATATAAAACAGTCATTTTATGTGTTTGTGTGTGTGTGTATGTGTATGTGCCAAGAGAGAAGCAAGGAGAGATAAAGGTGAATTCACCAATTTGAGAATCAACTTACACCTTCAAAAAGTCCATTACATCTGGGGACAAAGGCGAAGCACCTGATCCCATAAAACGGACTCGGCCTCCAAGCTTTTCCTTTATCTTATTAAACACCAATCTGTCCCACATTGATGATGGATTTTGGCCTGAAAAAGTTTTTGTTACATAGTCAATACAAGGAACTGTAAATGTTCAGACATTCAGGGTATGATCAATGATCTAACCTCTTTATTCTAAGCTATTTTTAGGAACTAGATAACGGTGATGGAAGAGCCAACAAGAAGATTCAAATGAAAAATATCAACAAAAATAAAGGCCAAGTTATTTACACACAGACCATTCACTATGGCTTGCTTCTTGGAGTTGAATGCAGCTGTGAATAACTTCTCCTTAAGAGTCCCAGAAGTCTTTACTGCATTTGTGATTCTATGGAAACCACCAGAATTAGACATGATGAGTGACCATAAAATTTGATCTAATGAATAATTATGCAGCAATCAACCATAATCTTACCCAGCATAAATTCGATTATACAACCGAGGAACACTGCAAAATAAGGTTGGTTTAAGGGCAGATAAATCATCCATCAACTTCATATTGTCCTGAAAATAAAAGGGATGAGCATACAAACAAATTTAGGTTATCCTCATATCTATAAAGTTAAAATGCACCAAGCTAATGCACAACATCCTCCCAATTCCAATTCTATTAGTAGTGGCTTTAATGCCGTCAAACACACAAGAATTACCAAAAGAAAAACTATAATCTTTAGTTGAGTCACCTACCCCTTGGTAGAAACCAATAGCAACGCCATAGTACACTGACAGAATCTGGTTAGTTCTCTCATAGATGTGTGCCAAAGGAAGATAAGATATGTAACTGTCGAAATAACACATAATTTTAACAGAGGAAAATCAGAATTCAAATAATAAATAAATAAATAAATAAGGACAAGCAAAACAAAACAAACTCATTTATCATTTAGTTATAATTTGAAAACTGAACCTACATGTCTGATGGATAAAATTTGACCATATAACTGAACCCAGCAACACTCGAAATTAAGTTCCTATGCGTCAAGACAACTCCCTGGCAAAAAGAAAAACAAAAAATATATATATATTTTATGTCCATGGCCATATCATTGAAAGTTAGTTGCAGAAGTAGAGAAACAAAGTTCACAACCTCTTACCTTTGGTGTTCCAGTGGTACCACTAGTGTAGCATATGGTTGCAATATCCTCAGGGTTTGGAGGGCAAAAAGGCTGAAGACTACTGCAGCCCTAAAAGACGACCATATATAATAAGGAAATGAAACATTAGTTCTTCACATGTAATGTCAGCCACAATCAGAGAAAAGGACAAAATGTATCTAAGAAGCTGCGTCTCAGATAAATAATTTGATTAATGTTATTATAGATTGTAGGTGATAAGAAATAAAAAAAAACTGATTACCAATCAGATTATGAATGAAGTATATGTTGTACTTGTTAATCTATAGGCAGTCTAAGTTCAAGAGGGATGACTGAAACATCAAAGCAGTATAATATAAGATACACAACATAATTAGCATTGACCAAGATGCAAAGGAAATCACGTAAGCATAATTCCTTATTTCATCCTATAATGCGTTCATAATACCATTTTCTCCACTAACAAATCAGTAACATATTAGAGAGGAAACCATAATGAAAATTTCAAAATTACCTGACTTAGAAGTTTTGAATATGTTACAAGCTTAACTCTTGATGTTGATGGAAGTAAGGGTAAGTGTTCATCCACCCCTCCCACCACCTGTTTTGGGAAAGATGCAGAGTACGAAGAGAGAGAAAAACAAATAAGTGCAATGCATACATTTAGTTTCCTCAATAAACTCACGTGCATTTTCTGTAAGTACATACCACTATGAGACATACAGATGGAATCTCAGAAATGAAGCTCAATAGCTGCAAGTTCCAGGAGATAGACATCAGATACGTTGCAGCTTCAGAACAAAAGGTCAGATTTTAATTCAGTGAACTCGTAGGAACCAAGTTGCTTAGTAATTTATATGCTGTTGCTATATTTCACAATTTCATCAGTGGTAAGTCTAGATAGAAACACAGTGAAATATAATGAAGTTCCTATTGGAAGTAAGGAGTTTGCAAAATATTTACACAATGCCATGTATTACTAGCTCATAGGCACAGTTTCCCTGAAAATTTCCGGCTTAAGAGGCAGAGAGTGATCTCACCATGTTCAAAGTTTGTGGGACGCAAAAAATTGCCTGTATTTCGGCATGATTGACAACATACTTAACAGCATCTGGACCTGGAAATAGAACAAAACCATTAGAAAATGATCAAGCAAAAAAGAAGATTCATTTCAACAATCAAATACGCACCAAGAGTGTCATACAAAGGAACCGAAATATAAGAATATGCTGAGCAAGCATGATCCACAATCAGCCATTCTGGTCTGTTTATAAAGTAAAGACCGATGCAAACTCCCTGTCCCACAAGAAGTCAAGAGATGCAATCAACGAGTGAAGTATTATCTAGGATGAGAATTTTTATTTGAGATGTACAGCTAGAGATTCCACAGACAGATTAATTTTTAAATATTTGTAAAATCAGAGTAGAATATACAGAATTAAAAGTTTAAACCCAATTCCAAAATTTTGCAACAATTCCTTAAATAAAATATTTTAAAAAAGAGAAAGAGAATTCAAGTTCTCAAGAGAATGACTCACTTTCATTAATCCATAACACCGAAGGCCAGAGCCTATTGCTTTTCGAGCAGTACTTGCTTCTCCATACGTCATCCATTTGTATCTGAATGAATACAATTTGTAAAATAGCATCATATTAAAATCATTTTCATTCTCGAACAATCATGAAAGTATAAAACACGATCGACCAATTACAAACTCACTCTCCAACTGTTCCATCCACCCTAATTCGTGTACCCAAGTACTTGTAATCTGGGAAAGTCTCAACAGTACGTCTGTATTCACAAAAATTAATAGAAAAAAGTCAGCACTCCCAGTCACATGCTCACACTGAAACTTTAAAAACTAGACATGCTAGATTATGCGATTGGTGAAACAAAATATTTTATAACAGATATATCTCACATGAAGTTATCGTGCAATGTCCTGATTTCAGGATGATTAGGAAACTTAGTGACAAGCTGCAGAGGCGAGCGTGCAGATCTGCCATTTCAACACATTGAATCAATCACAAAGATTTCAATATATGTAAATAAATACATGAATTCTGTACTCACATATAATTACAAGTAGCTCATAAGTTGCCAAGTGTAAGGTTATGTTAATATGTTCTGAGTATTTCACAAATGACAAATTTAACCAAAAGCAATTGCTTCTCATATTTCTATCACTTTAAGACTTACGCATGTGTTATTCATTCATGTATCCATCTAATAACATGATAAATTCATAAGACATGTGTTTACTATCTCTTCTATCCAACCAACAACAGCCATGATTGACCGATTGATTGATTGATTTGAAAGTTCTAAAGTTAATGCATATATGTCATAATATTATTGCACGAGAGCCCGTGAAAATGATCTTTCACTGACGCACACCCACCCTCATTTATTAAATCCAATTTTTCATTTACACATTCAATCATCTTGTTCCAAGGTTACTGACTTACTGTAGCACTATTATTCCTGTTGAGATGAAATGAAAGTAAAGCAGTGGAAAAAAAAAGCACTACCTATACACATTCCATTTCCCAGTTTGAAGTTTCTCAGGCAGAACAACGCTGTACTTTTGACCTGGTAAAAAACAGTAACCAGCTGAATTCAGAATGATTAACTAGTCCGTAAAACAGTAAGATCACTAACTAAACCATGACCACGCCGGCTAGAAGATTCATCGAATCATCTATCAGCTCATCCGAAAAAGAAACAAAAAAAAAAAAAAAACTAATCACACTAATTTACTGTGAACGAAGTTGCCAGCTGTGAGATTGTGCTGAATCTGAGACTGAGCGTCTGTATCGTTGCTGTTGATGAGGTGACACTGGATAGCTTCGAGCCTACGCTGAGCAGGAGAGTCTTCCATGGAGATTTTCTCGGGAAAATTAATGTTCGGTGAGATATTTTGTTTTGGATACTTTCTCTATTTCTATTTTTATTTTCCCGGGAATATGCCTTATATGAGAGGGAAAGTTGGTACTGCATAAGGATCGCTCTTTCGGTATTTTGAACAAAAAATAAATAAAATGATGGCACGGTTTTCAAGTGAGCGATCGTGAGGTGACGTGTACAATCGTTAGGATAAGGGTCGTTGATGTGATCTTGTGCTTTATTGGCGTGGCGTGATTGGTCGGTTGGTTCTGTCTTTGTCGGTGACGTACGCCGGTGGTTATGTTTCAATGGCCATTATATGAGTTTTTCAACAGATAATAAATCAAATTAGTAAAAAAGTCATTTCGAGGGGGATTTAGAAGAGAAACGTCCTTCTCATAATTAGATAGATCCATAACCGGCTGTTGAAAAACTCATATAATGACCATTGAATTCGCGCCATTGACTTTAATCATTGAAGCGCTTGCCTTGCGTACGCAGAATAACTGTCTTTGTTATAAAGTATAAATTGAAGTATATATATATAGTAATTTTTAGAAATTAAAATTATTATTAAATAAGAAATCATTAATCTCACAAGAAAAATAATTTGTTCTGACATTATTAAATATGTAAATAATTAATAAAGTTACAATCAACCAACCCACGATACTACTTATAAGTAATGTCTTGTCCTATCAAGACATATAAATATATCTACTTTATGAACTGAGTCAAGCGAGTTGAGTATTGAGAAACTCAAACTTGACTCAGTTGGAATTGTTGAAGCTCTAACTCGAGCTGGATAGATATATGATCGGCTAGAACTTGACTTGATTACTAAAACAATTAAAATATATATATAATTATTTTTATTTATATATAATATTAATACTTAAAATTATATATATCTATATATAATATTAGTATAAAATTAAAATATTACATAATATATCAAGCTCGAGTGAAGCATTAATAGGTTCAAACTCGGTTCGACTCAAAATACAAGCTACTCAAGCTAGAGCATGAGTTGAGTCGAGTCCAAATTGCTCGCGAGTAGCTTGGTTTGCAAACCTAATATAGTTGACTTTGATGCTATTTTGATAGTATCGATGTCTAATAACATAAAACTACACATATAACATTTTCGAACAACATAATGTGATAAAATGTAATTGGCTGATTTTAAATTAAAAATAAATTTTTACTTAATTATCTTTTATCACGTCAAGTTGTATGAAAAATGTTATATATGTAGTATTAGTCATATCCAATCCCCCCTCGTAGTAAAGCTTTTTGGTCGATGTTGGTATAAGAACTTTGTTGAAAGAACATATGTAATTGGATATTATAAAAATGTAGGATTATTAGTTTAATATATGAATGAGATTGTACATTCAATGTATGGACAACTTTATTNATGCAAGCTACTCAAGCTAGAGCATGAGTTGAGTCGAGTCCAAATTGCTCGCGAGTAGCTTGGTTTGCAAACCTAATATAGTTGACTTTAATGCTATTTTGATGGTATCAATGTCTAATAACATAAAACTACACATATAACATTTTCGAACATCATAATGTGATAAAATGTGATTGGCTGATTTTAAATTAAAAATAAATTTTTACTTAATTATCTTTTATCACGTTATGTTGTATGAAAAATGTTGTATATGTAGTATTAGTCATATCCAATCCCCCCTAGTAGTAAAGCTTTTCGATCGATGTTGGTATAAGAACTTTGTTGAAAGAACGTATGTAATTGGATATTATAAAACGGTAGGGTTATTAGTTTAATATATGAATGAGATTGTACATTCAATGTATGGACAACTTTATTTTTAATTTTATATCAATTGTAGGGACATTTATAACTTTGGGTCTAATCGACTTTTTCCCACCTAAATAATGGTTTAATAACATCTTTTTATCTAACATATTTTTAAAATACTATTTTATTAGTCAAAATTTCGATTTTAACATCGTTATTACCCCATACTACCACTATTTTCCCCCCCCGATTATCACTAATCAAATCCCCTCAAACCCTACTCCCGTCAATCTCGTCATTCACCGACAATCAAGCGATTAGGGTTTATGTAACCACCCCTTCCAAGTTAAATTCCGATCAATTAAAACTACCAAAAGTCAATCTTCTACCACCAAAAAACTTATTAGTCTCCCCTCTTAAAAACCCTAACAATTTGGACTGATTTTGCTCATCGAACACTTACTTTTGCTTCTCTAATTTCTGTGTGAGCTTTCACAATGTACCGCCCCAAGCCTAGTAGATCAATTTTGTTAGTGGGACGCTTCAATAAAATGTGGTCACGGGCATGTGAGAACTGTGTATCCAACGCCCAGTTTTTTCCACATCAGTTTCCACTTTTCCTTCTCCTTTTTTGACTTTTCTCTTACTCTTCTTCCTCTTCTTCTTCTTCTCTTCAATCCTCCCGTTGTTTGTGATTTTTTCAAGCTCAATCCAGAATTAACTCGATAACTATGATTGATCGACCCAACATAAGCTAGTTGCAAGTAATCATTCAATTAATCCCTATATTACTTTAAATCCAGATATTACAAGAATGACTATATCAATAGTAATCACTGCACAATCACAAAGCCCAATTGTGAGAATATTAGAATTGCGATTCATATTAATTGTAATCTCTTTAATTTCATTATTTTCTTTGTACAAATCTTGTATATAAACCATCTCAAACGACGAAAAAAGGGTTACGAATTTCACATAAGAATTATATTGTAAACTCTCACAATAAATACAAAAACAGTAGACATAGACTGCAGAGTTATCTTCGTCAAACCATTTTTAAAACTCTCATTATCTTTATTTTATTGTATTTTTACATACATTATTGATTATTCTTAATTACACGTACATCCGTTCTGATTATGATAGAGTTAATCACAATTCTCTTATTAGTACATATTTCTATAGCCATCCTAATTTTTTTTTTTTTAAATTTTAGATTTCTTTTTCTCGTTTAAAAGTATGACGTCATTGTGGATAATTTCAAGATAGATCCTCTCTCTCAAGTGGCAGTCAGGCACAGATCTAAAAGAAAAATATTTTTTATAGAGATGATTAGCATAACATGTACACCCTCTAATTTGTACCGAAAATTATAAATCCCCTCTGGTTCTGGATATTACTGTCAACCCCTACCGTTTGTCAGAGTTATCAAAATCATTCACTTGACTGATGAGACGTTTAAATACCATCTTTACCCCTATTATTCTTATATAAATATTTTAATTCATAAATACTATTAATAAATAAATAAAAGCCTCCCCTCTTTCTCCTGCTTTTATAATTGGCCAAACAGAAAAGAAAAAAACAAAAAAAGGGCACTCGCCTCCCACCGCCCCACTCAGGCACTCACCTTCACCTGTCATAAAATCCGTTCATTATCGGCCAAAAACAAAACAGAAAATAAGGGCTAGGATGACACTTTATTTTTATATTTTAGGGTTTTTTTTTTTTTTTTCCTTCTTATTTTAGTTATACACCATTTACTCTTTTACCCATTTTCTTTAAAAAATAAGGAGACGTGTGATTTATGAAATGTTGTATTACTGAGAATGTTATATTAATGGGAAGATGAATAACTTTTTAAGATTATTGAGAATGTTATATTTCATATATTTGGTTAAATAAGAATAAATTAGTAGGAATGTTATATTGATATATTTGATTGGGAGGAATAAATTAGTAGATATGTTATATAGATGGCTAAATTGTCTTTCTTTGTTAATATTATTATTCTTTATTATTTAGATTATTTTTAACCCCTTACATTTGAGATTTTGCTAAAATACCCTAGCCACAATAAAAGTTTAAAAATGAGTCAAAACACCCCAACCACCCAAGACAACTATCAGTCTCCAACCACCATCACCGGTCTCAATTGACAATCGCTAGAACAGTGCATGATCAATTGGATCTGGTCGGTCGATCGTGCATTGATCTGACATTTTCAAATCCATGGTCGGGGATCTGGCAAAAAAAAAAAAAAAAAGGCTAGAATAGATTTGGCCAGAAAAGGCCAAATCGGCGCACAACTAACCATATCCGACCGGGTTGTGTGCCATTCCAGCAATGTCGACCGACAATGGTGGCCACATCCAGTTGTAGTCTCAAGTAATTTGGTTGAAGTATGAGGGTAATAATGTCTTAAAATCTTGTGTATAAGGATAAAATGGTCCATAAATATTCTTGCAAATTGTTTTCAAAACAACTATCCAAAAATTTTATTAGTTAGGGGTAAAATTGTAACTAATTTTATAATACATAAGAAAATAGTGGTATTCAGATGACCATCTATATAATCTACAATAATTACTAATTACTATATGGTATTGGAGGATTATTGATAAATTTTTTTACTTAATAGCTAAACATAATAATGTTAGTAATATAAGATGACTTTACTAGAGTAATAAGATATTAACCCTAAACAAACACACCCTAACAATGAAGTAATAACTAGGGGTGTTCAAAACTGGTTAACCGATTTTGTGAACCGAACCAATTTTTCGGTTCAGGAATTGTTCTGAACTGAAACCAAACTAGTTAAGGGAAAACCCGACTAAACGGTTTGAATCGATTTTAATTTAATATTTTATATATATTTTTAATTTAATTTTTTTTATAATAAACAATAATTTTTTATTTAATATTTTTATAATAAATCAGTTTATAAAACTTGTTTCAGTTAACCGATTCTCATATTCTTATAAACTGGTAATCGAATTAGAAAATTGATTTTTGTATTTCTTTGAACCAAAACCGAATTGGTTTTTTGGATAACTAGAAAACCAGTTGGTTATTGGTTCAGTAACTTCAGTTCGGTTCAATTTCTGTATTTTTTTTAACACCCCTAATGGTGACGTACTAACGTTTAATAAATGACAAGGGGTTGATAACAGTATCCAAAACCATAGGGGGTTTATTGGTAAGGATATACATCAGAGGATTTAGATTATAGTTATTTTTTATAAAGAATTTGTGGATAAACATCAATGAAAATATGATATGCTACATTTAATTTACAGATAATATGATATAAAAACGTTTTTCATTATTTTTTTTTTCTTATTTACTCCGAAATTGAACTCAAGTACAAAAGTAAAAAGGCAAAAGGGATTTTGTGTTTTGTTTTATTTTATTTTTGTATTAAAAAAAAAAAAGTATTTACTTGAAATAGCCGTCTCAACGGACAGAAGGCGCGTGACGAAAACAAAGGCAAATCCAATTTTTATAGTTTTAAATGATAAGTGATCGATCGCTGTCTTTTTACCCAACTGAGTCAACTCAATAAGACCATAAACAACAGGTTCTTCGCGATTCTCGCGACAGCATTCAGCAAAGTCATTTCATTTCTCTCATGGACTCCACCGAGTCGATGAGACGAGTCTTGACGGCGGAGATTGGTAAAACTAAGCTTGATTCCGGATGGCTCGCCGCCAGATCGAGCGAGATTCAGCTCACCGGCACTCAGCTCACCACTACTCACCCGCCGACAAAGTCCACCGCGCCGTGGATGGAGGCCGCTGTCCCCGGAACGTAATATACTCTGTCACATTTTGTTTGCTTAACTTTGATTCGGTTTATACGAATTGTCGTTTCCGCGTTGAAGCTTTCATTGACTTTGGTTCTGCTTGTTTGCCTGATCATATGCTTTAATTCTTTTTTGCTGCAATGTTGAAGATTTTAATAGAAATTGGCACGTGTGAAAGTTTGATATCAAGGATTTATATTTTAGTATACTGTGTCATTTTAATTTGAATGACATTCATTAATCGTTTCAATTGATGTTCTGTTTGATTTGTTTAATCGACTCCGTTGACTTAGCTTGTTCAGTTGATCATTCTTTAATTTCCCTTTTTCTTCGTGCAATATTAAAATGGCGAGTAGAAATTTAATAATTAGATAATTGTGTTGCACACGTGTGGATGTTGCATATGGTTGGCTGATAGTTCTTTAATCTTTTAGTACTATATTGCAATTTAAGTAGAAACATGGAGAATTCTGATGCACAAGTGGAAAAGTTTGATAACTAGTTCAACATTTTTTTTTTCGTTTTGTGTCACTTAATTTGAATGATATCTTTAGAGGGGTAAGGTGATGATGATGATAAAAGTAATCTAATCTTAAAGTCTTTAGCGGGTTAAAATTTCATTGACCTCTCCTAAAGTTTGGTATAATTGCAGTTAAACCCCCTTAATTTGAAAAGAGAAGATTTCTTAGAACATATACGAAACTTTGGGAAGATCTCTGACAATTTTTGGGGCTCATGAAGACTCTAGGGAGTTTTTCTGACTTTCAAACTAGGGGGTTTGCCAAGTTTGGTGAAAAAGGGGAAAGGTTAATGAAAAGTTTCTTTTTTAGTATTGATAATTCTGATTTTGTGATAATTATTTTGATATTACATTGGATGAATATGTTTCTTGTTAGATTTACTGTCTAACTTCTAATTTCTGGTGGAATCAATATCAGCTGAGATTTTAAAACTGGTTTTTAGCCAATATCACTACATTTGAAGTGTTTACTTTTTATTTATTTTTTGAAAATTTCTATATTTTAAAACATTTACAACACTATGCAAATAATTGGTCGCACTAACAAAGGTATCCCTCGATGCATTAAACTTCCTAGCATATTGTGGAGTACTATCTGCTAGATCATACTGTCGTTAGGCTGGACAACATACGGTATGGTGCTTGAAAGCTTGCAAGACCAGGGGAAGAATTTTGATATATGTAGAAGAACTTTGGAAATTTTCTATTTTTAAAAGCCATTGAAAGAAACAGGAACCTTATGGAGAGCAAGATTGGATCCCCAAAACCCTTGCAGTTATACCACTAAAATAAATCTCACTAGCTAAGCTAGCTGGTACCATGACGTGCTTGCAAACATGAAATATGGATTATTGGTTTTCTTGCTCATGATATTCATTTGTCTCTGGTTTCACATCTTAGCCTGAGTTTATTTATTATATACATGGCAATAGTTTACTTACCACAGCTAACAATGATCTCATTGGCAGTGTTTTGGGAACCCTTGTAAAGAATAAAGTTGTGCCCGATCCTTTTTATGGATTGGAGAATGAGACGATTGTAGATATAGCCGATTCTGGAAGGGAATTTTACACTTTCTGGTTTTTTACAACTTTTCAGTGTAAGCTGGTATGTATTGCTTAGACATATGATTTACTAAACTTTTAGAGAGTATTGTGAATTATTTCATTGAATAGTATAATTTTGTTTATTGTTCGTATGCCCGAAAATTTTTACTTGTTATAACGCTTTCACCAATACTTTTTATTTAAAAATTAAATGTAATGATGTCTCTGATTTTGAGTCAAAGTTGAAGTAACATACTACCTTAGTTATATAATTAACGAATTGCTGTGTGATTTTAACATTTCAACTGAGACATACTTTCTCAGACTTTGCTATAGTTCTAAATATTTTCATCTTCATTTTTCTTCTGTAAGTGATTGTTTCTAGCCGGCTTTTTGTAGTTAGGGGAACAGCAGTTGGATCTGAATTTTCGTGCAATAAACTACTCGGGTGAACTATACTTAAATGGTCACAAAAAGGTTCTCCCAAAAGGAATGTTTAGAAGACATTCTCTTGATGTTACTGATATTTTGCATCCTGATGGTCAAAACTTGCTAGCTGTTCTTATACACCCTCCTGATCATCCTGGGCGAATTCCTCCTGAGGGTGGGCAAGGTGGGGATCATGAGGTAATCATCTTTTTGCAGAATCATAGCTGTATATTTGATCTCAGACAATTCAGGTTATAACTTAGTGTTTCATAATGAAATATGAGTGTAATGCGCAAATGTCATTTTCTCTTTCTTTCTTTTGTTTTTTTTTTTTTTTGGATAAAAAAACATTGAAGGTTTGTATTGAATAAAATGAGGTATAAAAAGTGAACAAGGTCTCCAACAAAACTGGGAACATCCTTGGTGAAAATTAAAAGGAACTCTACAATCTGTACGCTGAACAACTCTTAACCTATGACTGCAAAATCAATGTCAATTCATATAAAGCAAAAGAGAACAAAAATATACAAAAAGACTACTTCCCAATTAAGATAGATGACTGAAAAGGTTTTTGTCAATCATTTCTTTGTTAGATTGGAAAAGATGTTGCAACACAATACGTGGAGGGCTGGGATTGGATGGCTCCAATAAGGTAACAGTTCTGTACTTTGAGACTAAAGAGTGTGATTTCTGATTTGATACTTCTTGTTTCTGTTATGTATTATGTTTCCATAAGGTGATGTACTGATCCAAAAACTACATATTTTTTTTTTCATTCTAAAACTTCAGTCTAAAGCATTAAAAGTATACATAGATCCTCTAGTGTAATTTAGTCCCCTCTCTCTCTTAAATTTTTTTCTGAAAAAATATTTCTCATATTTTTTTATTTGCATGTTATGGTTGTAAGGATAAATTAAAGCTGAAATAAATAAAATTTTGATACCTAACGGAACTGATCTTCCAGGGATAGGAATACCGGCATATGGGATGAAGTGTCAATTTCTGTCACAGGGGTGAGTCTTATAATAATATTTAAGTTCCTTTCTTAATTATTGTCGTCAATTATAATGCTTGCCTTTATAGCATTCAACTTTTCTTTTTTTTGTTATGATGTTATTTGTATGGACTTAAAATGAAATGTTGTCAATCTCATCTATCTAAGCATTTCTTAGATTGGCTAAAGATTTTTGAAATCTGATTTCAGTGGGGTACTGGAAGGAAACAAATAACTATTACTGATCCTAATTATATTTGTTTAAAGAAAATTATACTCAATATTCATCATATCTTAACATAGTTCCCTGCAAAAAAATTGCACAATTTTTTTATGCAGTTATGTAAAAGTAAAGTTATCAAGTGCTGTTGGTGCTTCGATTATTTGAATCAGAAATAACAGTATTTGATCTAGTTCACTGATGCATTACCATTTGCTGCAGCCTGTGAAAATAATCGATCCCCACTTGGTTTCGTCATTTTTTGACAATTACAAAAGGGTCTATCTGCATGCCACAACTGAATTTGAGAACAGAAGCAAATGGGTTGCTGAGTGTTCCTTGAACATCCAAGTGACCACAGAACTGGAAGGAGATGTTTGCTTAGTGGAGCATCTTCAGACTCAACATATGTTGATCCATCCTGGAGCACGTGTACAGTATACTTTTCCTCAGGTCAGTGTTCTTATGTGACTTTGTCGAGCTTAGTGTATGAAAGGGTTTTGTTATGTCTCTTTGCCACCGTAAAGGTAATTTTCAATCTTAGATGAAGTTTATACAAGAGAATGTGCCCGTTTCACATAGAGCGAATAAGTAGGCATGTAGAAAACTTGTGAGCAAATGAAGAAGCCAGACTGAGCTACAAGAATGTTACAGCATGCTTTTGTTGAACTTTTACTGCGTTCTTTCTTTATTGATTTTTTAAGGTATGAAAACATGATTACCAACCTTTTAATTTTATGCATAAAATTTTCATTAGAAATTAGAATGTGTATAATAAATGAATACTCAACTGTTTGGAGCCTCCACTTTTCTCAGGTTCCACTAACTTTCATTTATGTAATCAGGAAGCCAATAGTCTTCATGTGCTAACAATGTGAATTGGCAGCTGTTTTTCTACAAGCCCAATTTATGGTGGCCAAATGGCATGGGAAAGCAAGCATTATACAATGTTCAGATTAGTGTTGAGGTAAAGGGATATGGAAAATCTGATTCATGGAGCCATCTATTTGGGTTCCGCAAAATAGAGTCCTACATTGATAATGCCACAGGTGGAAGGTATAGTTTATTCTGCAATCTCGTCAATGGATGTACTTCTGATGTTAACTGTCTATACACGTTTTCTAAACTGCACTTCTCTTCTTGACAGGTTGTTCAAGGTCAATGGGCAGCCTATATTTATTCGTGGTGGTAATTGGATTTTGTCAGATGGGTTACTACGGCTTTCTAAAGAACGTTATAGAACAGACATCAAGTTCCATGCAGATATGAATCTAAACATGATCCGTTGTTGGGCTGGAGGCTTGGCTGAGAGGCCGGAGTTTTATCATTATTGTGATATTTATGGATTGCTGGTAAGATATGCTGTCCCTCTCTGTGAAATATTTGCTTGTCTTTTTGTTTGTGTGGATTAGGGTGGGGACGATTTGGGTAAAGTTTGATCAACTTCTGCAGTATCTAAGTTGATGAGTAGTAGAATTGTTAGTTCACCTTTATCCCAGGATTTCTGTTGAGATCCATGTGGATTGACCAAAATGCAAAAGTGCTTGTCAGTGAAGCCCTGCTGCACAAATAAGGAGGGTGGTTGACTCTTTTATTAGGGTAGGGTAGCAGGGGCCAAACCATGGGGATTGCCAAGGGCACAATATCATTGGAATTGTTTTGGTAGGGAACCAGCTGTCTTGTGATAGAATACTTCTGTCAAGAGTTCTAAAAATAAAGAATGCTCTCTTCTATATTTATGGAATCTTTCCTGGTTAGGACAGTGAAAGAAGAGGCTTATTTTTCTTTAATTTATAAAATATATAAAGTAATTGAGAATGTTTTGATGCTTGGAATTTTATGAGCTGGATGATATATTGATCTCTGAAATTAATGCATTGATGGTCATTGCCACTATGAAATTAAATTGAGAACATTGATGTGAGTTATCTACTGTTACCTATAATCTAATTTATAATTAGTAAGGGGAATTTCTTAATTAGTATGACTGAAAGAAAAATGCTGGAGATGAAGTCTCACATCTGTTAAGAATTTTATCAGGAGTTACTTCTTTTCCTTGTCCCTCTTTTGGGGATAAATGTAAATGAGTAATGTTACACTTACATCATTTTTTTACACCATTTTGTAAACATCATGATGTGGCATATGCTACAACAAAATAAATTCTATTATAATATTAAAAATTCAAAATAATTAAAAATTTGTGTGGTTGTGACATATATCACATCATGATGTAATGAAAATTGTCTAAAAGAGTGATGTAAGTGTAGCATTACTCAATGTCAATACTTTATTTTATAGATTGTAATAAATATCTAGTCCTGGATAGCTGGACCAATGTATTCAAAGGTAACGGGCAACAAAATCTTTGTGGATGAATTTAACCATCTATAGGATTTAATTTATGTAGGTCTGGCAAGAGTTTTGGATTACCGGAGATGTGGATGGAAGAGGTATCCCAGTATCAAACCCAAATGGTCCCCTTGATCATGACCTATTTATGCTATGTGCAAGAGATACTGTCAAGCTTCTCAGGAACCATGCCAGTCTTGCACTCTGGGTGGGTGGAAATGAACAGGTTCCACCAAAAGACCTCAATGATGCTTTAAAGAATGACCTGAAACTCCATCCTTATTTTGAGAGTTCCGGTGAAACTGAGAATTCTATGCCAGATTTGCCCCTGGCAGCCAGTGATCCTAGCCAATATCTTGATGGTACCCGCATTTATGTCCGGGGATCTATGTGGGATGGCTTTGCAGATGGAAAGGGGAACTGGACTGATGGTCCTTATGAAATCCAATATCCTGAAGACTTTTTTAAGGATAGTTTTTACCAGTATGGATTCAATCCTGAGGTTGGTAGTGTGGGAATCCCAGTTGCAGCCACCATCAGAGCAACCATGCCTCCAGAAGGATGGCAAATTCCAGTGTTTAAAAAGAATTCTGATGGTTACATAGAAGAAGTTCCAAACCCTACTTGGACATACCATAAATACATTCCTTATTCAAAACCAGGCAAGGTTCATGATCAGATTGAACTGTATGGATTGCCAAAGGACCTCGATGATTTTTGTTTGAAGGTATTATAGAAATCTTCATTTATTCAAGTTACTTTTACCTTATGGTTATGCCACTTACTTGTCTGGAACGACCTTCACAGGCTCAACTTGTCAACTACATTCAATATAGAGCTCTACTGGAGGGCTGGACTTCTCGCATGTGGAGCAAATACACTGGTTTCTTGATTTGGAAGACTCAGAATCCATGGACAGGTCTTAGAGGTCAGTTTTATGATCATCTCCATGACCAAAATGCTGGATTCTATGGCGTTCGATGTGCTGCAGAGCCAATTCATGTCCAGCTGAACCTCTCTTCATATTATATTGAGGTAACTAGACTCTACAGAACTTACAGTTAAAGTTGATTATTCTAAATTGAATTTTTAGAATAATCAATTTTTTTATTATTCATATCCATAATACACCAAGGGTCAGCTACATTGTCGATTTAAGATGGGTTGGAAATGCATACTGATTTATTATTTTGACAGGTTGTTAACACTACATCACAAGAACTCTCTGACGTGGCTATTGAAGCATCAGTGTGGGATCTAGAAGGAGCATGCCCATATTACAAAGTTAATGATAAGCTTTCTGTGCAACAGAAGAAAACAGTACCCATTTGCGAGATGAAGTATCCCAAGTCTAAAAACCCAAAGCCAGTCTACTTTCTTCTTCTCAAACTCTACAAAATGTCCGATTACAGCATTATATCTCGGAACTTCTACTGGTTGCATCTACCTGGTGGAGATTACAAGCTGTTGGAGCCATACAGGAAGAGAAAGATACCCCTCAAGATAACATCAAAGGTTTTTATGGAAGGGTCCACTTATGAAATTGAAATGCACGTGCAGAACAAATCGAAGAAAACAGAATCTGAAAATTTGACATATAAAAATAATTTCGCTCCTATAATTGCTGATGGTGATTTTGATATGGCTTCGACAGAAGCTGCTGCACGTAAAGTCGAGGAAAAGCAAGAAGCTGGTTTCTTCAGGAGAATATGCAGCCGTTTTACAAAGGACACTGACAACTTAAAGGTTGCTGAACTGAATGGAACTGACGAAGGAGTTGCTTTCTTCCTTCATTTTTCCATTCATGCCTCAAGTAGAGAACACAAGGAAGGCGAAGACACAAGAATTCTTCCAGTTCATTACTCAGACAACTATTTTTCACTTGTGCCCGGTGAACAGATACCCATCAAGATCACTTTTGAGGTTCCTCACGGTGTCACCCCTCGAGTAACGCTCCAAGGCTGGAACTACCATGTTGGACATACTATATTCTAAGCTGGTAAGAATTCTTCTCTGCTTTTGTAGCTTGCAAAATCTGATCTCTCCGTGGTTTCAGAATTGAGGCTCAACTTTTATACAAATAAATAAATGAATAATTGCCCTTTCTTGCTCCTGGTGAAATATTTATTACTGAAAATTCTCTGGTATAAGGGAAAATAACGTCGGCAATTGGAGGAAAATTTGAGTTTGTTATTTATTTGTTTCACTGTGTTCAAGAAAATGCCCTCATATCTAGAACAGTTGTTTTTCATTTTATCTTGGTTTCAATTGTAAGTAAAGTTTACAGATGGACAGCGTTTAACATTGAAAGATCAAAGTGATCGATCTTTTGTTTGCTTTTACTCTATTTATTCATCCATATTATATTTATTGAACGGTTATTTGATTAAAGAAATGGAATGAAAAGATATGATTATTGTGATGCGTAGTCTTAGGTTCGATTTTTCGATTTTTTATCTGAGCATTTACCATTTAAGTGTGGGGTTGTGACGGTGAGTTATTGCGCTAGTCTATCCTGAGGATTGTTGAGGTGTGTATAAGTTGGCTTGGACAAATGCAATGATGATTTTGTTTTTTACATAAATACAATTGGTTATATGTTGTAGGCGATACAGGAAGAGTAGAGAAGCTAGTTAATGTTGAATTTACTTATACAGCAACTAGTTTTGAATCTCTCAGAATTTGTCAAAAATCTATTTCTTTTTATTATGGAAGAGACAAGATTTCTGACAAATTTTAGAATAATAATGGCTTCTTTGTTTCATTTTTGGAAAACTATTATTAGAATTCCTAAAAAAGTTAAACAGTAAAATATCAATATTTCTAAAATATTATTCTATATTTTTTAATTTCTTTTAAACATCTTAAATTTATTAATTTAACTAAACATCTTCAAATATATTTTTTTAAAATTACAAAAATACTCCGATCACCCTCTGGCAGTGGTGGCTAGCTGTCTATATTCAATGGGTGGATTGGAAGTACTTTTGTTAACTTTTAATGTTTTATTATAGGAGTGTTTAGTAAATAAACAAACATAGGGGGTATTTTATTAATTTTTAAATCTTACATCGTAATACCCGTCCAATTCAACTTTTTTTTAACTTTTTTCAAAAAAAAATTTCTCAAAAGTGTCAAAAAAATAAACCAAAAGGAGCCAATATCTTCCCATTTATGAAAATTTCATGAATCTCTTTCATTGAAAGTACGGTAATGCAAAAATTTAATAATTAGTTCGTAGGTTAAAAAAAATATTATATTGAAACAATAGTAAAAGTTTTGGTGCGTTTGGTTCCATATTTTTACTTATATTTCGAATCCCATTCCTCAAATATTGTTTGGTACACTATTTAAAAAATATTATTATATTTTTTTAATTACTTTTAGACCTCTTAAGTTTATTAATTTCATTAAATATCTTCAGAAAAAAAAAAAGTTTAAAAATTAACAAAAACACTTTTACCGACCCATACTTGTCAGATTTCGACAATCAACGTTGGTGGTAGTCAGAATCTATTACAACGGCCTACACCACGATCAGAACTGGTCGGTAATTTAGCGATCTAGCCTTCAGTTACGGCCAAAGAAATGACCATTGTTGATCGACAACGGCTTTGGCTGTTAACCAAAGATAGACTTTTGTGATTGTCGACAGCCATATTTGACCGTAGATCTGGCCGAAAAAGGTCATATCGATGTCATACCCTCTAGATCTGACTGGTATATGTCGTTAAATAATTTTTCGGCCAGATTCTTATGGTGGTGGCCGAAATTTGGCACTGCGGGTGGTGGGGGTGTTTTTATTATTTTACAAATTTTTTATATATTGAGATGTTTAATTAAATTAACAAACCTATGCGTTTTTTTAAAATTTTTAAATTTTACCTCATAATACTCTCATATTCAATTACATAATATTATTCTCAAAATCATATCCAAAATAATAAAAGAAACGTACACTTCAATTCTGCTTTTTGTGTACTTTTATAGTTATTAGTTATTTATTCGTTACTTTCTCAAAACAGCTTTTGCATCTCTGGTTCACTTTCATGGATGAAATCCAAATGGGTCTTTCACCAACTAAACTCCCGCCACCCTTCTTTGTCTTCTCTCTTTTCTCCACTCAAAACCAAAACAACCTCTCAACACCCATATTCAAGCTCTGCAAAACACGTCCTCAACCATGTACAAATCAGCCACCTCTTATCTGTTTCTGCAAAAGACGGCCAGTTTTATATGGGTCCTTCTCTTCACGCCTTCTTCGTCAAAGGCCCCCAGTATTTTGACGTCCAGAACCAATGTAACATTCATAATGTTGCCGTTATTTGGAACTCTCTTTTGTCTTTGTATACAAAATGTGGTCCCATAAATGATGCCGTTAAATTGTTCGACGAAATGCCGATTAGAGATACAGTGTCGTGGAATATAATGATATCTGGGTTTTTGAGAGATGGGGACTTTGATACTGGTTTTGGGTACTTTAAGAGATTGCTTGAATTAGGTTTTGATTGGTTAGATCAAGCTAGTTTTACTACAATGTTATCGGCTTGTGATATACAGGAGTATAGTTTTGTCACTAAAATTATACATTGTTTAGTTGTTTTAAGTGGGTATGAGCAAGAGGTAACAGTTGGTAATGCGTTGATTACTTCATATTTTAAATGTGGGAGTTGTGGTTTAGGGAGGCAGGTTTTTGGTGAGATGAGAGAAAGGAATGTAATTACTTGGACAGCTGTTATTTCTGGGCTAGTGCAAAATCAGTTGTATGATGATAGTTTGAAGTTGTTTGCAGAAATGCGTTGTGGATCGGTTAATCCAAATTTCCTAACGTACTTGAGCTCACTGATGGCATGTTCGGGTTTACAGGCATTAAGGGAAGGGCGTCAAATCCATGGAATTCTGTGGAAGTTGGGGAGTCAGTCGGATGTGCGCATCGAGAGTGCACTGATGGACATGTACTCGAAATGTGGAAGTGTGGAAGATGCTTGGCGGGTTTTTGAGTCAGCTGAGGAACTTGATGAGGTTTCGATGACTGTAATTCTTGTGGGGTTTGCACAAAATAAGTTTGAGGATGAAGCGATACAATTTTTCGTGAAAATGGTTAAGGCAGGAATTGAGATTGATCCAAATATGGTTTCAGCTGTTCTTGGGGTATTTGGTGTTGATACTTCTTTGGGTCTCGGTAAGCAAATTCACTCCGTGATTGTTAAAAGAGGCTTCACCTCTAATCCCTTCGTAAGCAATGGGCTGATCAACATGTACTCCAAGTGTGGAGATTTGAAGGAGTCAATCAAAGTTTTCAGTCGAATGTCTGATAAGAACTCAATCTCATGGAATACCATGATTGCAGCTTTTGCTCGTCATGGAAATGGTTCTAGAGCACTAGAGTTGTACGAAGAGATGAGATTGGAAGGTATCAAGCCAACGGATGTCACATTTCTCTCTTTGCTTCATGCTTGTAGCCATGTTGGCCTAGTTGAAAAGGGCATGGAATTCTTTAAATCAATGACTGAAGTTCACAAAATCAGTCCCAGGACAGAGCATTACGCATGTGTAGTCGACATGTTGGGTCGGGCAGGACTTCTCAACGAAGCTAAAAGCTTCATTGAAGGATTGCCCGTGAAGCCTGATTTACTGGTTTGGCAAGCCTTACTTGGTGCTTGCAGCATTCACGGCGATTCTGAAATGGGAAAATATGCTGCTGATCAGTTAATTCTGGCTGCACCCAACAGCCCAGCACCGTACATTTTACTGGCGAATATATATTCATCCAAAGGTAGATGGAGAGAAAGAGCAAGAACTATAAGAAGAATGAAGGAAATGGGGGTGGATAAAGAGACTGGTATTAGTTGGATTGAGATAGAAAATGCAGTCCATAGCTTTGTTGTTGATGATAGAAGTCATCCAAATGCTGAGATCATTTATGAAGTTCTAGCAGAGTTGTTTAGACACATGATTGATGAGGGATATCAACCAGATAAGAGGTTTATACTTCATTGTTTGGATCAAAATGATAAGGAGTAGCCAATTGTTGGATTTACTAACTACTAATTGAATTACAATTGGATAGAGATTTTTGAGAGAATTACAGTTGTTCCTTACCATTTTGGTTGTTTCCTATTTTCTCGAAAGAGTTTTAGGTACAACAAACATATCACAATATTTTTTATTTATTTCTAAGAATAAATATATCATCGGTTGTGATGATAATAAATTTTAAAAAGAGAAAATAAATACGTATATAATATATTTCTTTTATACGAATGCAGGGTTTTAAAAACCCTGACCAGACGGACCGGGAACCGGTTCCTAATCTGGTCCACTGAGTCATTGGATCGAATTGACCCAGGGTTGAATTGGCGGAACAGTGTTGAATCGTCGGTTCAATCGCTGGGTCAGAGAACTAGTGATGTTATCTTGATGTCGAATTGGTGACGCTAATATGATGTTAGCATGAAATTTATTAATTATTAGAGTTTTAAAATTTTATTACGTTATATTAACATCACCAGTCGAACTTGCTAATTGGTTCACCCGATCTAGGGGTTTGTCCTTTGATCGGGTCAAGGTCCGGTTTGGGAATAAAAACGTTGTACAAATGTAGAGATAATATAATATGTTAGTCCATTAAAGAATGTGTTAATGGCAATTAATATGAAAAAAATGGATAATTATTTAATTAAATTTGATAATATTCACATAGAAAAAGTTAGTGCTTTATTTTTTTAACTATCATGAAAATTTTATTAAACTAAGCTATATTATTCACCAAAACGGTACTGTTTTATTCAGTTTAGTCTTCGTGAACCAGTAGCAGTTATGTAGTTAAAACGGAGCAACTCCCTCCACGGCTTCACCACCAGAACCTGAGAAAAAAAATGGAACATTTGTGTCTCAACGGTTCGCTTCCTCTAATTCTTTCGATTCAAAAAGCAGTTGCAAAACCCAACCGTCACAACTTTCCCTCCCACTCAAGGACTCCACTTCGTTGCCCTTCTAAAACCTTCACCGTAAGAAACAGCAAAGAGACAACCGGAGACAGCGCTCCTCCTTCTCCTCTCTCCAGTTCTTCGGCTTACGCCATTCTCGGCGTCGAGCCAAGCTGCTCAGCCGCGGAGCTTAAAGCTGCTTTTCGTTCCAAAGTACAATCATCTTCCCTCAACTTCAATTGATTAAATTTAATATTTTCAAAATTTTGAATTGACAATTAGTTTTTTATTTTATTTTTTTATGAAGGTTAAACAATACCATCCAGATTTGAATAGAGATGGGAAAGATTCTGATTCAATGATTAGACTTGTAATTCAAGCTTATGAGGTACCAATATTTACCTGAATATTAAAAAATATTTTTTTTTTCCATTGGTGGTTGTGGGTAAATAATATATATGTGCAGATGTTATCGGAATACAGCCGATCGGAAATCATTGAAAGGTGAAATTGCTGTTCAATTTGTTTTTTAGAGAATGTTGTGTGCATTGCTTATTGTTGGAGATTCATTTGTAGGGAATGTTTAGATCCTTTTGATGATCCAGAATGTGAAGCATTTGATATATTCGTCAATGAGGTTCTCTGTGTTGGCAGAGGTACAAAAGATTTTTCTTCATTTGTTATGTTCAACCTAACCCTGAAGTTTAGCAGAAGATTGTTTAACTTGATACTCTAACCGGTTGATTTCATTATATGTTTTTCTGGTCTATTCTTTCGCATCTTGAGCATTAGAAGAGAAATTTGTTGAGTATATAATTTGTGAAATATTTTGTTTATGTATACCTGGATGTGAAGGGGCTAATTCGTGAGCATCAATTAGACAATTCTCAATGACATATTCGAGCTAGCAATTTTTACTCTGTCATGGATTGTGATTTTGTGGATCCTTTTAAGTTTAATCTACTTGAATGAGCATGTCTACACAGTTTTAACTTCTCTATGATTCTATTTTATTGTTACTGATCGCTCAACCATGCCAATATATGTGCAGGATGCCCATATTCATGTGTCAAAACAGCTCCTCATGCTTTCACATATGTTTCCTCAACTGGAACTGCAAGGGCAACTTCTCAAGGTTTGTTCAGTTCCTAGTGCATAAGCTTGTACTGTTTTATAGTCTTAGTGAATTAGTTCATAAAAGTGATCATCATGTAATGTAAGTTAAGTTTTTGTAATTGTTATGAAGAGTATATTATTCTATGATATTTTCAACTGAAACTGCCCTTGTGCGATTTTGATCAGGACATGGTGAAGATTACCAAGTCCAGCTTGCAGTTGGCCAGTGCCCAAGAAGTTGCATTCATTATGTCACGCCTTCCCAGAGAATTATTCTCGAGGAGTTACTTGAGAGGTAGTCATCTCTTGAACCTCCTTCAAGTCTTGTTTTATACGTGCAGTGTTATGGACTTGATTGAAATAACCATATAGTACAACTTAACGTTTAGCTGCTAATAAAGCAAACAAACAATTAATTGTGATTATGAACAACATTATAGCTGGTTATTTACTTCTGTTAACAAGCTTATTCTTACTTTGTATTAACATGCTTTATCTTGATTTTGTAGTATCTTGAATGTGCCTTATGATATATCAGCTGAGGCAGACTTGCTTTATTCTCTAATCACTAAAGCTAAGTTCGAGAACAATCGGTATCAAAAGCCAAAAAAGCAACCCAAAACTTCCTCCAAACATGTTGATTGGTTCTGACTTCTGGATACCATCTAGTTATGTGCTGTTAAAACTTATCTTCAGAAACTTGACATGTACTCAACATCACGGTCAAATACTTGAAGATGGAAGCAAATTCAATGAGATGTTGATGTCCATTTTCTGTATTTCAGTGCCGATGCTTCTTTGATGTTAGGTAGAAGTAAGCAATACCAGAATTGAGCCAAAGATCAAAATGCATCAGTGTGATGCTTGGACTATATGATCCCATATCTGGTTGCCGGAAGTTAGCTTTGTTCTCAAATAAAAAGGTCATAAGATGAGGGGAGAAATTATTCTTGTAAGAGGTTCTATATTAGTACAGTTTTTATAATGAAATGTACGTAGTGATGAAGATTATGTGTAATTAGAGACAGGAAATGTAAAAAAATTTCCCACATCATGCATTATCTGGGGAAATTTTTGGCAACAGCACAAAAGAGCCCAGAGAAAGGAAGGCATATCTCAAGATTCTATTGTGAAAATCTTGTATTATACATCATAATGTAGTTTAGTGCTAATAAACAATGACTGGAACAAAGCATAAAATTGCAAAACATTAACCCCAAATCCAATGGAGGAGGGTGGTAAAGAACAAAACTATTTTGAGATGGCTTTCATGAATCGGTTTAGTGAGGAGAAAATGCTTGCTGCTTGACTAAACAAAGAAGGGCCGTCCTCTGAGTTTGCTTCTACATCTCCAAATAGTATCTGCAAGGATCAAACAGAGTTGATGGAACTTTAATATGATCTCGAAGGCTTCAACAAGAATCTTTAACTGTACCAATGTAAATTAGTTTGAACATAAATTTTTGGTGGTGACTAACCTCAAGGTCTTCAGCATTCGGACGGCTTATAAATTCTTTAGCTAGGAGATACCTATTTGGCCTATCTTTATCATCATAAAACACCTTCCATAATCTGGTTCATTATCAGAAAAGAGGGAATTGGTAATAGAGTCTTATCAGATAGAGTCAATGGTGTGCACCATGAAACTGAAATGTCGCAAACTCAAAACTTAAAATGAGATCAAGTCTTTGCAGCACGCATTGGATGTATTAAGTGCTGGTGTCGAGTTTTTAGAGTTTTGCACAAACAGAATTCGCCTGGTTCACTTTGCAGAAGCTAAACCAGACGAGGTCGAGGAGATGTAAGGAATTAATCAGAATGTAAAATGAACATTACCCTGGATAACATCTGAACACAGCACCAGTTGGCAGAGGTCTCATCGAGTAAACTGTAGTGAAAGTGCTGCACATAAACCATGATAGAGTTAATTAAAGTTACAATTTGCAAACTAATGAAATTATTATTAGAAAATGTATGAATTGGCCACTGTAAATTTAAAGCTAAATAGTTTAAGAAATCTATTCAAACAACAGCCTTGGCAAAAGATGAAGTTTGTAAGCAATTAGAACGCGAAAACATATAATTCTAATCTTACCTCAGAAAGTACCGCCTTAAGTTGCGAACATTAATCCCAACTCCAACATCCTCACTGATGAGACGCGGATTCCACATGATCAGAGGCCTTGGCTAGCAATATATGAAGAAATACTGTAAGGAGGATTGTCCCTCTAGCTTAAGTTGGACAATAGAGGAAAAGAAATAATTAAATGGAAATACGGCCAGCTGAAGGTGCTGAGCTGACATGATACTATCTGAATGATGTAAACCTTGCTGGTATAAAGATACAAATGAGCACCTTTCATCCAGTAGGATGAGAGTTTTTTAAAATAAAGATGGCAGATAATTTTTTTCCTTTAATATCCAAAATCAGTGTCTTTCATCATGGAGAAATGACTGAAAAGGGTTGTTTGTAATACGGAAAGGGGTAGTAGGAATCATACTGGATCATCGGAGAGATTTGATGCAATTTTCTCTACATATTGCAACATCTGATAGTCAGGAACAACCATAACAACAATCTCATCTTCATTCTCCACAGGTTTTCGGTCACTTAAACTGGATAATGAGACAAAAGAATTGCATATTAGTGAGTTATTAGATACATTAGTATGAACTAAAACATAAACATAATATATTTACATCTCATCAATATGTAGAAAGTTACCTGGAAAATCCAAAAGCAGCATCTTTCCACCGATATTTTAGCAGTGCAGCAGCACCGGCATCTGGAAATATGGCTTTTACTTTCTAACATGCAATATTTAACATTTTAGCAACTGAGCTTACATTTTGAATAAGTAAAAGCTAAAAAACAATATAAAGAAAGCAAGAGCACCTTCAGCTGTTCATATAATACTATCTTACATTAGTACAGAAAACACACTTCTATTTTGTGTTTTGGCAGAAGTTTAAATTGATAGTTGTCAAGGCTTTTTCATATTTTAGCATCAATGGAAGTAGTTCCTCCAAACTATACTTGTTTAAAGTAACTCTTAAAACTAACCTGACATCCTGTTTCCTCAATAAGAGTATCCAAAAAAGTCCTAGACAATTCCCAGAGTTCACTCTGTGCTCCTTCGTCATCTAGAAACTGCAGCTGGGGGATCAAGAGCTCAACCTGCAAAATAGTTAAGAATCTAATGAAAGAACTAGAAAACAGAAAGAGAAAAACACAGTGAAATAAATAAACCCAAGCTAACATAAAATCAGAATCCCTCAGGGAGAATTTCTCTACACAACGCTTTCCACAAATTGTATTAGCTCACTGTGGACAGGTCAAAGCTGAATCCACTGATTGGAAACAAGATAAATTTTGCAAAACTGTTGTAAACTAGCAGAAGTACTGGCTACATCATTTACAAACGTTTTGTTAGTCAAGTAGTATCATAAAGATGATCCATAGCAGAAGAAAAAGGAAGACCACAGATTCTTTAACTCTTATATTTGGCACATACTATGGCTCTCATTCCTCCTGAAGAAACGAACAACGAACTTGCTTCACTTGATTGCCGGACGGCACCTTCCAAATCTGAAGGCAAGCAGCTGAAACATCAAATAGAGACCATCAATTTTTTTTGCTTCTCCTTTTCTCAAGTGAAGGGCATCAATCACTCTACCCCATGTTTCAATCTGGATAGAACATTTCAAGCCCAAAGAAACTTTTATATTAAAGCATATCAACTTCCCAAATCCATCTAAAATTTCAAGGTTGTTTAGGGTTTATACATCTGAAACGTTTTGCAAGATTTACAAAGCAGAATATTCACCCCTCAGTATATAAAAGCATCCAATTATAGATTCTTTACGAACTGTTCTCTTAATTTGTTCATGCAAATGGGGTCATCTACATAATTATACAAAAATCAAAGTAATCTCTCTAATCAATAAATGATCAAAAGGTCAAAATGATATCACCCTCCATCAAAAGGCACACCATTTATAGATGAAACAAGATAAAAATCTGAAGAAAAAAAATACCCAGATGAGCACTTGTATATAAAAAGAGCTTAAAGGCAATGGAACCTGTCATCTTCTTCTTCTTCTTGTTCTTGTTCTTGTACCTGTTGTTGAATTGTTTGTGGTTGTGCTTGAAAAGAAGAGTCTTCAAGAGGATCATCACCTTGGAACTTCTCAAACTTGGCGTAAGTTGTTGATGAGGTGGACCAAGGTGGTGTCTTGAGTGAAATTCCATTGTAGCCATTGAAGAATGAAAGAGAAGAAGAAGAAGATAAGGGTGAACGAGTGGTTGGTGTTGAAGCTGAGTTGCAGTAGAAACTACAGCTTGGCATTGAAGAAGAAGCCATGAATCAACTTAACTACCAACTGCTTTTAACTGGATGGTGTTAATAATTTCATAGTATTATATTCATCAAATACAAAATAATAATAATAAGGTTCTTCCTTATAAAATTCATTTTATTAAGAAAAATAATCAAAACTAAGAGTTAAACTTTTTAAATAAATTATAATAAAAAGTTATTAACTTAAAACCCCATTTATCTGACTTTCCTTAAAATCTTATAATTTTTTTTTTAGAAATCCAACTTTATAATAAAATTTAAATACTCTTTCATAGTGTAGTTGGAGGTGAGATTTTGGTGTGACAATTTCTGAGACTTGAATGCCAAATTGATAACTTCACCATAACAACTTTAATCATGGGTGAATAAATAACTTCCTATACATATTATTCTTAACCAATTGTATATTGTCTCAAACATATTCTTCATTCAATTTGAGCGCAAAATAAATAAATACAACAGCTGCCAATTGACTTTATATAATACAACCATGGATTTAATGAAACTGAATAAACATCGGCACACACCACCCATATCCAATCAGGCACTCTCTCATTTATTGCTAAGACAGAATATAATCATTGAATGGGCAAAAAATTGTCTTCAGCCTAACGAGGCCGAAATAAACATATTACGGTCCAATGTCTTAGCCTAATTATGGTTAGGCTTATGCTTAGAGTCATATTGTGAACTGTTCACTCTATGAGTTAAGTTATCTTACAAGTTAAACTGAACTGAGTTCCGACCCATCAGCCTATAACAATCCATAAATAGAAAATCAGAATCTTATTCTATTTCCTCTTCTACTAAGATTCAAAATCTTACTCAAATTAGTAAACTTAATCTGATAAAGGCAAGAAATCTTATTGCTTTCCTGATAGTGATTATCTCCTGAAGTAGGACTCGATATCCTACTGGGATTGCAACCCCTTGGGTTCACTATATAAACAGAGGCTTGCCCTCACATAATTCATTCAATCTCCAATATTCTACACCTTTGTCGTGGTCCTGGCCTCCGACAAGACTCCTGGTAATATTTCTTTTCATAATTCTCATTAAATCGTCTCTTTTAGCCTTGTTGACTTGAGCGTCAAAGTGCCAATGACAAACACCACCCTGGTGTTTTCTGTAAGCTTCATGCTTGTCTTTTTATGTGTGCAGGTCTAACAGATTGTCAATGACCTCAACTTTATGGGATCAGACCCTATTTCCGTAACAGTAGATTTTTTGCATCTACAATCATCTTCCCATTTTGTGCAAATTGAATTTTATAACACATGAATACATAACTCAGTTGTTACTGATCGTACTTTAACAATCATGATGGTACTCCGTAAGAAAAAAACTGAAAGAATAAGCAAAGGAATCCAACACCTCACTCTACACAACGTCAATGAGTAGTTTGTTACGAAAGGATTGCACGTCTTCCAGACCAAACCAATCCTCATTCATCTGCAGTGTTCAACATAAAAGAATTTTAAAAAATTGAATAATGTATTCAAATTACAGAGGAATTTTATTTTCAAAGTCCATTATGTTACAATAGTCCGAAACTTACAAAGTCAGGGTAGCCATCAGTAAATGAAAAACTCGCTAGGGCACGTTCAACGAACTTATAAATGTAGTAAAGGATAAAACATCCACAATCAGTTTGGTTCCTTTGCTTGAGAACCTAGGTGCAATTACATTTAGTCAGCTATGACATAAATGAAAGAAGGGCAAGATAAATAACTAACTTTTGAACTACGTTGTCATCACCTTAGGAACTAGTAAAGGTATCCCAGCAACCCTATTCTTAAGTTTTGGCATTGTTTATGCTTCATATATGTCCATGGCAAACCTGCCAAGTCATTTTTTCAGTTGAAAGTATGCTCATGCTAGCGCACTAATTCATAAAATACTGATGTACTTACTAATCATGTTAAAAATTAGATTTCAAGTTTCGTAAAACTTACTTCCTTATTAGTGGTTCAAACCTCATCGGGTCAACCGTTCGCAGTGAATCTAGCAGCATCATGTAGTGTGTTTTGGGATGCAACAGTGATCTTCAGCTAAAGTTGCATATGATCAATACAACCCAATGACCCCTACAAAATTTTGCACCTCAAAATTTTTAACAGCACACTAAGCTCAAGTTAAAAATAACTCCATCATTTGTAAATAACTAAATACGATTCACTTACCATAGCACAATGGGAACAAATACATATTTACTAGAGAATATGTCCTCTTTCTTTATCCATTTCAGAACCTTCTGTTTGTGACATTCTTTTGAGTACAGATAAAACCACATGGAATCCAAACACTTAAAATTAGATATGTGATCTGGTGCAAAACTCTTCCACATATTGTTGTGAAAACCGAAGTTGTCAACCATCGNCAATATAAAAGAAAAGAGTTTTTTGTAAAATGTAAGTGTTAATTAATAATTTCATTTTTCTCTTTGAAAAAGAAAAACACAGCAGCCCCATTTTTCCTCTCCCACGACATAATTCATTTTTTGTCCAAAATCAATCTATTTGATTTTTCTTCTTTGATCTTAAAGCTAAAGATGATCTAGCAAATCCCTCTTTAGTTCTTTGTGATTGTCTTCGTGTGGACAACGTCGGTTCGATCCTACACTTGGGTCCGTAGCAAAAACGTTCATAGAAAAATTTGGAGGAGACTCCAAACATGCGTATGTTTTTCTAAACTCGTG
The DNA here is from genome assembly GCF_008641045.1 of Pistacia vera. NCBI lineage: Eukaryota > Viridiplantae > Streptophyta > Magnoliopsida > Sapindales > Anacardiaceae > Pistacia > Pistacia vera. Next base: position 172,315 of record NW_022196735.1, on the reverse strand, counting down.
ATTAATTTTTCTGCAGATTTCTACTTTGAAATAAACTGTAAAATTATTTGATCTTGGCTCTTTGGAACAATCCTTGTATTATGCTTTTTTGTTTTCTGCTGCATATATGGATCGTTTCCTTATAGTATAGGCAATGGAAATAAAATTTAAAAAAATATTGTAAACCCATTCCTTTTCTTTATTGGTTAGATGCTATATTTGATCCTAGAATTAAAGTAGTAGGTTCAGAAAGTGGTTTAGACACATTAACTGAAAATTTACAAAACGAAGCATATGCCAATCAACTAGGAGAGGTAAGAGAGTGTCTTGCAGATGTATATTTGTAATATGAAAATAGGTATGGGAACCAACAAAGAGGCGAAATACCCAGGGAAGTTGCATCAAAAGAAACAAATGAAGACTTCGATTCCTAGAGTGCACTTAATAGGCCGAAGAGGACCCGAACCTGAAGCACAACCTCCTCTTCAAGAGCACCAACAATGAATGTACTGTTGTCCATGCAGTTACAAAGTAATGAGCTTCACCAATATTTGGGAACCCCCAAAGTGTTACCAGCAAATCCACAACAAAGAGCCAACTTTGATGTCTTAGAATATTGGAAAACCAGAAAATGTATTTTTCCGGTATTATCAAGACTTGCCTTGGATGTTTTCTTTGTTCCTATCTCAATCGTCTCATCCGAACAAATATTTAGTGCAAGTGGAAGAATTTTAAATGAAAGGAAGACTAAATTTTCACAAAAAATGATTGAAGTCCTCAAATGTCTTCGAGATTGGGAACGGTCGTACCATCAAGATCAATACAAGGTTGTCGACGATACTTTAATAGTATCATTTCAATTTTGTAATATAGATGATACGGATGAGGGAGGTCTTAGTCAACCCCCAAATTAGTTGTTTTGTAAATTATAATTTGTAAATTAATTGTCAATTATTGCACTCTTTTTTCCTTACCAAGTTTTTGTCTCATTGGGTTTTTCTTGGTAAGGTTTTTAACAAGGCCATAATTGTTATAATTTCTTATTTTATTTTTTGATAAATGAATAAATCTAATTTTTCTTATATTACAATTTCATTGTATTAAAATTGAATTAATATTTGAAATGTTAACAAAAAAAATTTAATTTAATTAAATTATTGATATTTGAAAAGTTAACTAAAAAGTAAAAACAATTACACAAAACAAAAAAATAAAAAAAAATTATGGGCTAACCCGGCCCAGTGCGGCCCGGCCCGCATCAAAACCCGTCGGGTTAGGGTTGGCAAGCTGGGCTGTGCTAGCCTTTTTGGCCAAGAGACGGGCCTAACCTGGCCTGCCCTTGTTGGCTAGCTGGGTTAGGCCCGGCCCGCCAATTCCTATAACCCGTCGCGGGCCGTGCGGGTTACTTTTCCACCTTTAAATTGGACTTTGGGGCCGGGCTTCCTTCACTTCACACATGTATCCACTGGGCAATATTAAAAAAAAACAAATCACTAATAAAATAAAATATAATGGGAGAATTTTAGAAAATACCCTTTACTTTTTGCTGATTACTTATGACACTTTTACGGGAAATAGTTTAAAACAGTCCTAGTCCTAATCCCATCCAATTTCGTCCTTTGAACTACCCTTTACTTTTTGCTAATTAAACTTATTGTCACATTACTTTGAATAAAATTCTTTGATTTCTTTATACGTGAAGTGTTATTAAAAAGATTTTCCTCTTAATGAAGATTCAAATTTATTCATCACTAGTTCACTACTTAAGTGAAATTAAGTTATATGTGTGAATGATATTTTTAATTTTTTTATGTTTGTATAATAAGTTATATAAAATATTATTAACATTGCTTTGGTTAAAGTTTCAAATTGATTGCTTAGAAGTGTTGGGTGTGAATCTTGGAAATAGCAAAAACAATTTCAAATATATTTAAGTGAGGACAAAATAGTAATTTTATATAAATTTCAACTTGCAAGTTAAGAGAATTGAATGGTAGACCTGGCAAAACGGGTCTAGACCCGCGGGTCAGCCCGTACCCGGGTAAAAAATATAGGGTATGGGTTTAATATGTTGGACCCGTTTAATTCCCACCCGTACCCAGCCCGACCCATTTTTTGACGGGTTACACGGGTAAACCCGCGGGTGCCCGTAGGTACCTGTTTTTTTAAAAGCTAAACCCTAAGTCGCTAACCCACTAAGGCATTAACGCCACCTAACTCTAAAACAAACTTTCTCTTCTCTCTCGCGCCTCTGAATCTCTCATCACTGTCACTGATTCATTCTCTCAATCTCTCATCTCATCACTCAGTTCAGTGTTCACTTCAGTAAACTGTCATCACTCATCACTATCATCATCTGTCATCACTATCATCATCAGTCATCACTCTCATCCGTGAACCGTGATCCCATTCCCAGACGCACCGTCGCCGATTTCCGTCATTCATCCTCGTCGGCTCGTCATCTCCTCTCTCTATCGTCGTCGTCATGATTGAAGGAGTTGGTTCTTGTTTTTGTTACCAGTGAGATTGGCTATTGAGCTCATTTAATGTTCGATAAGGTCTCTAAAAGATGAAATCATGTGATTTAAAAACATTATTTTTTAAGATCTTTAGTGACCGAAGTGAGGGTTTTGACTGCTTTATTTGTTGCTTCTTCTATTTCTGTCATTTGAATATTTATATTAGGGTTTTGTTGTTGCTTTAGAGCTAGTTGAAGAGAGTAGCAATTTCATGGATGAGGATGGTTTATCGAACACAAACCGAGAAATTTTTCCAGCTCAAGGGCCAACCCTTCCAATATTGCAGAAGATTATATGTTTGAGCAATAAGATTCAGGTAAAATGGCGCTTCTTGTATCACTTTCACTTTATTTCTTGCTGACAGAAGTAGGATAGTTTAGTCTTATTTTAGGCAATTGAGTTTCAGAAAATGAACGATTTGTGTTCAGTTTATTTGTTAGTGTAGGTAATTGCTCTGTTTGGTATCAAGTTCTGTAAAATTTAGAGTCTTCTCTTTGTTTTTGTTTTTTTTATTGGTTTCGGGATTAATGTTGATGCTTTATGTTATAGGATTTGAAGAGAGATCACTCAAGTCTTTCAGATCAAGTGAAGAACATGAATACTGATTGTTTTCCTGGCCCTGGTGTTTTAGACAATCTTCAGAATCTCAGTGAGTATCAGATACTGATTTTGGCAATTGTTTCTCGCCTTTTTTTTTTTCTTTTGTTTTAGTGATTTTAATTGCTATTTTTGGTATTAGGTAATGAATATGAGCTTTTAAAAAAGAAATACATAGATGAGTCCTCTGAACAAAAGTGGCTTTACAATGAAGTGATTGAGCTGAAAGGCAATATTAGGGTCTTCTGCCGATGTAGACCTTTAAATCAAGCTGAAATTACTAATGGGTCCAGTTCTATTGTTGAATTTGACTCTTCTCAAGAAAATGAGCTACAAATATTTTCTGTCAAGTGAAAGGTCAGAAGCTCCTTGAGTTCCATTAAAGTTGTAGAACCTAAAGTGGATTGGAGAGCAAGAGCTTCTACCAATGGTGTGAGAGCCCGAGAGTACAACCAAGTCAAGGATGTTTAATCCTTTGCTTTCGAATAGATTAATCAAAGTTGTGATGTTTTCATTTCCTTGAGGAACCAGACGATTGGCTTCTCTATTTATGGAGATTCTTCCATCTTTTCGTCCAAATGGGACTTCCCAGAATGGACCTCCAGCTAGAAGCGTGGCATCTCTAGCGACTGCTGTGAGAATGTCTGCACATGAAACAGTTTTGGGGCACTGTCTCTGAACTTCTGATTTGATATCATTGATCACTTTGTAACCTCTTAGATTCTTGCTTGCCTTCTTATTAGTTGCAGGTTTTGGAGGCACATTATTAGCCAACACAACTACGGAGAGCTGCAATTGAACAACAAGTATCAGAACAAAGAGAGAAATAGGATTCATTTTCATTGGCAAGCTAGAGCAGGAAGCATGAAGCTTTTTTGAAGATTACTGGGTGTCTTCTTATATATAAATTGTAGTTCGTTTAACTAATTAAATATAATTATATACAAGTTCTAGTAGACTCCTGCATAAAAAATAATTCCAAGATAAAACTACGTGAGAGGCAATCTTAGATCAAAGTAGAAAGACAGACATGTATATATGTAAAAGTTATTAGATCTACTTATAATTAAGTCAAATAATAGTTTATTAATTCTCAATTTCTGTTACATTTGTTAATAAAATTATATGAGGCAGGAGCATTAGAGGTTCTAGTGTCCACATCAAATCTTCTAAGTGTCAAAATTATGCTCTATAAATATTTTGGGGTGTAATTGTCATAATTGAGAACTATTGGGGTTGAAACTGTAAAAATTAAAATCTGGAGAGAGAAAAAAGGGGTACCCGCAGCCACCCGTACCCGCATAGGGTAGGGTACGGGTCCAAAGGTCCAATATTTTGGACCCGTATACCTCGACCCATATTGGGCCCGTACCCGTTTGACCCATACTAGTTTGGGCCCGACTCGTACCCGGCCCACCCGCTCGTTTTGCCAGGTCTAAATTGAATGGAATTAGGGTTCAGGGGTGGTTTTGACTATTTCCCACAAAAGTGTCGTAAGTGTTGATTAGCAAAACGTGAGGGGTTGTTAAGAAATTCTCCCATAAAAAAAATTATAAACGAATAGTTAAACGACTTTTAGCTCTTTTTTGTAAACTAAATTTAATGGTACTCTGGAGTCCGGATTAGGGAGAGAGGGACAGACAGAACCCTACACAACCAAAAGTTGTTATTGTTACAGTTCTGACTTGACTTTCTTCTTTCTCAGATTAAAGTTTGTTGATTTTTTCTTTAGATCTCTTGTTTATTTCATTTCTGTTTCACAAATTTTCAGTTTTTTAGAGGCTTCACGTTTTCCTTGGTAAGTTTTAGGTTCTTGAGGCTTAAACCAAATCTCTGTTTTACTTGTTTCTTTTGTGATGTTAAGGGTCTTATTTTAACATTTTTGTTGCATTTGTTTTCTTGTTTTCAGATCTTTGGTGGGTTGCGATTATGCTGTAGAGCTTTGGCCGGCTTCCGATTTTTTCCCACTACAGGTAAGAACCCACTTGCTTGGTTTTTTTTCTTTTTCTGTTTTGAAGTAGTTAATTATATGCTCATTTGGATNCGTTTTGCCAGGTCTAAATTGAATGGAATTAGGGTTCAGGGGTGGTTTTGACTATTTCCCACAAAAGTGTCGTAAGTGTTGATTAGCAAAACGTGAGGGGTTGTTAAGAAATTCTCCCATAAAAAAAATTATAAACGAATAGTTAAACGACTTTTAGCTCTTTATTGTAAACTAAATTTAATGGTACTCTGGAGTCCGGATTAGGGAGAGAGGGACAGACAGAACCCTACACAACCAAAAGTTGTTATTGTTACAGTTCTGACTTGACTTTCTTCTTTCTCAGATTAAAGTTTGTTGATTTTTTCTTTAGATCTCTTGTTTATTTCATTTCTGTTTCACAAATTTTCAGTTTTTTAGAGGCTTCACTTTTTCTTTGGTAAGTTTTAGGTTCTTGAGGCTTAAACCAAATCTCTGTTTTACTTGTTTCTTTTGCGATGTTAAGGGTTTTATTTTAACATTTTTGTTGCATTTGTTTTCTTGTTTTCAGATCTTTGGTGGGTTGCGATTATGCTGTAGAGCTTTGGCCGGCTTCCGATTTTTTCCCACTACAGGTAAGAACCCACTTGCTTGGTTTTTTTTCTTTTTCTGTTTTGAAGTAGTTAATTATATGCTCATTTGGATGTATCATTTCTGCAATTGAAAGAAACTGTAGTCCCTATGCGTTGAATCAGTAAGATACAAGCTATGTTGGTGTGATAGAAAATAGGAGGAAGGAAATTAAAAGAATTTGTGTGAATTTTGAATTAATTCACATGGATCAACAGGGTAGTATTATCTTCTGCAAGTTAATAGGAATTTTTGGCCAACTAAATTCACATAGTATTTCGGTAAAATAGTTTTGATTATAGGTTCTACTTTGACATCTTTTTATTGGAAGGAGGTAAATTCTTATGATAGTTGTGATAAGTTTAGTAAAAGTGAGGTGGCTTCTCCGTTGAAAGTTAGGCTTAAGTACCTGAAAAGGATGGTGCTATACTTCTATGAAAGCAAAAGGTTATATATTTAAAGTTGGCCAATTCAAGCGTCTTTTAAGTCCATGTGAGGCTGCTTTAGTTTTTCTTTTCAATTTGCTTTTTTTTTTTTTCTCACACAAGTACAGTATAATTTATCAACATTCGGAAGAGAGAGAGATATATACGACGGTTGTCCACAGCTTGTAAAATGTCTTTCCGAAGCATAGTTCGTGATGTAAGAGATAGTATTGGGAGCTTGTCCAGACGGGGTTTCGATGTTAGATTGACAGGCCATCATAGAGGGAAATCACATGGTTCTTTACATGATTTACATGACCAGCCTGATGTAATTCAGAATAGTCGCTGGGCTAGTCTTCCTCCAGAACTACTTTTTGATGTAATCAAGAGGCTGGAGGACAGTGAGAGTTCTTGGCCTGCTCGAAAGCATGTTGTTGCATGTGCTGCAGTTTGCCGGGCTTGGAGGGCTATGTGCAAAGAAATTGTTAGAAGTCCAGAGTTCTGTGGGAAGCTTACTTTCCCGGTTTCCCTGAAGCAGGTAATGCCTACTGCTCATTCATTCTGTTGTTTTTCTTGGATTCTTGTGGAAAATTGATTTTCCTCATACAAGCTATTAAACATTTATTCTTTATCTATTAAACACTTATTTGAAGAATATAATTTTTGTTAAAATTTACTTTTTACATCATCTGGCATTTGCAGATAATTATAACTAATTTCGTTTGGTTTCTAATTTGCAGCCTGGGTCACGTGACGGAACCATTCAATGCTTCATTAAAAGGGATAAATCTAATTTAACATATCACCTCTTTTTGTGTCTTAGTCCTGGTGAGCATTGCATCTTGTTTGTTAGCGTAAATTTTTTAATTCATATATGTCGTTGCGTGTTATCTTTATGAGGTTGTAGATCTTTGACGTAGGACAGGACAGCGAAAATGAAAGGGCAAAGATAATTGGGAGAGAAGAAAGTGTAGAAATCAGATAGATATTGTAGGAAAGCAATTTTTCTTTTTCATTAATCATTCAAGTTTTTTTGTTCTACATATATATAGAAAGCCTACTCATAGGGCTTAAAATGATAAAATAATCCATCAAACAACATGATGAATATGATAAGCCTATCTAAAAAAGAAATTTAATCCTAATGCCCATAAAGATACATTATTGAATAAATAATTAATTAATATGTTTTTAGAAGATAATCATATGAATATGAAATATCCTAAGTATCTGAATCGTACATGTTTGTTTAATTCAATGAAGGACCAATAATTCGGTTTGACAGAAAAGTGTAGCTATCATCCCTTTTTCCGGTGAATCTTATAGTCATATGATACATCAACTAACAAGGTTGTCAACTGAATTGCATTTCCAGTTGAAATGACCGAGTAGGATATATTGGTTAATGTATGCTGTAAAGTTGAAAAATAGCATAATTAAAAATCAAATCAAAAGCAAGAGTCTTTAGTATATGGAATGGAAATTAGAGATTAAATTCATTATAGGTTCTAGAGTCTTTGGGAGGATATCTATCAGTGCCCTCCGGCTGAAGAAAAGTTGTCTTCCTAGAAATTAAGTTCAAGTGTTTAGAAAACTTGTGCTGTCTAGTATGCAGCTAATGACTTAAGTGTCCAATATTATCTTGCCAAATGCTGGGTAGTGGGTATTAATCACTAATCATTATAAATGTTATATGCTTGATACCAGTTATCGTGGATGTGACCTATTAGTGTAACAGTCTTATTGTAAATAAGGTTAGTTGAAAAGAAATTTGAGAATACTTTAGGGTGCGTTTGGTTCAATATTTCTACCCGTATTCCCAATCCTATTCTCAAAATGTTGTTTGGCACATTATTCCAAAAATATTACTATATATTTTTTAATTACTTTTGGACCCCTTAAGTTCATTAATTTCATTAAATACCCCCCCAAGAAAAGTTTAAAAATTAACAAAAACACCCCCAATAACCCATACTTGCCAAATTCCAGTAACCACCATCGGTGGTAGCCGGAATCTGTACAACGGCCTACACCACGACGGCCACTGGCCAATAGTTCACCAATCTGGTCGTCAGCGACGGCCATCGTTGATCGAAAACGACGGCCATATCCTTCTTTGGCCTTTTTCGACTGTCGACGGCCACATTTGGCTGTAGGTCTAGCCTTTTTCGGCCAGATCCGTGGCGGATCTGGCCGGAAAAGGCCATAGCGACGCGCTATGACACAGATTCGACCGGTCTGTGTTGTAATGCAATTTTCCGGCCAGATTCCGGTGGTGGTGGCCGGAATCTGGCACTGCAGGTGGTGGGCGTGTTTTTGTCATTTTATATGTTGGGGTGTTTAATTAAATTAGTAAGCCTAGGGTCTTTTTTATAAATTTTTAAATTTGACCTCGTAATACTCTCTTATTCAACTACCCAATATTATTCCCAAAATCCTATCCAAAATAATAAACCAAACGCACCCTTAGATATTAGTATTTGGTATGAGAGCAAACTCAAGTATTAGTGGAATCTGATCTTATATAAAATCCTTTGGGATGTGTACATAGTTATAATTTATATTCTAATATACTCTGAAATATATACAATTAATGAGCTCTAAACTTTCTTGATCTCCTAGTTTGAATCAACCGCCTTTTTTATTAGACATGATTTGAAGTACAAGAGGTTTTCCTTTTTCTTGCTTATTGTACTTACGACAAGATAAACTTTACCTTTCTTGCAGCCTTATTAGTTGAAAATGGGAAATTTCTTCTTTCTGCGAAAAGGACCCGTCGAACTACTTTCACGGAGTATGTAATCTCAATGGATGCTGACAACATTTCAAGGTCAAGCAGTACTTATATTGGAAAATTGAGGTAAGACTACAGACAGAAAACATTCAAAACCTGTTCTGAAGTGGGTTATAAAACCTGTTTGGATATATGGTCTTCTTACTCTATCACAATTCCGTTAAAGTTAAATATTGCATATGTTTTAGCTTGGCATCAAGCTTGATTGGAGATTTTTTTTTTTTTTTTCTTTTTTCTTTTATTTCTTGCTTCAAGTTTTCATTGTGAAAAATAAAGGCTATAAATTTTTTTTTTTTTTCTTTTTTCTTTTATTTCTTGCTTCAAGTTTTCATTGTGAAAAATAAAGGCTATAAATTGGTCTCTATTCAGAAGATTACATTAAATAATCTAACTGTTTAATGTTGCAGATCAAATTTCCTTGGGACAAAATTCATAATATATGACACACAGCCACCATATTCCTCTGCCAATATTCCTCCTCCGGGATGTACAAGTCGTAGATTTTATTCCAAAAAGGTTTCCCCAAAAGCCCCGACTGGCAGCTATAATATAGCCCAGATTGCATATGAGCTGAATGTGCTTGGAACCCGTGGCCCGCGAAGGATGCATTGTATCATGCACTCAGTTCCAGCCTCAACAGTTGATGCAGGTGGCACTGTACCTGGACAGCTGGAGCTTCTTCCCCGCTCTCTTGAGGACTCATTTCGCAGCATCTCCTTCTCAAAGTCCCTTGACCACTCAGTTGAATTCAGCAGCGCACGATTTTCTGAAATCGGTGGGCCTCATGATGACAATGGGGATGGAAAAATAAGGCCCCTGATTCTCAAAAACAAGGCCCCAAGATGGCATGAACAACTGCAGTGTTGGTGCCTGAATTTCCGGGGAAGGGTAACCGTTGCATCTGTTAAGAATTTTCAGTTAATTGCCGCTACACAGCCAGCTACTGGTGCACCCACTCCATCACAATCAGCTCCACCTGACCATGATAAGATAATTCTGCAGTTTGGCAAAGTCGGAAAAGACATGTTCACCATGGATTATCGATATCCTCTCTCAGCGTTTCAGGCATTTGCCATCTGCTTGAGCAGCTTTGACACCAAACTTGCCTGTGAATAGAACAATAAAAACACAATACTTAAAGTGTGGTAAGAGCAAAGAGTAATAACCACCATTTCTTAGTGTTTTCTTGTTTTTTTTTTTTATTTTCATTAGGATAGAAAATTGTTGTCAATGTTATTGTGTTGTGTAAAATCTTGATTGTAACTTTTGTGAATGTCCTAATAACAGGACTCATAATTGTAAACACGAATCTGATTGTTACCTTTAAACCTAACATTTTCTTCATTTCTTACTTTAATTATAAATACAAACTGTTGTGATGTCTATTTATAGTTTCTGGAATGATGAATTATAATAAAAAAATAAAATTATAGATTTTGTTGATGTGAGGAAATTGCATTAATAAAAAGATAAATTATTAATATATTGAATTTTATTATACAAAGTCTGTATTTTGTTTTGGAAAAAAAAAAAAAAAAAAAATAATAATAATAAATGAGAATAATACCCATATGATAAGTTAAATTTATTATAATCTGTTCAGAAGAGAAACAAATTTAATATGAATATTGAATATTGATTGGTTTTATATTCAACTAGTTGAAATCTTGGTTTTAAAACCTGGCCGGTCCAATCAGTTCAACTAGGACCTAGACATGTGTCCGGTCCAAGCTAATATAAAACCAAGTAATATACAAAAAGCCGTTTTGACCCATTATAAAACCGGATGAAAAAGTGAAAACCGTCTAGTCAACCAAACTGCCTGGAAAACTGGTTCTCTATTTCAAAAAGAAAAAAAGAAAAAAGCCCTGAGTTTGAGTTCATTCTCTGTTAAAGTGAAGAAGAAGAAGTAAGGAGAGGGGAAGAAAGAAGTGGCCGGTCCGATTTGGATCTCGTTTAGCCAGATTGCGGCGGCCAAGACCTTCTTGGCCATCAAGTGAAATAAGAGGGAGGGGAAGGAAGAAGAAAGAGAAGGGGAGACGAAGAGAAAGAGGAAAGAAAAACGTTTCAGTAGAGAGAGTGGAAAGTGATAGAAAAAAGAAGAAAGTGATGGGGAGAGAGAAAAACAAATAATAAATAATAAATATAGTAACAGAGTAATTGTTTAGGAATGTGTGTTGTACACCGGTCAAACCGACCGATTCAACCGATTGGATCGGTTAAACCGAGAATCGGCCTCATGACCGGGTCAAGAAACCGTTCAGTTTTTAAAACAATGGTTGAAAGTTCTCCATGTTACGCAGGTTGCCTATGATATTGGATTTGACACCACGTTTATTTGAATAATTGGATGTTTCAATTGGTTGATATCTGCTATTGAAGTACATATATTGTATAGGTTTATTAAATTAAAGATTTTAATTTTATGTAGTTTTACGTTATGATTTTATTTTGTGGTGTCGTTTTTTAGCGTCAAAATGTCTAACATTTTAAAACGATGTCGTTTCATACATTGTTTTAAATAACTTGTCATTTCCCTAAAGTGCGGCTTGACCGTAATTAGAAGGGTCTACAATTATCCAAATTCATCATATAATATATTAAATTAAAGCCTTGTCGGTCTAGTTTTCACATATTTAAATCACGCATTAATTAGATTTTTATTGAGCTAAGGTATGACCAATTTATAATTGATTGTTCAATGAAAACCGAAAAACAAGGGAAACCGAAAAGTTTATGATGATAAAATGAATGGTTGGGCAACGGGTCTACCATTATCCAAATTCAACGTGTGTGTGTGTGTGTATATAAAGCTCTTTTTGTCTAGTTTCAAAAGATTCAAATTGCTCATCAATTGGATTTTTATTAAGCAAGTTATGCCAGAATTACTACCGACTGTTCAGTGGAAATCGAGAAACAGAGGAAACCGAAATGTGTGTGAGGTAAAATAAATGGTTTAACAGCGGGTCTATCATTATCCAAATTTAGCATATAATATATTAAGTTAAAGACCAATCTGTTTAGTTTTCAAATATTCAAACCTCTAATCAATAGGATATTTATTGAGCAAGTTATGACCCATTTATTACTGATTGTTCAGTGGGAACTAAGAAACAGGGGAAACCAAAATGTGTGTAATGATAAAATGAATGGTTCGGCAGTGGGTCTACAGTTATCCAAATTCAAAGTATAATATATCAAATTAAAGCCCTATCTGTCTAGTTTTGAAATATTCAAACCGCTCATCAATTACGCTTTTATTGAGCAAGTTATGGTTAATTTACTACTAATAGTTCAGTGCAAACCGAGAAATAGGAGAAACCGAAGTATGTGTGATGATAAAATGAATGGTTTGGCAGTGGGTCTACAGTTATCCAAATTTAACATATAATATATCAAACTAAAGTCCTATCTGTCTAGTTTCCAAATATTTAGACCGTTTGTCAATGGGATTTGTATTGAGCAACTTATGGTCAATCTACTACTGACTATCCAATGGAAACCGACAAATGGGGAAACCGAAATATGTGTGATGAAAAAATGAATGGTTCGGTAGTAGGTCTAAAGTTATCCAAATTTAGCGTATAATATATCAAATTAACACTCTATCTGTCTAGTTTCCAAAGATTCAAACCGCTCATCTATTGGAGTTTTATTGAACAAGTTATGGGCAATGTACTACTGACTATTTAGTGGAAACCGAGAAATAGGGGAAATCGAAATGTATGTGATGATAAAATGAATGCTTTGGCATGGGTCTACAGTTATCCCAATTCAGCGTAAAATATTTCAAATTGAAGCCTTGTTGGTCTAGTGTCTAAATATTCAAACAGTTCGTCAATTGAATTTTTATTGAACAAATTACTGTTCAGTGGAAACCATGAAACGAGTAAAACCGAAATGTGTGTGATGATAAAGTAAACGGTTTGGCAATGGGTCTACAGTTATCCCAATTCAGCGTATAATATATCAAATTAAAGCCCTGTCGGTCTAGTGTCCAAATATTCAAACCTTTCGTCAATTTGATTTTTATTGAACAAATTATGATCAATTTACTATTGATTGTTTAGTGAAAATAGAGAAACGGGTGAAATTGAAATGTGTGTAATGATAAAATGAATGGTTTGGCAATGGGTCTACAGTTATCCCAATTCAGCGTATAAATCAAAGTAAAGCTCTGTCTATCTAGTTTCCAAAGATTCAAGTTGTTAGTGATTGATCTCCAAAAGCAGTACAAAAATAAAAAATAAAAACGGAAATCAATCACCTTTTACACCAAGATGCGGGTATAGATCAAATTGCTTACAAGTTAATAAACAGAAAATTTGTACAATATAAATTAATCCAATCAAATGATCATGAATACGTTACCAACGTTTGGAGGCTCCTTCAATATCTCTGATTTGATCTCACTCCCGATTTAAAGTAGAATCGCACTCACGTCGTCTACATAAAGATAATCCGTAGAACCTACTGTTGTTTTGCAAGAAAAACAAGGAGGCTTCAAGAATCAAAAGAAGAGAAAAAGAATTTTTCTCTTCACTAATATCAAAAACGCGAGAGAAGGAAAGAGGGTTGCTAGGGTTTTTTTCTTTTATTCAATGAATGAATAAATTGTCGTATTATGTTTATATTAAGTTTCACTTATATAGTGTCACTTAATTAAAACCCTAATCCCAATAGGAATAGCCATGGATTCTTAAGTTAATCTATCCTTGCAACCAAAGACACCCTTTATGGTATTTTAATTTTAAGTAATTATTATTATAATTAAAATCAATTAATATATATATAATAATATATTAACATTTAATTATTAATAATAATTGGTGTGCTGTTGCAGTCAACCATAATTAAAATCTAAGAATACATCATGTAGTGCGAGTAAGGATCATTCCCACGGAGAGTGTCTAGCCTAGTTTTATGCTACGTGAACAAGGATAGGGGGGATTTGAGTATAACGAAAACAATTTCAAGAAAAAACAACTAAGGGACAATTCAAATTAAATTATTGAAATCAATCAAAAGAACAAACCTTGGTCTAAGTCAACATCCGTCATCGGAATTTTACAACTGATCATCGAAGCAAGTATATATCAATTCATACTTTGAATATTCACTGTTGGAACTATTTTCCTATCTCTCTTTAGTTGCAGTTAATTAAGAAACAAGCGATCTAATTAATCTTACTACTAAACAACCCAAGACAAGCGGTAAAGGTTTAATCTAGAAGCAGCCTTAAGAACTAGAGAGATCGATGAAGCTGAACAACACAAACACAAGCGGTTGTATTTAATTTAGTTGAGCGTTCTTCTTAAGATTTAATCATTCCTGACGCAGCAAATTCTTAAATCTTAGTTACTCACAAATTAGAGGGATCAAACAATTACGGAATTGATATCTAATTTAGCGATAGATTGTAACAAATAATAAACTAGTAGGCCTCCTAGTAATTAAATGCAACAATCATGAAAATATGCATAGAAGAACATCCAATACTCAAAGCATATATTGAACACTAAAAACAGATTAGATCTCACAGTTTTATTGATTTCGAGGCCTCCGTTTCCTTCGACCAAGTTATGAAAATTTAGCCGCTCATGGCCATCATGACAACTCAAAAGAGAAATTGAAGAAGAGGGGAAGGAGAGGCGTGTGTAGTCTTTTTAATCTGATCTCTCTCCCCCTCTTAAAAATATCCAATTCAAGTCTTTGAATTCTACTTTATCTCCTAAAAATATTCTAAGTTTTATCCTAAAATAATATTTATCCAAATCTAATTAATTAAAAATAAAATAAAGTCCTAATATAACTAGGAAAGTGGTGTTTCTAGCTGTAATTTTCGTGCACCAGATCTTCAAAACTTCTAATAATAAACCGCCTATTTGAATTGCATGATAAGGTCGAATGTTTTAGAACGTCAATAGTGCAGGTGTGTCAACTTCAAGCCCGATTACATCCTTGATTAAGTGAGTATCTCTCCAAACTCAAATCATGAAAGATGTAGATCTCTTTCTTGGTTGCAAAGATTCAAACCGCTCATCAATTGGACTTTTATTGCACAAGATATGGTCAATTTACTATTGACTGTTTAGTGGAAACTAAGAAATAGGGGAAACCAAAATTTATGTGAAGATAAAATCAATGGTTTGGAAGTGGGTCTATAGTTATCCAAATTCAGTGTATAATATATCAAATTAAAGCCCTGTTTGTCTAGTTTCCAAATATTCAAACCGTTTGTCAATTGGATTTGTATGGAGATAATTATGATCAATTTACTACTGATTGTTCAATGGAAACCGAGAAGCAGGGGAAACCAATATGTGTGATGATAAAATGAATGGTTCGGTAGTAGGTCTATAATTAGCCAAATTCAGCATATAATATATAAAATTAAAGCTTTGTCTGTCTAGTTTTCAAACATTAAAACCACTTATCAATTGGATTTTTAATGAGCAAGTTATGACCAATTTACTCTTGACTATTCAATGGAAATCGGAAGTAGGTCTACAGTTATCGAAATTCAGCATATAATATATCAAATTAAAGCCTTGTCTATCTAGTTTCCTAAGATTCAAACCGCTCATCAATTGGATTTTTATTGAACAATTTATGTCTAATTTACTATTGGCTGTTCAGTGGAAACCGAGAAACAAGAGAAACCGAAATGTGATTGTGGATTGTTAGGATTTGATCTGCACAACGTAGCGGAAAAACAAAAATTTAAAGCATAGATCGATTCCTTTAAAGTTAAGATCAGAGTATAGATTATACAGTTAACATGTTAAATAAAAAATCCTATAGAAATATAATTGATCAAGACAAAGATCAGAGATCATACGCACGTTTGGAGCTCCTTCACTTTGTATTTGAGTTGGATTCACTACCGATTCAAAGTAGAATCGAACGAATGAAGATCCACATGAAGATAACCCGAAGAGCTAAAGAGGGATTTGCTAGATCCTCTTTAGCTTCAAGAACAGAATTGAATCAGAGGAAATTTTGATTCAATAAACCCAAGGGGTGGCGTGAGAGTAAAGGGAGATAGAGGGCAGCCTTTTTCTTTCAATGATTCAGTAATGATTGATTCAATTAATTCTCTCAATACATGTGCACTTATATAGTGCATGTGTGAAACCCTAATCCCTTTAAGGATAGGAATGGGCTCCAACCCAATATAGCCGTTGTGTCCAAACACTCTCAATTTGTATTCTTTTTTCATTATTATTATTGTAATTAAAATCAATTAATATATTTATTAAAATATATTAACATATAATAATAATAATAATAATAATCCATTTAAATATGTGTACATATATTTAAATATAATCTCACTAATTTAATTTTAATATTAAATTAAATCCAGGCAACAACCTCAGCAAATTTAACTGCACTGTGAGATTACAAAAATACCATTTCGTCCTAAAAAGATGAAAATACCCTTTGCACAAACTGATTCTCAAATTATCTTCTATGTGTGTCACTTGTAGGCTCCTCATCATACCGGTAGTGAGTAGTATTGCGATTAACACCAATGAATCGTCTTAATACACACAAACCAAGATTGGCCCCTAGCAAGGCATCATGGCCATTTGATAGATTTGGATTTAGCAAAACAGCTACCTGTCAACAATATGGTTACCGTACAATCACATCCTTTCATCATCTATTATCTCATCGAGATTGAGGTATAGAAAAAGTGTCGACCTTAGTTATTCTCGATATGTTTGTATTTAGTTACTGGATCGATGACCGGAATAACAAATTGGATTGAGTAACAACTTAATCCCACTATGGCCACAACTTTAGTGTCATTGCCATTTACTAAATTGCATTGTGAGATAACTTCTCCCGTACCCGGGAGTGATGAATTGTAACGCCCACATGAAGGTATGTAATGTAATTTATGCTCTTGTACCTTTAGTTGATTTTTTTTGCTAAAGTTATTTTGAGAAAATGTGAAGAAAATGCCTTAAACTTGCATTAAGGGTAAAATGGTCTTTTCACTCAAAATTAGTTAAAAAAAGTGGGGAGTGAAAAGAGGTAGAATTTCATGGAGAATGTATTAAAAATGAGGGCTTTATGGTAATTGACTAAAGGACAGATGGAATTTTAAAGAAAGTGCAAGGGCAAAATGGGAAAGTATGCATATTAATATGAGATATTAAGAGTTCAAGCAAAAAGACCCTATCATTCTCTACTCCCTCTCATGCCACTTCACTCTCAATTTCTCTCATCTCTTCATCAAATTTCCAAGGGATTTTAGAGGGCCTTTGGTAGAGATTTGATCCTAAGCACCCAAAGGTAAGAATTCTTGCAATAGATGTGAGATTAATTTTTAAAGTGTTGAATTCTTATAGTGTTTATGCTTAGGGTTTTAGAGAAAGAACAAGTCTACCAAAGAAAGAGAGATTCTAGTGGAATTATTCAAGCACAAGGTAAGTAAATCCTACCCTAAGTATGATTTAAGTTATGTTGTGTAGAGAACTTTCTTTATGCATATATATGTGTTATATGTAAAATTGTTGATGGATTTGGTGTTGAATAATGATTAGAACCTATCCATGAGAAGTTGTGTTGGTGTAGTTGTTATTTGATGAATGTTTGGATGAGATTTGGAAGAATTGAAGTGAAAATTTTGAAGTGTGTATTTTGGGCAGATTTGGTGTTAATTATGGAGGAGTTTATTCCAAATTTTTGGTGGCCTAAAATAGAGATAGAAGTGTAGCCAAATTAGTGTTGATTTGTGCACATGAATTGTTTGATGAAATGCCAAAGAGAAGTGCATGTATGAGAATGATTATGTGTTACTTTGGGATGAGTTTGTAGATGGTAGAGAATGACATGTTTGCATTCCATAATGCATAATTGCATTTAAATATGTGAATTTAGAAAGAATTATAAGCATGAAACCATCAACATGCATACATATTCATAAGAGCATGAAAAAGCCCTAAAGTATGTTAAAGAGAAAATAGAAAGAAGTGAGAATATTAAAGATATTAAAGATATTCAAATCTGAATTTTTCTTAAAGAAGTGTAAAAAAAAAGATAAAAAGAAGAGAAGGTTGTTGTGATGGGGAGCTATGAGTGACATAGTCCCACATGCACGCCGCCTTTAGTGAGCGGCCTCAGAATTCAGAAAGAAGAATTGTACAGTTCGTTAGAAGTGTGTGTGGATGAGGACTGTACCCAGAATCAAAGAATTCACTCACACGGCCAAGGCTCCAAATCCATACCTCAACCGAGTCCGATCGACAAGAATAGAAAGAAAGAAAGCAAGAATAGAAAGAAAGAATAGAAAGAAAGAAAGAAAGAATAGAAAAGAAAGAAAGAATAGAAAGAAAGACTAGAAAAGAAAGAAAGAAATAAAGAATAAGAAAAAGAAAACAGAATAAGAAAAATAGAAAAGAAAATGCATAATTTATGCATTTGTGCATTTGCATCATGAATATGCATAATACCATGCTCATTATCATGGATAGTGAAAAAATTAGAAATCAAAGAGAAAAACAGAGAAAGAACAGAGAGAAGATGTAATAACTGCTTTAGACTAGGATACTCATAGCAATATATTAAGTAAAATACATTTATATTATTAAAAGTAAATGGGCCCAAAATTTTCTTTTATTACATATAAACATTCTTTATATAAAATAGAATATCATTTACAAAATGCCATTAAAACAGTGGACAGTGTAGCTATTGCTCCTCGCTTGCCGACGCCCATCCGACCGCGTTCTCACCTAGATCCTGCAACCACAAAGAAAACAACAGGGTGAGCACAAAATAATGCTCAGTAAGTAAATCCTCTACTCGACTGTCCCTGTAACTCTTTCTCTTAATTCTTTCCTTACACTCTTTTTATCTCATTTATTATTTTCTCTTTCACACAGCTCTCGTTACTTAACTTCTGCTATATGTCACAGCCTCATCTTACCGGAGGCACGGCCGGGCGGAGTTCACACATCACCAACCCACTCTTCGTGACTTTCGGGTGGAGATCACAAAGCACCAACCCGCTTTTAGTATTTTTTTCTCATTCTCTCTACTCTTAGAGTAGTTCATACACAAAGCTCTCTACTCTTTCTCAAGCCACTTCTCAATGCACAATTAATCTTCTCCACTAATGCACTCATGAAATGCCAACATGCAATGTTGCAAGAATTAAGGTTTACTACTCATGATTCTCTTAGGCATTTCATCAAACAACTAGTCTGCATACATAAACTCTACTTTATCTATGGTTCTATTCCTCTCTTGAACCATCCAAAATGGGAGAAAACTCCCTTACCAAGCTATAATTCCAGTCACAACATAACACTGCCAAAGAGATTTCTCAATCTCCTCCAATTTCATCTCAAACTACATTCTCATCACATATCACACTTCCCATGATTGAAGTGTATTTAACAACCACAAAGTAATTATTCATCTCCATCTCAATTCTCCATAACATATCATCTAACATGCATACACAATTTCTACTAAATTTCTACTCAAAAGAGTTCTCAAATATAAACTTGGATTGGGATTTACTTACCTTGTAATGGAGAGATCTCACTAGCACTTTCCTTCCCTTTACAATGCTTGTCTCTTCTCTACCCTTTAAACAATAACACCATAAGATTTTAATATACAAATATATGCAAAACTTCACATCTAAAGCAGGAATCCTTACCTTAGGATGCCTTAGATTGATTTTCTACCCCAAACTACTCAAAAAGCCCTCTAAAAGTCTTGAAAGGTTGAAGGGAAAGTTGAGAGGAAATGGAGAATGGAAAAGGCGGTGGAAGATGAAGAATGAATGGTTCACTAAGCTTAACCCCTTTTTAGCTCAAAATATCTTCATTCATTCCCATATTGCCCTTGCTCTTTCTTGAAAACTCCATCCTTGTCCTTTAAATCATTACAATCACACCCCCACTCTAACATATTCTCCATAAAATTTCCTTACAATTCACTCTTCTTGCTAATTAAGGGTAGAAAGGTCATTTTACCCCTATGGAGAATTCTCTAGAAACCTCATAAACTTTTCTGCCGTCCCGTCGCCTCGGCGAAAAATTACAGAGCCGACACCGCAATTACAAAGTCAACGTTGCCGCGGCGAAGACTATTCTTCGCCCTGGCGAAGACCGAAATTCCAAACTTCGCCAAAACTCAACCAAAATCAGGGCAAACACTAAACCAAACCAACTAAGGGCCAACCAACTAAAAATAACGAAGTACAAGCTCAAATGAGAACAAAGCAATAAACATTCAAACATACAACATAATTTACTACGTACCTCAAGTGGGGCATTACAATTCTCCCCCTCTTAAAAGAATTTTGTCCCGAAATTCACACAAACAACTCCGGGTAACGTTTCTGCATGTCTTGCTCTACCTCCCATGTGGCCTCTTCGGCCTTGTGATTTCGCCAAAGGACCTTTACTAATGGAATGCTCTTATTCCGGAGTTCTTTAATCTTTCGGTCCAAAATCTGTACTGGACGCTCCTCATACACAAGGTTCTCTTCTAAGTCAACATCATCTACTTGACTTAGAATAAACCAGGATATCGTCAATGAAAACCACTATAAAACGATCCAAATAATCATGGAATACCCGGTTCATCAAGTCCATAAAAACTGCTGGGGCATTAGTCAAACTAAATGGCATCACTACAAACTCATAATGCCCATACCTTATACGGAAGGCAGTCTTAGCCACATCTTGCTCAGCCACTCTTACCTGATGGTACCCTGACCTCAAATCAATTTTAGAGAACACTGAGGCGCCTTTCAATTGATCGAACAAATCATCAATGTGAGGTAGCGGGTACTTATTCTTCACAGTCACTTTATTCAACTCTCTATAATCGATACACATCCGTAGTGACTCATCTTTCTTCTTCATAAACAAAATTGGAGCTCCCTAGGGAGAATGACTTGGTCGGATAAAGCCTTTGTCCAAAAGCTCTTGAAGTTGCTTCTTTAATTCCTGAAGCTCTACTGGGGCCATTCGATAAGGGGCTTTAGATATTGGTGCTGTTCTTGGTGCTAATTCAATACTAAACTCAACCTCCCTTTCTGGAGGCAAACTCGGTAACTCTTTCGGAAACACATCTAGAAAATCTCGAACTACTGGCACCCTCTGAATCTCTGGCTGTGGAACATCACCACTCTGCACTACATGGGCAATATATCCCGAACACCCCTATCTCAACATCTTTCTAGCCTTCACACTACTAATCAGCATACTCAACTGATGGCCCTCTCCAAAACTAAACTTGTCTCCACTATCGAGATTGAATCTCGCTTTCTTTTTCCGACAATCAATTTCTACTCCATACCTCCCTAGGAAATCCATGCCCAATATCACATCAAAGTCGGGCATATCAAAAACTATTAAATACTCACTGATAATTCTCTACCTTGGATCTTATAGACTCTCATAACAATATCTCTTGCATCAGAACACTGAACCCATTGGGTACTTATCTTAATGGTTGGTCACCTAAGTAGGTTTCAAACCTAACTCTCTTATCATCCCTAAGATATAAAAGATGAGTGGCTCCTAATCAATTAAGGTGATGGGATGCAAAATGCATATTTACCCCCCCTTATGTCTAGTATTTTATACTTATTTGCTGCCAAATGGAGGCGTTAATTGCAAAACGGAACTAATTAAGTGAATTGCCAGTTTCATGTTGTTTTGTAATCTGGGCATAACTCTCTCATCCAAGCTCCGATTGTGATGATACAAATGTTGTGGAACGCTAAGAAAGAGATCTACAACTTCATGTTTGAGTTTGGAGAGATACTCGCTGCATAAAGTGTAATCGAGCTTGAAGTTGACGCATCTGCACTGGACGTCCGGAACATTTTGCCTTGTCATGCAAATCAATGGCATTTATATGGAAGGTTTGAAGACATGTGCATGCAGAGTACAGCTCAGAATCACCATTCCTATTTTATTTTAGGACTTTATCTTATTATCAAGTAATTAGAATTAATTAGGATAATGTTATTTTAGGATATTAGAATATTTCTTTTAGGAGATTGAGTGGGATTCAAATACTTGAACTGGATTTTTGTTAAGGGGATGATATAGGTTTTGGAGAGGGGACACCACGCCTCTCTCTTCTCTTCTCTACAAATTTTCTTTCTTTTTGGAGTTTTTGTTATGGCCATGAGCGGCTAAAACTGTTGTAACTTGTTCAAGAAAACGGAAACCTCGGAATAACCAACTGTAATCTAATCTATTTTATTTTAGTGTTCAATTTTTGTGTTTGAGTATTGAATGTTATTCTATGCCATATCTTCATGATTGATGCATTTAATTACTAGGAGGCCTACTAGTGTATTATTTGTTACAATCTACTGCTAAGTTTGATATCAAATCCGTAATTGTTTGATCCCTCTAACTTGTGAAGCAATTAGGGTTAATAATTTGCTGCGTCAGGAATTAGTAATCTTAAGAGGAACATTCAACTAAATTAAATACAACCGCTTGTGTTTGTGTTGTTTAGCTTCATCGATTTCTCTAATTCTTAAGGCTGCCGTTAGATTAAATCTTCAGCGCTTGTCTAGGGTTGTTTAATGGTAAGATTAATTAAGATCGCTTGTTTCCTAATTAATTACAATTAAGGAGAGATAGGAAAATAGTTCCAACGGTGAATATTTAAAGCAAGAATTGATTTATTTTGCATCAATGATCAGTTGTAAGATTCCGATGGTGGATGTTGACAGAGACCAAGTTTCATTTTATTAATTGATTTCGATTTAAATTGTTTTTGTTTTGATTTTTGCCAAGACTATTTTCTGTTTACTCAAAACAAGCCCCAGCTTTGTTCACATCATCGAAAAATTCGGCTAGACGCTCTTCGTGGGATCGACCTTTGCTTATCCTATTTACAGTTTAGTAAAGGTTATTAATCTTGGTTGCCTACGACAGCACACCATAAGGCATATAAAGGAATAGAATGGAATAATAACTGACCAGTAACGGCTGATGGACTAGCTTCTGCTTCACCCTGTACCACTGTAAACACTCTGGCATTTGTAGTACCTTCAGAACTCTGTGCGGGTGGTGGAAGAGGAGCTTTACAATCTCTCATCAAGTGCCCTGGCTGTCGGCACCTAAAACACACCCTCTGGTCTCTCAGACACTCTCCTGGGTGGTTCCTCCCACATTTAGGGTAAAGAGGAAACACTTCCGTTCGGGGCCGCTTATTCTTCCACTCTCTCCTATTCTGTCTAAGCTGAAACTTTTTCTTCTGATTCTTCATTTCTATGCCTTTCACACCCTCAAATTTCTCTTTCTGCGGGGCAGAGGGTGGCTCACTTGGTCCTCCTGTCGAGGAACCCACTGGAGGAATTTTATTCTCAAATATTTCCGCCCTCATTGCTCGCCTCAAGGCCTCACTATAAGTCCGAGGGAGATCGAAACTCGTCATTATATCCCACGCTATCTTCGGCTTCAACCCATGTACAAACTTATCTCTTCTCAATGCCGAAGTACTAACTATTCCAGGTGTAAATCTTGCAAGGGAGTTGAATTTCATTGAGTACTCCTTCACGGTACTAGACCCTTGTTGTAAACTGATAAATTCTTGGACCTTCTCATGAACTCAATCCTCTGTCCTATACTCGACCTCAAACTCTTACCTGAACTCTTCCCAAGTCATCGTTGCCACATCATGGGTTTCTTCCATTAGTTCCCACCAAATTCAGGCATCACCCCGAAACAAGAAACTCGCATACCAGATCTTCTCCCGATCCGTCATGGGGAATAAACCTGTTGTTCGCTCTACGGACCTAAACCATTCTTCTGCTATTCCTGGGTCTGTAGTACCCTTAAACTCTGAGGGTTGATGTTAATTGGGAAGACCATAAATCGGTTAAACTCTGTTCTATATTGGGGGAGGTACAGGTTGTCCTCTTCTGACTTTAGTAGTTGGTGGTACCTGAACGGGGTTTACAACTCTCCCTTGGGTTTCTGCCATAACTTGCTGTATAATCCCCCAAACTCTAGCTTCATCCAAGGGAGGGGGCGTAGCTTCTGGTGGGTTAGAAGATTCTCCCTCATTCATCACACCCTTACCACGTTTTCGATTACTACGCCTCATTTACAAAACAATCACATTTAATCAATTCGAGAAACACGTATAGTAAGGAAAGAATTAACTCACACAGTCGGTTCTCGGACGTCATAGCGATAAGAATAGTACACTGTCAAATCCCAAAATCTCTGCTCTGATACCAAAACTGTAATAACTGCTTTATACTAGGATACTCATAGCAATATATTAAGTAAAATACATTTATATTATTAAAAGTAAATGGGCCTAAAATTTTCTTTTATTACATATAAACATTCTTTATACAAAATAGAATATCATTTACAAAATGCCATTAAAACAGCGGACAGTGTAGCTATTGCTCCTCACTTGCTGATGCCCATCCGATCGTGTTCTCACTTAGATCCTACAACCATAAAGAAAACAACGAGTTGAGCACAAAATAATCCTCAGTAAGTAAATCCTCTACTCGACTGTCCCCGTAACTCTTTCTCTTAATTCTTTCCTTACACTCTTCTTATCTCATTTATTATTTTCTCTTTCACACAGCTCTCGTTACTTAACTTCTGCTATATGTCATGATCTCATCTTACCGAAGGCACGACTAGGTAGAGTTCACACAGCACCAACCCACTCTTCGTGACTTTTGGGTGGAGATCACAAAGCACCAACCCGCTTTTCGTGACTTTCGGGTGGAGATCACAAAGCACCAACTCGTTTTTAGTAACTACCGGGTGGAGATCACAAAGCACCAACCCGCTTTTAGTATGTTTTCTCATTCTCTCTACTCTTAGAGTAGTTCATACACAAAACTCTCTACTCTTTCTCAAGCCACTTCTCAATGCACAATTAATCTTCTCCACTAATGCACTCATGAAATGCCAACATGCAATGTTGCAAGAATTAAGGTTTACTAATCATGATTCTCTTAGGCATTTCATCAAACAACTAGTGTGCATACATAAAATCTACTTTATCTATGGTTCTATTCCTCTCTTAAACCATCCAAAAAGGGAGAAAACTCCCTCGCCAAGCTATAATTCCTGTCACAACATAACACTTCCAAAGAGATTTCTCAATCTCCTCCAATTTCATCTCAAACTATATTCTCATCACATATCACACTTCTCATGATTGAAGTGTATTTAAAAACCACAAAGCAATTATTCATCTCCATCTCAATTCTCCATAACATATCATCTAACATGCATACATAATTTCTACTAAATTTCTACTCAAAAGAGTTCTCAAATATCAACTTGGATTTGGATTTACTTACCTTGTAATGGAGAGATCTCACTAGCACTTTCCTTCCCTTTACAATGCTTGTCTCTTCTCTACCCTTTAAACAATAACACCATAAGATTTTAACATACAAATATATGCAAAACTTCACATCTAAAGCAAGAATCCTTACCTTAGGATGCCTTTGATTAATTTTCTACCTCAAACTACACAAAAAGCCCTTTAAAAGTCTTGAAAGGTTGAAGGGAAAGTTGAGAGGAAATGGAGAATGGAAGAGGCGGTGGAAGTTGAAGAATGAATGTTTCACTAAGCTTAACCCCTTATTAGCTCAAAATATCTTCATTCATTCCCATATTGCCCTTGCTCTTTTTTGAAAACTCCATCATTGTCCTTTAAATCATTACAATCACACCTCTACTCTAACATATTCTCCATAAAATTTCCTTACAATTCACTCCCCCCTCTTCCTACTAATTAAGGGTAGAAAGGTCATTTTACCCCTATGGAGAATTCTCTAGAAACCTCAGTAAACTTTTCTGCCGTCCCGTCATCGCGGCGAAGAAAGTTCCGTCGCCCTGGTGAAAAATTACAGAGCCGACACCACAATTACAAAGTCAACGTCGCCGCGGCAAATACCGAAATTCCAAACTTCGCCAAACCTCAACCAAAATCAGGGCAAACACTCAACCAAACCAACTAAGGGCCAACCAACTGAAAATAACGACGTACAAGCTCAAATGAGAAAAAAGCAATAAACATTCAAACATACAACATAATTTGCTACATACCTCAGGTGGGGCATTACAGAAGAATAGAGAAAGAATAGAGAATACTTGGGAAATGAGTTGTAAGGAAAGAAAATTCAGGATTTAAGCAACGGAGAGAGAAGGGTAGCATAGCGGGTTTACTTGTTGAGCCATTAGTGCTCACTCCATTGTTTTTAATGTTTTGCAGGTAATAGGTGAGTTGCGGTCGCTCGGAACATCACACAGTGGAAGGGTTGGGCTACACTGTCAAGTTGCTATTTTTGAGAACATTTTGTAAATATTTGTATATAAAGAAAAATAAAATATGGGCCCATACTTTATTACTCGTATATATATATGTGTATTTTCTTATATATATTTTTAATGAGTTTTAGTGATTATTTTACGAGTATACTAGCTAGAAAGAAAGCATTACATGAATCCTCTGTCAATCCACCATAGTCTTGATACACTCCTCGATGCAGCCAATCGCTACCGTATTGATAGCTCTGAATAGAACTACGATAGGCTAGTGTCAAACTACACCAATCGGTGCACAAGGCGCTCCGGTGATCTCAAGTCTAAGGATCACATGTACCACCATTCGTTAGATGATTTATTCCATAGACATTGGGGTTACCATCTATATGGAATCCTCTAGTGGGTCAATCCAGTGAACTTGCCCACAGCAAGCACCTATGTGTGGCACCAGGTTGTCGGCAAACAACCTTGACAAGTGAGATCAATCATTGCCTTTCAACAAGGTCGTTCAACACTATGATAGCCTTACCGTATTATCTGTGCCCTTGGTCAGAATAATACTGGGGCTGTAGACATTTCTAGAATGACCACCATATGTGATCATAGGGTTCTCATTATCAAAATTTTAAGCACTTGATACCCTCGTCACTGTTCTACCATCTTAAGGACATATATCAATACATACAATATGATTTACACGATACAGAATAAAATGCCTTTTATTGATCAATGAACATTATTACAAAGAGTCAATTCTACAATAATTGATTGGCTCTTGAGCACCTGCTCTAACAATCTCCCCCTTGCACTATAGCAAATCATTCATGTACTTAATACCAAATGACCTCAAGTGTTGTTCATGCTTTTGCTGCGATAGAGGCTTTGTCAGTGGATCTGTAAGATTGTCATTAGTATGCCCTTTACTGATCTTCACATCTTTCCTCTCAACCATTTCTCTGATGAGATGAAATCGTCTGAGTAAGTTTCTAGACTTCGAGTGAGGTTGTGGCTCCTTTGCTTGAGCTATTGCTCCATTATTGTCACAATAAACGTCTATTGGATCAACAATCGTGGAAACTACACCAAGTTCAGTGACAAACTTCTTTATCCAAACTGCCTCCTTAGCCGCATTGGATAATGCAATGTACTTAACCTCCATTCTAGAGTTCACTACAGTGCTTTGCTTGGAGGTCTTCCAGCTCATTGCACCTCCATTAAGACAAAATACAAACCCAGATTGTGAACAATAATCATCTTTATCTGTTTGAAAACTAGCGTAACTGAATCCTCTTATAGTGAGCTCATCTTCCCCTCCATAAACCAAGAACGTGTCCTTAGTCCTCTTCAGGTACTTAAAAATGTTCTTGACAACCATCTAGTGATGCTCACCTGGATCTGATTGATATCTACTACAAGTGATTAATGCACATGAGACATCAATTCGAGTACACAATATGACATACATGATGGATCCAATTGCTGATGCATATGGGATCCTCTTCATCCTGTCTTTCTCATCTTCTGTTTTAGGACACATATTCTTAGAGAGATAAACGCCATGTGACATCGGAAGAAATCCCTTCTTGGATTCTTCCATATTAAATCTCTTTAGTACCTTGTCAATGTATGTACTCTGACTTAGGCCAAGCATTCTACGCGATCTATCATGATAGATCTTTATTCTAAGGATGTAGGCTGCTTCTCCTAAGTCCTTCATAGAGAAGCACTTGGATAACCAAGTCTTTATCGACTGCAAGTTCAGTATATCATTCCCAATTAAAAGTACGTCATCGACATACAACACTAGGAATGCCACTATGCTCCCACTTTCTTGTAAACACAGGGCTCATCTTCGTTCCTAATAAAACCGAATTCCTTTATGGCTTCATCAAAACAAATGTTCCAGTTCGTTGAAGCTTGCTTGAGTCCATAAATGGACCTCTGCAACTTGCATACCTTATCAACTTGCCCATCAAGAACGAAACCATCAGGCTATGTCATGTATACATCCTCTTCAAGGTTTTCATTCAAGAAAACCTTTTTCACATCCATTTGCCAAATCTCATAGTCATGATACGCAACAATCGCAAGCATAATCTGGATGGATTTAATCATGGCAACTAGCGAAAAGGTTTCTTTATAGCCAATACCATGAATTTTTCTGAAATCTTTGGCAACTAGTCATGCCTTATATGTATGCACATTGCCATCCATGTTAGTCTTCTTCTTGAAGACCCATTTACACTCTATGGGTTTTACCCTTTCAGATGGATCCACCAGAGACCATACTTGGTTCTGATACATGGAGTCCATCTCAAATTTCATGGCCTCAAGCCATTTAATGGAATCTGGATTTGATATAGAGTCTTCGTAGGTTCTAGGTTCATTGGCTTGGTAGACCAGTACGTCACCATGCTGAGTCACAAGATAACCATATCTCTCAGGGTCACGACGTACTCTTCTAGACCTACGTAGCACTTATGCTACCTGAGGTGGTTCACTTTGATCCACAAATTCTGGAGTAACCTTCTCACGATGTTCAACCACCTCTTGTGGCACATCTTCCCATCCTTCATCTAATGTATCTTGTGGTACTAGAACTTCATCGAGTTCTACTTTTCTCCCACTAGTGCTTCTTAAAAAAAATTCCATTTCTAAGAAGTCACCAGTATGAGCAACAAAAATTTTGCGCTATTCTGGATGGTAGAAATAGTATGCTTTTGTCTCCTTAGGATACCCCACAAATATACATTTACATGATTTCAGGCCTAGCTTGTTTGAAGTCAATTTCTTCACATAAGCTTCACAACCCCAAATCCTTAGATAAGACAAGTTTGGCTTTCGCCCACTCCATAGTTCATATGGAGTCTTATCTATAGACTTTGATGGCACACGGTTCATAACGTGAGTCTCAGTCTCTAGGGCATAACCCCAAAATGATGCAGATAGATCACTAAAACTCATCATAAACCTAACCATATCAAGTAAGGTATTATTCCTCCTCTTAGACACTTCATTATGTTGGGTGTATACGAAGGGGTGAATTGTGATACTATCCCACATTCCTTCAAGTATTCAGAAAACCCTGAGCTTAAGTATTCACCTCCTAGATCCGACCAAAGAGCCTTTATACTTTTGCCTAACATATTATGTACTTCATTATTGAATTCTTTGAATTTATCAAAGGCTTCAGATTTATGTCTCATAAGATAGACATAACCATATCTACTGAAATCATTAGTAAATGTGATGAAGTATGAATATCCACCTCTAGCTTCAACTGTTAGTGAATCACATACATCACTATGGATGATGTTTAACAGTTTAGTAGCCCTTTCATTTTGTCCTATGAAAGGAGACTTGGTCATCTTGCCTAAAAGGCATGACTCACACACCTCAAATGATTGAAAGTCAAAAGGATCTAAAACTTCATCCCTTTGAAGTTTTGCAATGCGAGTATGATTAACATGACCCAATCTACAATGCCAGAGGTATGTCTACTTTATATAGCTACGTTTAGCTCTCTTGGTTTTAACATTGAGAATATCTTTATTGTTTAAATCAAAAACATATAATCCATTATATAACCTTGCAATTCCAAATAAAATACCATTCAAACTAAAGGACAACAATCCATTAGAAAACTCAAAATGATACCCTATATTATCCAAAGTGGATACTAAAATAATATTTCCAAAAATAGAAGGTACATAATAATAGTTATGAAGTTCCAAAAACAAGCCCGTGGGTAAAGATATAAGTTCCTATAGCCAATCCAGCCACATGTGCTCCATTTCCAACTCATAGGTCAACTTCTCCCTTAGCGAGCGATCTACTCTACCTTAGTCCTTGCACATCAGTACAAATGTGAGTACCACATCCAGTGTCAATGACCCAAGATATTGAAGGAGAGAAGTTAATCTCAATCATGTACATACTTGAAGTTGAAGCCTCTAACTTCTTCTTGCTAGCGGGGAAAGCCTTGTAGTGCTTCCTCTAGTGGCCAGACTTGCCACAATAGAACCAGATTACTTTCCCACCCTTCCTAATGCCACTCTCAGACCTAAGAGCATCATGTCCTTTGGGCTTGGGTTTAGGTTTGGCCTTGGCCTTTCCCTTGCCCTTAACCTTTCCTTCACTGGCAGCCACCAATAAAATAGGCTTGGACTTT
This sequence comes from Pistacia vera, assembly GCF_008641045.1. Taxonomy (NCBI): domain Eukaryota; kingdom Viridiplantae; phylum Streptophyta; class Magnoliopsida; order Sapindales; family Anacardiaceae; genus Pistacia; species Pistacia vera. The sequence continues at coordinate 141,922 of NW_022196735.1, read as the reverse complement.
TTCATATCCTGCTTTGCAGTCCTTAGCATGTTTAGAAGCTCTGACAGGGATTTCACCATCATGTTCATATTGAAGTTCATTATGAACGATGAAAAAGAATTAGGTAGGGATTGCAGAATTAAATCCACTTGTAATTCTGCATCCACCCCAAACCCCAAAGTCTCAAGCCTCTCCATGTGCTTGATCATTTTCAACACATAAGGGCCAACTTGGGTTCCCTCAGTCATGCAGCTCTTAAACAATGCACTTGACACCTTGTACCTCTCATATCGAGCATTTACTTCGAAAAACTCCTCGAGGTGCAGAATAATGGCAACAGCATCCATATTCTCATGCTACTTTTACAACTCAAGTGTCATCGATGCTAACATCAGGCATTGAACACCATCAGCATCATTAAATTAGATCTCTATTTCAGTACAACGAGAAGGAGTTTACTATGGTCAGTGCAGTGAGATTTGTGGAACTAATCATGCCTTTATGCGTGCGCTTGGAAACATAGGCTAACTGCTGAGCCCACTTTGGCTTAACTATACCACCCGAGGTGCGATCCACCCGAGAAGCAACCTATTACAGCAAGCGGTTGGAGCTGTAGGGAGCCGAGGAGCAAGGAAGTAGATAAGATAAAAGAAGGGGCCAGGCTCCCGGTGGAGCAGAGGAGACGATTAGGATAACAAACTTAAAATGTGAACATTAGGCATTGAACGCCATCAACATTATCAAAGAATTTTTGAAAGTGTCCTTTACTTCCTAAGTGGCACCAGGATCAGGCTTAACCATATAAGGCTTATCAAGGATATACAATCTCTTTTCGGGCTTTAGTATAATCCGAAGATTACGGTACTAGTATGAGAAATTGGATCCATCCAACCTGTTTTTTTTCTCGATTATCGGTCGCAGGTACATAATGCTTATTTTGGTGAATCTACAACTACAGAAAAGTGAGAGTCATTATAATGTTCATTATTATTTAATATGGTCTTTTATTAAAAAATGCTCCCACTATTTTCCTCAAGTCAATAGCCCTCACTATTAACTCGAGAAAGCCCGTTGGCTTTCCTAGTGGACTGAGATCCCATCTAGCTCATTTCAAACCTTCGCTTTGGCGAACAAGCCAAAATGGGTTGATTAGGTAGGCCAACAAACTTAATCCACACTAGTTGATAGCTCCCACTATCAAGCTCAAATGTGAAGCAAGCCAACAAGCCAATCACACATCCAATGGCCTAGCCATCGTCCTCAAGTGTTCTTCTCAGTATCAGTAGAGTGGACACTACATGCTGCCTTGTACACATAACATGTGTACTTCTCTAATATGCCTATGACATGCTTATCAACCTTCGCTTTGGCAAACAAACAAAACACGTCATTTTAAGTAGACCTATCACCATTAAGGAAAACTCCAATGAAATTTAATCTCCCATTGGTAGAAGTGTACCCTTCGCTTTGGCGAACAAGGTTCCAATGAATAGTGGTTTGATTAAACCCATGGTGATGGAAGGCTTACAAATGACTTAATATACTTTATTTGAGGGTTTTATTTTATTTCTTACCAGATTATTATCTTTGTTAGAATGTCATTGTTTGACATGTTATTGAACATTCAACCTTAGCATGCATTCTAAACAAAAAATATACGTGCCGGTACATGGCCCAACTAAAACCAATTTCCTCAAGCCTAGAGGAATTGGTAGTCACCTAGGGATCCTATAACAAATAACTTGAGTCTTCAAGTATGATCGCTTTGTCCTTGCTCCGTCTTCAAGTACATTTCAAAATACATCATACTAAAATTTTCAGTGAAATTAATCTCAAACTAATTTTACATCAATAAATTTAGAAACTTTGATTTACATTCGAGGGGAATGAGATGAGAAGAGAATGTACATCAAGAGAAGGGAGAAAGGCAGGACACGCAGGCCCTATTTAAAATTTACAATCATACATTCCAAAAAATAATTTAAAACATACACCATAGGTCTAAGGCTCATGTATCAGGCACCATGCAATATTCAAACAAGTACATTGCATACATTTAAAAACAATCAATATTTGAATTGGGTGGGTGAAATTATTAATTACCCTCTGACAATTTGCAGATCTATGTTTGGTCCAAAAGTTTTGAAACTTTTCATTTAGGCCCCTACACACTCGAAAGCACACTCATCTTGGCGATGGGTTATGTCGCAATGACGTTCGCTGATTCTTGTCATGTACATGCAACATGTGCGATCATTACGGCGATGGGATATATAGCTGCAACGTGCGCTGGTTTTCGTCAGCGCTTCACTTTAGACTTTGATCACCTCGGCGATAGGTTATATCATCGAGGCAAGCACTGATATTCAATTAGTGATTGTGCTGAAGAACGATCACCGCGGCTATGAGTTACATCGCCATGGCAAGCACTGAGTTTCAATCAGCGAGTACGCCAAACAACGATCATCGTGGCAATGGGTTATATCACTGAGTGTACACTAATCTGCTTCAGATTAGTTCAATTAGTTGCACATAATGCCAAACCAATTTTGCAATCAAACTTAACATTAGATCTCAACAAAAATCCACATCATAATATACCACAGTTGCAGATCATCAACAAATCAAGATTAATCAAGTGTATTGAGTTAATCGATTTCTCAAAACATGCTTTCAAGACATAATTTATATAGATTTAACAAAACAACATGTTATCAATTAAATACATGTTATCAAACATAGATTAAACTATATAATCTGGTACCCTAGGCTTTGATACCACTGTTAGGAACTGATCTACCCAACACAACGGAAAAACAAAAATTTAAAGCATAGATCGATTCCTTTAAAGCCAAGATCAAAGTATAGATTATACAGTTACATGTTAAATAAAAAATTTTGCAAAAATATAAATGTCAAGATAAAGATAAAGATCAGAGATCATACACGCATTTGGACGCTCCTTCACTTTGTTTCTGAGTTGAATTTGCTATCGATTCAAAGTAGAATCGAACGAATGGAGATCCACACGAAGATAACCCGAATAGCAAAAGAGGGATTTGGTAGATCCTCTTCAGATTCAAGAACCAAATTGAATCAAAGGAAATTTTGATTCAATAAACCCAAGGGATGGCGTGAGAGTAAAGGGAGATAGAGGGCAACCTTTTTCTTTCAATGATTGATTCAATTAATTCTCCTAATACATGTGTGAAACCCTAATCCTTTTAGGGATAGGAGTGGGCTCCAACCAAATATAGCCCTTGTGTCCAAACACTCTCAATTTGTATTTTATTTTAATTATTATTATTGTGATTAAAATCAATTAATATATTTATTAAAATATATTAACATTTAATAATAATAATAATCCATTTAAATATATGTGTACATATATTTAAATATAATCTCTCTAATTTAATTTTAATATTAAATTAAATCCAAGCAACAACCTTAGCAAATTTAATTGTACTATGAGATTACCAAAATACCTTTTCATCCTAAAAAGACGAAAATACCCCTCAACAAACTGATTCTCAAATTATCTTCTATGTGTGTGACCTGTAAGCTCCTCATCATACCAGCAGGGAGAATCCTGATTAACACCAATTAATCATCTCACTACACACAGACCAAGATTGGCCCCTAGTAAGGCATCATGGCCACCCGATAGATTCAAATTCAACGAAATAGCTACCTGTCAACGATATGGTTACTGTGCAATCAAATCCTTTCATCATCTATTATCTCATCGAGACCAAGGTACAGAAAAAGTGTCAACCTCAGTTATTCTCCATATGTCTATATTTAGTTACTGGACTAATGACCAGAATAACAAATTGGATTGAGTAACACTCAATCCCACTATGGCCACATCTTTAGTGTCATTGCCATTTACTAAATTGGGTCGTGAGATAACTTCTCCTGTACCAGAGAATGATGAATCCTCTATCAATCCACCATAGTCTTGATACACTCCTCGATGCAATCAATCGCTACCGTATTGATAGCTCTGAATAGAACTACGTTAGGTTAGTGTCAAACTACACCAATCGGTGCACAAGGTGCTCCGGTAATCTCAAGTCTAAGGATTACATGCACCACCATTCGTTGGAGGATTTATTCTATAGACACTAGAGTTACCATCTATATGGAATCCTCTAGTGGGTCAGTCTAATGAACTTGCCTATAACAAGCACCTATGTGTTACATCAGGTTGTCGACAAACAACCTTGACAAGTGAGATCAGTCACTGCCTTTCAATATGGTCGTTCAACACTATGACAGCCTTACCTTATTATCTGTGCCCTTGGTCAGAATAATACTAGAGCTACGGACATTTCTAGAATGGCCACCATATGCAATCATTGGGTTCTCACTATCAAGATTTTAAGCACTTGATACCCTCATCACGGTTCTACCATCCTAAAGACATATATCAATACATACAATATGATTTACAGGATATAGAATAAAATACCTTTAATTGATCAATGAAAATTATTACAAAGAGTCAATTCTACAATAATTGATTGGCTCTAGGGCACCTACTCTAATCACCGGAGCGCCTTGTGCACCGATTGGTGTAGTTTGACACTAGCCTAACGTAGTTCTATTCAGAGCTATCAATATAGTAGTGATTGTTGCATCGAGGAGTGCATCAAGACTATGATGGATTGATAGAGGATTCATCACTTCCGGGTACAAGAGAAGTTATCTCACAGCGCAATTTAGTAAATGATGATGACACTAAAGTTATGGCCACAGTGGGATTGAGTTGTTACTCAATCCAATTTGTTATTCCGGCCATTGGTCCAGTAACTGAATACAGACATATCAATAATAACTGAGGTTGACACTTTTTCTATACCTCGGTCTTGATGAGATAACAGATGATGAAAAGGATTTCATTGTACGGTAGCCATATCGTTGACAAGTCGCTGTTTCACTGAATCTGAATCTATCAGGTAGCCATGATGCCTTGCTAGGGGCCAATCTTGGTATGTGTGTAGTGAGATGATTAATTGGTGTTAATCACGATACTACTCACTGCCGGTATGATGAGGAGCCTACGGGTCACACACATAGAAGATAATTTGAGAATCAGTTTGCGCAAGGGGTATTTTTGTCTTTTCAGGACGAAATCGTATTTTGGTAGTCTCACAGTGCAGTTAAATTTGTTGAGGTTGTTGCTTGGATTTAATTTAATATTAAAATTAAATTAGTGAAATTATATTTAAATATATATACACATACATTTAAATGGATTATTATTATTATTATTAAATGTTAATATATTTTAATAAATATATTAATTGATTTTAATTACAATAATAATAATAATCAAAATAAAATACAAATTGAGAGTGTTTGGACACCAGGGCTATATTGGGTTGGAGCCCATTCCTCTCCCTAAAGGGATTAGGGTTTCACACATGCACTATATAAGTGCATGTGTATTGAGAGAATTAATTGAATCAATCATTATTCAATCATTGAAAGAAAAAGGCTACCCTCTATCTCCCTTTACACTCACGCTACCCCTTGGGTTTATTGAATCAAAATTTCCTTTGATTCAATTTGGTTCTTGAAGCTAAAGAGGATCTAGCATATCCCTCTTTAGCTCTTCGGGTTATCTTCATGTGGATCTCCGTTTGTTCGATTTTACTTTGAATCGGTAGTGAATCCAACTAAGAGACAATATGAAGGAGCCTCCAAACGTGTGTATGATCTTTGATCTTTGTCTTGATCGTTTATATTTTCTCAGTTTGATTTAACATGTTAACTGTATGATCTATACTCTGATCTTGGCTTTAAAGGAATCGATCTATGCTTTAAATTATTGTTCGGCAACTTGCTTGCAGAAATTATAATCAATAGCATGATTATAATGTCTAAAACTGTTCATAAAGCTATAACCCATAATAAGCCACCAGTTCTATTCCAATAATTATGGTGAATGGTTCGTCATGAATATGCGTTATTCATGGTACATGGATATAACAATATAATATTATAATATAATATTACAATCCACCAAAATGAATGGATTGAACATTATTATAGTAAAATGAACAAAACTAAATGTATTTGAATTTTATAACAATTGATGGTTGCATATTGTTTTTTTAAATATAATATTATAATTGTAATGGTTCATAAAACCGTTTATGAATATTATAATAGTAAAATGAACCATTGTTAAATTATAATATTATGTTATAACAATATAACTTATGAAATATTGTTTAGCAACTTGCTTGCAGAAATTATAATCAACACCATGAAATTAACTTTTCATATAGTATTAACTAAAAAGGACATTATAATATTACAATTATTAATGAATAATGGTTCAACAATTGGTCTCTTGTAATTCTATAGTACAATCTAAATAGATTTCCATCTTTCCTCTTACAATTAAACAGCATGGTTTGGCCAGTGGCTACAATGCAATAGTACAATTGTAAACAACTTGATGATCAAAATGGTTTAGCACATGGATCAGAAAATAGCACCAAAACCATTGATCCAAATAGTTCGCCACGTGGATTTTTTAAGCACAGTAGTAGAAAAATAAATGGTTTGGAATGGTCTAGCTTATGTCTTCTTATATTTGAATAACAAAATTATTGGTTCGGCAAATGGATCTAACAATTCTGTAGCAGAATTTACCGTTCACCATTTGGACTAAAACATTCAAACTATGAGTACAAATTTTACATTTCTAACAAAACATATATAGCAATATTAAACCGCAATTATAGAGGCGTAGTCAAATAAATACATTACCTTTGATAGCACGTAATTTGCAATGTTGACAACAAATATTATATTATGCTTCATTATGCTTCGACTAAAAGTATATACCTGCATCAAATCAGAATAAAAAGTTTAACGATACACTGGCCGAACCAAAAGAAAACAATTACAAATAACAATCAAAAATTGAGTACCTCTCTTTCTTCAGATAAATCATGTAACAAACTGTTAATATATATATATGATTCAAAGTAATGAATCCTTTAACTGATACAGCGTATCTTTTCACATTCACAAAATTCAATAATACACCTTATCAATACATTAATCTTCACATTTATTCATTCATATTAATATGAATGAATATTATTATATGTGTACCCTTTCACGTTCTACGACCCTTCACATTCAATTACACAAAAACATTGAATCAAACTAACGTATAATCATAAAACATTTAATATGAATGTGAAGAGTTTCTCTTGATCTAATAATAATAAAACATTTAATGTGAATGTGAAGTGTTTCTATTTATCTAATTAAACACATCCATAAGACATTAAATATATGTTTTTATATAGATATCGGATATTAATAATACAAAATAGCCTAAACCGGTAACATGCAAACACTTGCAACAATTATAGAGTCCTTTGTGGCGTTCAAATAGCAAGTGCTTCAGGATTATATAGATATATAGATATTCAATATTCACTAGTGGAGTAAGTCTTTTTTGGCTATGGTCCTCTGTGCAAATTTGATTGGTTTTATATGAATATTTATAATAAACAAAGAGAAAATAAAAAAGAATATCGTCCTTGTTGTTGTGATTTTAAAGGTGTAAGTATAATAGACTAAGAAGGATTGAAATTTAAGAAAGTGAAATTCAAGGGGTTGTAATACTTCTTTTGCCTTTTCAATTTATTGTATAGTAAAAATGAAGGGAATGGGGTATTTATAGCCAACACACCTTCTCTCATTCATTGCCTCAAAGTAAGGTGGTGGATGGCCATATAGTTTACAACAGTTCGTATATATTTATTTGAGCTTGGTAAACTGGTAGAGGTGGCTATGAATTGAAGCATTAATAATAGTAAAAAAAGGAATACGAAACAAGCTTCCATTCCATCCCTCATCAGTAATCAATTACTATAAGAAGAAACAATTAGCACAGTGGAATGTAAATACAAGAAGTTAACGTCAGAACTTAACCTTTTTCGCTCTTGAAATGCTTTCAAGTACTACAGCTGGTGATACATGTCCCATCACAGTCACCCTGTTCATCTCAACATCTATACTGAACGATGTAACNTCAATTTTGCTAGAGTTCATGAGTGTAAAAGAACTTCGGTGAAATATGCTTGGTTTTGTCTCCTTTGATATATCCTCCTATAACTTGAGCAATACATGTTGCATTTATATCCTCCTTTGATAAAAGAACTTCAGTGTATTTATAGCCAACACCCCCTCCCTCATTTACTGCCTCAAAGTTAAGGCTGTGGATGGCCATATAGTTTACAACACTCTCCCTTGGACATCCACCACTTATAGATAATTGTATTTAACCTTACTAAAGAAAAACTCAGTGAGGAAAAACCTAAGTAAAGAAATACAACTGTACAATGAAACTGTAACGTGAAGTTGGACGTGCTTCATACTGCCTCACTAAAAACCTTGTCAGGAAAACCTAGTGTGACAAAACTTGATCAAGGAAAAAAGAGTACAGTGCACATATGTCTAGTACAATAAATAGTACAGATTTCTAAACAACTCCCCCTAATCAATGCTTGCCCTCATAATGGTAGAATTAATTTAGTAACTTCTTGAGCTACTGCATACTGATGCTATACACTAACTTTTTCAAATGTTGATGTCGACAAGGCCTTAGTGAATATATTTGCAAGGTTATCATTGGAGCTTATTTGTTTGACATCAATCTCTCGATTTTGCTGGTGTTCGTGAGTGTAAAAGAACTTTGGTGAAATATGCTTGGTTTTGTCTCCTTTGATATATCCTCCTCTAACTTAAGCAATAGATGTTGCATTGTCTTCATTTATAATTATGGGAGCTTCTGAGGTACATGGCAATTTGCATGTACTTTCAATATGATGGATGACATATCTTAATCATACACATTCTCTGCTGGCTTTATGAAGCGTAAGACTCTCAGAGTGATTGGAGGAAGTGGCAATTAATGTTTGTTTTATAGAGTGCCATGATATTGGAGTACTATTGTAGGTGAAAACATATTCTGTCTACGTTCAGGCTTTGTGAGGATAGAAAAGGTACCCAATATCTGTATAGCCAACTAATTTAGGATCATTAACAGATTTCCTTGGATAAAATAATCCCAAGTCGTTTGTTCCATTGAGGTAACAAATGACATGTTTGATCCCATTCCAATGTCAGGGAGTTGCTTTAGAGCTAAATCTTGCCAATAGATTCACTACAAATGTTATGTTTGGTCTCGTACATTGTGGCAAATTTAATAATACACCTATTTCATTTAGATATGGTACTTCAAGACCAATTATCTTTTTGTCATCTTCTTTAGGACAAAATGGATCTAAATCGCTTAAGGATCTTTTCAGTATAATTTGATTAATGGAGCAAAATTTCATCTGAACTATGCTCGATCTGTAGGCCAAGACAATACTTTGTTTTCCCCAGATCTTTCATTTCAAAATCTATTTTTAAGTACTTAGTAGCTTTTGTGAGCTCTTTAAGAGTAACTATTAAGTTCATGTCATCGACATATACTACTACAATTGCGAATCCTGACTCTGACCTTTTTTATAAAGACACACGGGCATACAGGATCATTGATGTATCCTTCATTCTTCAGATACTCATTGAGATGATTATACCACATTTGTCCTGATTGTTTCAACCCATATAACGGTCTATGCAATTCTATTGAATACATGTTCCTTTTATTTGCTTTTGGCACTTTGAATCCTTCAGGGATTTTTATATAGATATCAATACTTAGTGTACCATACAATTATGTAGTGACAACATCCATGAGTCACATATTAAGTCCTTCTGAGACTAATAAACTAATCAAATATCAAAATGTGATCACATCCATCACTGGTGAATACGTCTCATCATAATCAATTCCGAGTCTTTACACGAAACCTTGAGCCATTAGTTAGGCCTTACACCTAGCAATCTCATTTTTTCTCATTCTGTTTCCTTGTGAATACCCACTTGTATCCTATAGATTTCATGTTTTTAGGCATTTGGACTACAAGTTCAAATGCATTATGTTTTGTTAGGGAGGTTAATTCTGCTTGAATTCCCTCTTTCCATTTTGGCCTATCATGTCTATTTCGACATTCATCAGCAGAATGTGGCTCAAACTCATCATTCATAATTTCAGTAGCTATTGCATATGAGAATATGTTATCAACAATAGTTGTCTCACGATTCCACATTTCTTTACTATGAGCATAGTTTATAGAAATTGCTTCATTTCTATGTTCTTGCATTCCTTCAGGGATTTGTTCCTCTTTAGGGGCTTGTGTCCTTTCAGGGACTATTAACTCTTATGGAGTTAGTTTAGAAGATGTGAAATTATCTATGATTCTAGTATTGTCAACATTGGAACCTATTTGGTTTTGTGCCTTTCGTTTCCTAGAAACATTATCATTGGCACCAACAAGGCTACCATGCTTCTAACATGTAACAGATGAATCAATTATTGTCCACATAGACTGTTAAATGGTAACATCAATCCTTGTTGGTGTATTCATAGTAGGAATGTATGATCTCATTATTTTTGCTGCATTTGTAAGTGCATCAGGCATTTGGTTGGCAATGTTTTGCAAATGTTTATTCCTTGCACTTGAATTTCAGATTAAGATATGCGAGGGCCTAAATGAGACATAAAATTCACTTTCTAAGAAAGTTCAAGCCTTACTTCAGGAGGCTTTTGATAATCCGAGGATTATATTGTTTTATTGAGGCTTTTTGGACGGATTTTGGATACTTCTTATGTCATTTTTGCCTGAATTGCAACTTAATTTCATATGTTTTATGTTTCAGGCCAAAACATGCACTTTGAGCAAATAATGAGCGGAATCGAGTTTTTGGACCCAGAAGCGAGCGAATCTTAGGATTCAGGGAAGTTCTGAAGCGGATTTGAAGCCCTTTGAAGCTTGTCCCCATTGGAAAGCATCGAAGATTGAAGATTCAAGCAAGGAAGCAAGCGGAGGGCAATTCCATAATTTCAGAATTGTTTAGCGAGGTTCGCCACGGCGAGGTCTGCGATTTGCAGTTTTTAATTAAAACACACTGTTTTATTTTAGGGAAGTTTTGAGGTTTTTGGACCAACTATATAAGAAAAACTTGGACATTTTGAGAGGGGTTTGTTTTGGTTTAGAGCAGCTTTGACATTTTAGGGGAAAAGAAGAGAAGATTTGAGATTTAACCTTGTGGATTCATCAATTAGGGGAGATCTTTACTCTTTTCTCTTTGTTTCAACATGTTGACTACTATGTTTACTGTTTTTCTTACAATTTGTGTTAATTTCATTATGAAATAATCACTTTGGGTTAGGGTTTTGATGTAATTCGGATTTCTATGGTTAATCAATAGATTATTGTTGCTTTTACATTCTAGTGCACGGAATGTGTGATTATTCTGGTTTTTATTGATTTTATTTGTTGAACATGATGAGATTGAGAAATGAATCATGTATGAGCTTCTTGGGGTAATCACCATTGTTGTATTGAACGCTAGAGATAGGTTTGAGAATCAATGAAATCAATCTAGGATTCCATAAGCTTAATGAACTTGGATCTGTTAATCTTCAATTTGTTGGGTGCGGAAGTTTAATAGGGAAAAGTAGGAATTCATAGCCTGAGAAGGTATGTTTTACGCATTAGGGAGTTCGATTTACAATCCATACATGTGAGTGTAGAAGTAGCATGATTTGTAGAATTAATTCATAGAATCCTAATGAAATCAAAACCCTAACCGCTTGTTTTACTTGATATTACTCTTGCTTTCATCTTGCTTTCATTAATTAGCCTTTTAATTACTTAGTAAATTTTGCTTTCAATTTAGTTTAAGTTTCTCCCATAAATCCAACACTTTTCGGTTTCTCCAACTTGAAAACTATTAGGAAAAATAAGTGCTTAGCAAACAATCCTCATGGGAACGATACTTCACTTATCAATTTATTACTTGTGCGACTAGTGTAAGCTATACATTGCATGTTGTAGTTACAATGCATCAAGTTTTTGGCACCGTTGCCACGAATTGATTTTTGTGTTAACATTGAATTTTTCTTGTGTTAGCTAGATTGGAGTTTTATTATTTTTTTTAATTGTTTATTGGTTAATTTTTGTTGTTCTTTTCTGTTAGCTTGTTATCTCACTTTTTCTCTCTTTCTGTATAGTTGATGCGAAGAGCTAGATGTCAGCCAGTGGTTCCTGTAGATCCAGAGATTGAAAGAATTGCAAGAAGACTTAACAGAGAGAGAAGTGAACGAGAGGCCATAGTTGTTGAGATGGCAGAAAATAGAACACTAAGGGAATTCTCAGTTCCCACGGTTGATGGCAATGGGTCAAGTATAACTAGACCAACAGTACAAGCTAACACTTTTGAAATAAAGCCAACAATCATCCATATGATCCAACAGTTGGTACAGTTTAAGAGAGATTTGGAGGAAGATCCAAATCTGCACATTGCAAACTTTTTAGAGATTTGTGATACCTTCAAGTCAAATGGAGTGTCAGATGACACCATCAGATTGAGATTGTTCCCTTTTTCATTGACGGATAAAGCAAAGGGATAGTTAATGACACTACCACCAGGAATGATCACAACATGGAATGAATTAGCACAAAAGTTCCTGACCAAATTCTTTCCTCCAGCAAAATCTGCGAAGATGAGAAACGATATCACATCGTTTCTATAGGAAGAGTCTGAATCATTATATGAGGCATGGGAAAGATACAAGGAACTACTGAGGAGGTGTCCATACCATGGTTTGCCAATTTGGATGCAAGTCCAAATGTTTTATAATGGATTGATGGTTAATATGCAAACAATGGTGGATGCAGCATCGGGAGGAGCATTGCAAAACAAGACACCTAAAGAAGCTCATGAGTTGCTTGAAGTTCTGGCCAGTAACAACTATCAAATACCAAATGAGAGGATACAAGCGAAGAAATCTATGGGTCTTCATGAAGTTGATGCATACACAGCCATTTCAGCCCAACTTACTGCTAGCAGTTGGGAAGTATACAGGTAAATTCTATTCAAGAACCTCAACTAACTTGTGATTTTTGTGCAGGTAATCATGTGAGCAATGAATGTCAAGTGGGGAACACATTTACTTTAGCGTCATCATCATCAGAACAAGTTAACTACTTGGCAGGAAATCAGAGGCAACAGAACAATTCGTTCTCCAACACGTATAATCCTAGTTAGAGGAATCATCCAAACTTGTCATAGGGCAATCAAAATCAATAGAATCAGCAGAACAATCAATGGAACCAAAGAGCAATGCCAAACAACCAAGCGGAGGTGAAAAATCAACCAAGGGAGCAAAGATTGACAAAATTGGAGGATATGTTTAGAAAATTTATGTAAGAGACCACAGGTTTTACGAATGAGACGAGGTCTAATTTCAGAAACCAAGGTGCGTCCATTCAGAACTTGGAGGTTCAGGTCGGTCAATTGGCCGATAAGCTAAATGAGAGACCACAAGGTTCCCTACCAAGCAACACAGTGACAAACCCACGTGAACAAGTGAATGCAATAACTCTGTGGAGTGGGACAATCTTGGAAGAGGTGGAACAATCAGGGAAAGAAGGAAGCCCACTAAAAGAAAAGGAAGATTCCGATGAGGAAGTTGACGAAGAGATCATTGCTGAAGAGAAACCAACCAGTTCTAGGGAAGATGAACAAAAGTGGGAAGAGAGGCAAAGGCAAAAGAAAGAGAAAGTGCCCATTTCCCGAGATACCACCAGAGTTGGCACATCACACCCCTCTTGTGCCTTTTCCTCAGAGACTCAGAAAGAAAAATCAGGATAAGTAATTTACCAAATTCATTGAAATATTTAAAAAACTGCATATTAACATTCCTTTTGCAGATGCATTGCAACAGATGCCGAGCTATGCAAAATTTCTCAAAGAGATTTTATCAAACAAAAGGAAGTTAGAAGATGAGAAAATAGTGATGCTCACGGATGAGTGCAACGCCATTCTACAGAAGAAGCTGCCATCGAAACTTAAAGATCTAGGGAGTTTTACTATTCCTTGTTTTATAGGAGACATTACTTTTTATAGAGCTTTATGTGATTTAGGTGCAAGCATAAATCTAATGCCTTTTTCTGTTTTCAGGAGATTAGGGATTGGTGAAGTGAAATCCACGACCATATCTTTACAGCTTGCAGATAGATCCATCAAGCATTCGAGGGGAATAGTTGAAGATGTTTTGGTGAAGGTGGACAAAGTTATCTTTCCTGCGGACTTTGTTGTGTTAGACATGGAAGAGGACAAGAAAATGCCTCGCATTTTGGGGCGACCATTTCTAGCCACCGGAAGAGCCCTCATTGATGTGCAAGAAGGAAAGTTGCTATCAAGGGTCCAAGATGAAATAGTAATATTCAATGTTTTTGAGGCCATGAAATTTCCATCAGTGTCGGATTCGTGTTTTAGTGTAGACGTGGTAGATAGACTAGTAGCAGAGGCTATTGAAGAGAACACCCCTTAACTACCTCTAGAAGCATGCATTTCCTAATAAAAAATGATAGAGGTAGATGAGCTAGCAAAGAATGAGTGTGCTAGATTTTTGGAAGCACTTCAGTCGATAAATGGAAGCCAAGATCCAGAATTTGAAGAGTTTGATATTGAGAAAGAGAAAGAAAAGGTAAGAATTGAGGAACCTCCAAAACTTGAACTAAAGCCTTTACCTTCTCACCTCAAATATGTGCATCTTGGTGAAGCATAAACCTTCGCAGTGATCATCAATTCAAGGTTGAGTAATTTGGAAGAAGAGCGGTTGATTTGGGTGTTAAGAGAGCATAGATCAGCAATTGGATGGACTATTTCGGACATTAGAGGCATCTCTCCATCCTTTTGTATGCATAAGATATTCATGGAAGATGATGTCAAGCCTAGGGTACAACCACAACGGAGATTGAATCCTTCTATGAAGGAAGTGGCGAGAAAGGAGGTGGTGAAACTTTTAGATGTAGGCATAATTTATCCTATTTCAGATAGTCCATGGGTGAGCCCGATGCAAGTGGTTCCAAAGAAAGGAGGTATCACAGTGGTACAGAATGAAAGTAATGAATTGATACCAACTAGGACAGTCACGGGTCGGAGGGTGTGCATTGGCTATTGAAAATTGAATGAAGCGACAAGGAAGGATCATTTCCCACTTCCTTTCATCGATCAAATGTTGGAGAGATTGGCAAGGCATGCTTACTAATGTTTCTTGGATGGTTTTTCAGGATATAGTCAGATTGCCATTGCTCCTGAAGATCAAGAGAATATGACATTCAGTTGTCTCTATGGCACCTTTGCTTACAGAAGGATGCCTTTCGGGTTGTGCAATGCACCAGCCACATTTCAGCGATGCATGATGTCGATCTTTGGTGACATGGTGGAGCGGTTCATAGAAGTCTTCATGGATGACTTCTCTGTTTTTGGTTATTCTTTTGACAATTATTTATCTAATCTCTCATTTGTTTTGCAGCGATGTCAGGAGACAAATTTGGTGCTCAACTGGGAGAAATGACATTTCATGGTACAGGAAGGAATAGTACTCGGTCACAGAATTTCAAAGGATGGCATCGAAGTAGATCTGGCAAAAACATAAGTGATTGAGAAGCTGCCACCACTTGCAAATGTTAAGGCAGTTAAGAGTTTCTTAGGGCATGCGAGGTTCTATAAACAGTTTATCAAGGATTTCTCTAAAATCCCTAAACCCCTTTGCAATTTACTGATTAAGGATGTTCTTTTTGATTTTAATGATGAATGCATGCATGCTTTTCAAACTCTTAAGAAATTGTTAGTGTCTACACCTATTATTGCAGTTCTCGATTGGGGACTACCGTTTGAATTGATGTGTGATGCTAGTGATTTTGCATTAGGAGTAGTTTTAGGACAAAGAAAGAACAAGGTTATGCATGTAATTCAGTATGCTAGCAAGACACTCACTGATGCACAGTTGAATTACACCATTACTGAAAAAGAGTTGTTAGCCGTGGCTTTTGCATTTGACAAATTTCGTTCTTATTTTCTAGGTGCCAAGGTAATAGTATTCACGGATCATTCGGCACTCAAGCATCTGTTGGCAAAGTAAGAAGCAAAGCCTCGGCTGATAAGAGGGATCGTATTACTACAAGAGTTTGAGCTGGAGATCTGGGATAAAAAGGGGTCAGAAAATGTGGTGGCGGATCATTTGTCAAGGATTGAACGACCAACCCAGGGAAGTGAAGACGAAACCCAAATCAAGAAAACCTTCCCGGATGAGAAATTGATGAGAGTTGAAGAAGCACAGAGTTGAAGAAGCACCTTGGTGTGCATATATTGCAAACTACTTGTCATCGAGAGTACTCATAATTGGCATGACCTTCTAGCAAAAGAGGATTTTTTTCTCTAACTTAAAGTATTATTTCTAGGAAGAACCATTTCTATATAAATACTATGCTGATCAGATGATACGTATGGTGTGTCTTGGAAGAGGAGATGGAGAGTATTCTATGACATTGCCATAAGAAGGAAGTGGGTGGTCATTTTGGAGGAACTAGGACAGCAGCCAAGGTCCTTCAATCTAGATTTCATTGGCCAACCCTATTCAAGGATGCCTTCCGGGTGGTTCAAGAATGCGACCAATGTCAACGGAGTGGAAATATTTCAAGGAAAGATGAGATGCCGTTGAATAACATCCTAGTTGTTGAGTTGTTTGATGTGTGGGGAATTGACTTCATGGGTCCTTTCCCAAATTCTTATGGGAACATGTACATTTTGGTAGGGGTGGAAGCAGTTGCATTGCCATCCAACGATGCCAAGGTGGTGGTTAACTTTGTTAGAAAGAACATTTTCTCAAGATTTGGGGTACCACGAGCAATCATCAGTGATGGGGGGTCTCATTTTTGCAATAGGCAATTAGATGCCCTATTAGGAAAATATGGAGTGAAACATAGAGTGGCTACACCATACCATTCTCAGACCAGGGGGCAAGTGGAACTGTCGAACAGAGAACTTAAGGGAATTTTAGAGAACACGGTTAATGCAT
Organism: Pistacia vera; assembly: GCF_008641045.1. Taxonomy (NCBI): domain Eukaryota; kingdom Viridiplantae; phylum Streptophyta; class Magnoliopsida; order Sapindales; family Anacardiaceae; genus Pistacia; species Pistacia vera. The sequence goes on along the minus strand of NW_022196735.1, from coordinate 124,920 downwards.
CTAGGAAGGATTGGTCACGGAAATTAGATGATGCATTATGGGCATACCGTACTGCATTCAAGACTCCAATTGGTATGTCTCTATTTAGGTTAGTATATGGGAAAGCATGCCACTTGCCGTGGAACTCGAGCATAGGCATATTGGGCAGTCAAGCAGCTAAACATGGATTTTGAGCTGCTGAGGAGGAAAGATACTGAAATTGAATGAACTCGATGAGTTATGTCATGAAGCGTATGAGAATGCTCGGATTTACAAAGAAAAGACCAAGAAGTGGCATGACAAGCATATCAGGAAGAAGAACTTTGAAATGGGTCAGAAAGTTTTGTTGTATAATTCAGACTTAGGCTCTCCCTAGAAAACTTAAGTCTAGATGGTCCGAACCTTTCATAGTTACAAGAGTTTACCCATACGGGGTAGTGGAGGTGTCACATGAAGAAAATGGTACATTAAAGGCCAACGGACAGAGATTGAAGCCATACATTGATGGGGTGATGAGTTGCAAGTCATTTCCCATCCAACATGACATCACGACATGAGGACTTGAGAAAGTCAAGTTTTCGACTATAAACAACCGCTTCTTGGGAGGCAACCCAAGTGTTTTCATTTTCATTTGTTTGTGTATTGCTTTTGAATTTGTTTAGTTGTTTTACGGTTTAGGATAATTGACATTTTGTGTGTTTTTGGGTGTTTCAGGTGAATTATCAAATTCAGGCGAAAAAGGGAATTTTCCAGTTTTCGCTGCAGCGATGTATGTTTTGCACAAAATGGAAGTCGATAAATCCAGACTTTGCCACGACGAAACAAGTTATTCGTCGGGGCGTTGTTTTCTCTGGAATTTTTTGCCGCGGTGAGACAACTTTCTTTGCCGCGACATAGAAGGTATTGCGAAATTGTGCTAAGGAATTTTCGCTGGGGCGAAGTTTGTTCTTCACTGCGGCATCGACTGGGAATTAAGAACTTCGCCGCGGCGAAAACTGTTTTATATAAAAACCCATGCGACTCTTCATTTTTCATGAAAAACTTCAAAACGCATCCCAGAGCCAAACACTTCCACCTTCAATCCAGATCTTCTCCAGTGAATTTCCATCCCTTTACCTAACTCCTTAACCCTCACAAACACCAAAACAACTCATTTTAGCAAGGATTTTTTGCGAAAATTGAAGAAGATTTTGGAAACCCTTGGTTTTAAAAAATTGGGGATTTTGCAATCTAAGCCAAAATTGGTGAAATTGGTGGTGCATTCAGCATGAGAAGGGTAAGATTTTGAGTTCTCCAACATCTAGATTGCTCAATTTTGATTGTAGTGCTTTAAGTTTGAAATATTGTTTGAATGTGTTGAGTTGTTGAATTTTGGTGAAGTTTGTGATTTGATATTTGATTAAAGGAGTGTAGATTTTGCTTTGTATTGTGTTGAAGAAGTTAGGTTTGCGATTTGGGAGTGTTTTGTTGAGTTTGGAAGAATAGTGAGTTTGGGGGTCTAGGTGCAATTTTTTGAAACTTTGGTGTTTTTGCAGGAGAGATTGTGGTCAGTAGTAAGGGTACTTAGCATTGATTTGTCTGGTTGAATCCTTAGTTTGGGGGTACATTTGGGTATTCGCAGTGAAAACCGAGCATGCCGATCAAAATAGCTTCCAAGGGTAAAGGAAAAGGAAAACAAGTAGACAATAGGTTTGTTAGTGACAAGGCTCGGCAACGGTATGTAGGTGCAATCAAAAGAAAAGATAAGGGGTTTATTGCCGAGCGTGGATTGACCACTACCCATGCAAAAGAGTGGAGTCGAGGGAGAAAGTGGGACATATTCATGAGTGACCTTGATCATTTAACCATAGAACCGATAGTGAGAGAATTCTACGCCAACTTTCTTGAGTGTAATCCTAGGCATGTATTTGTGAGGGGTATCAATGTGCCCATCGATGCAAAGGTGATCAATGATTTCTATGGACTGCCTCAAATTGATCGTGATGAGTATCTAGAATTTAAGAAGAGACAGTTTAAGGAGGATGAGATTCTAAAGGTAGCAAAGCTGGACACCCCTTGGGAGATTTCGAAGAAGGGAAGGAAGAGCATTAAGGGAACTAATTTGATACCTATGGCTAGGTTGTGGCAGTACTTTGTGTGTGCGAGAATGATGTCGGAGACACATTATAGTACAGTGACTTTTGAGAAGGCATTGTTGCTTTACTCCATTGCCACCGGAAAGAAAATGGATGTGGGAACATTATCATGACGAGTATACAGAATGCAGCCAAACCAAGGCGAGGGAGCTTCCCCTTCCCACATCTCATCACTGAGCTGTGCACTCGAGCATGAGTCGAGAAGGCAGATGATGAACCACTTATCCATCCTGCCCCAGTCCTCGACACCAACTACTTTTAGAAGCATCTTGAGCATCCACCTAGTGAAGGACCCAGATCCAGAACAAAAAGACAGAGAACCACAGAAGGCACTGCCACATCATCCAGTTCAACATCCATAACAAAGGAGCTGCTACAGTAGATTTTGGGCAAGATGAAACGGATGGAACGATGTCAAGGTTGGCTGGTAAAGCAAACCCGGATGCTATATGATATGCAACACAGCTGCTACACCAACCTAGACATTGATACTTCGAGCTTCCAATGGGAAAATTGGGATTCTGAGGAATGGATGGGCTCCAAAACAGAAGATGACAACATCGAAGGAAAGGAGGAGGCCGAAGGATGAAACCTGAGCACCTTTTTTGTAGTTTATTTTTTGTGTTAATTGTCATTGTCTTTTATTTTGTACATTGAACCTAATTTTCTTTTTGTTTTAGATTGTTAATTTTTGTTTGAACTTCCTAGTAGTTGTAAGGGCAAGATTAGGTTGTAATATTTTCATATTAGTCAGTGACATTTTCTAACACAGTGGACACCACAGAACTTTAATTGTTTTACAGATTATGGTGATGAGAAAGCTAAGGAACGGGTGTGCATGCTGTTGAACGAAACTTAGACTTCACGGATTAATCAAGGAACTATCTCGTACCTTTGTAAATTCTGTTTTTCTATTCCTAAATTGTGCATAATGTGACATTGGGGACAATGTCATCTTTAGTTTGGGGGTAGGAAAATTTCGAAAAAAATTTTGATTTGTGTTTAGTGTTTTCATGTTTTGTTTTGTTGCGCCNTCGCCTCGGCGAAATAAGGCAGAATCTACCCGTAGTGCCACTTCTCCTCCTCGCCGCGGCGAAGTTTCTTCTTCGCCCCGGCGAAGTTTAAATTTCCAACTTCACCAAAACTCAACCCATTTCAAGGCAACAATTCAACCAACTCAACATACAAACTCAATTTAAGTTGAAACAATAAACTTTTAACTAATACAACAAATCTTAAATACGTACCTCAAGTGGGATATTACAATTTGGGTATTCACAGTGAAAACCGAACATGCCGATCAAAATAGCTTCCAAGGGTAAAGGAAAAGGGAAACAAGTAGACAATAGGTTTGTTAGTGACAAGGCTCGGCAATGGTATGAAGGTGCAATCAAAAGAAAAGATAAGGGGTTTATTACCGAGCGTGGAATGAACACTACCCAGGCAAAAGAGTGGAGTCGAGGGAGAAAGTGGGACATATTCATGAGTGACCCTGATCATTTAACCATAGAACCGATAGTGAGAGAATTCTACGCCAACTTTAATTCTTGAGTGTAATCCTAGGCATGTATTTGTGAGGGGTATCGATGTGCCCATCGATGCAAAGGTGATCAATGATTTCTACGGACTGCCTCATATTGATCGTGATGAGTATCTGGAATTTAAGAAGAGACGGTTTAAGAAGGATGAGACTCTAAAGGTAGCAAAGCTGGACACCTCTTGGGAGATTTCGAAGAAGGGAAGGAAGAGCATTAAGGGAACTAATTTGATACCTATGGCTAGGTTGTGGCAGTACTTTGTGTGTGCAAGAATGATGCTGGAGACGCACTATAGTACAGTGACTTTTGAGAAGGCATTGTTGCTTTACTCCATTGCCACCGAAAAGAAAATGGATGTGGGGAACATTATCATGACTAGTATATAGAATGCAGCCAAACCAGGGCGGGGGAGCTTCCCCTTCCCACATCTCATCACTGAGCTGTGCACTCGAGCGGCAGTCGAGAAGGCAGATGATAAACCACTTATCCATCCTGCCCCAGTCCTCGACACCAACTACTTTAACAAGCATCTTGAGCATCCACCTAGTGAAGGACCCATATCCAGAACAAAAAGACAGAGAGCCACAGAAGGCACTGCCACATCATCCAATTCAACATCCACAACAAAGGAGCTGCTACAGTAGATTTTGGGCAAGATGAAACGGATGGAACGACGTCAAGGTTGGCTGGTAGAGCAAACTCGGATGCTGTATGATATGCAACACAACTACTGCACCAAGCTAGACATTGATACTTCAAGCTTCCAATGGGAAAATTGGGGTTCCGAGGAATGGATGGGCTGCGAAACAGAAGATGACAACATCGAAGGAAAGGAGGAGGCTGAAGGATGAAACCTGAGCACCTGTTTTGTAGTTTATTTTTTGTGTTAATTGTCATTGTCTTTTATTTTGTACATTGAACCTAATTTTCTTCTTGTTTTAGATTGTTAATTTTTGTTTGAACTTCCTAGTAGATGTAAGGGCGAGATTAGGTTGTAATATTTTCATATTAGTCAGTGACATTTTCTAACACAGTGGACACCACAGAACTTTAATTGTTTTACAGATTATGGTGATGAGAAAGCTAAGGAACGGGAGTGCATGCTGTTGAATGAAACTTAGACTTCACGAATTAATCAAGGAACTATCTCGTACCTTTGTAAATTATGTTTTTCTATTCCTAAATTGTGCATAATGTGACATTGGGGACAATGTCATCTTTAGTTTGGGGGTAGGAAAATTTCGAAAAAAATTTTGATTTGTGTTTAGTGTTTTCATGTTTTCTTTTGTTGCGCCAATGATGAATTGCATAAGTCTATGATGAGAATAGGATTGTTGGGATTTTATTGTTGAAAAATGTTAAGCATTGCTTCAAGTTTAGGTTTGTTGACTTGATTTAACTTGAGGTTTGTTGAGTGGTTCAACCACCATTTTCATTATTTCGGCATGCTTAGATTCATTTTATGTGGATAGGTGAAGTCTTGATAATGTTGGTGGACTCTAAAACCTAGTTGAGAAATGCTTGAGGCGAAATTCTAGGAATATACATTATTGAGGAAGTGATTTAGGCAGTTTTTCAAACATTTGAGCCTTTCCAGCCGACCATGGAAATTTATCCCTAGTCACCCATTTGTGCCTTATGAAATCAGCATTGTCCTAATTTGTTTTCTTGTACAACCAATAAAACCCTTCACCCTAAACATGTTTCACAACCCTTAAGAGAATTTTGAACCTAATGCAAACACAAAGATCTTGGAGAGTTGTGCGAGATGCTAATGAACTAAAAGATTAATTTGGGGGTCGTGAGAAGGGCAAGAAGAATAAAGGGGTAATTAACCTCAATAAGTTTATTGTTACTTTAAAAAAAAAAAAAAAAGATTTTGAGAGTTGCATTTCAGAAGCAAAAATAAGAAGTGCACATATTTGAGGGTTATAAAATGGTTGACACCTTGAGCGGAAAGTGGAAATTGATGTAGTTCTTAGTGTTTGCTTAAAGGAAACCGAGTTCTCTTGCTTTGTTTACTTTTTCCTTTTCTTTAGAGCCCATTAACCGAGCCTAACGTTACAAGCCTGTAAAGACCTTTTGATCCTTAGTGATGTCTAATCCTTATTAGTGGAGAGTAGTTTGATACTTAGGCTTATAGAGTCTACCACCATTTGATAAACTTTGCATTTCTGCATAAAATAATCTAGGAAGTCAGAATGTGGACTGAAGTGAGGATCACCTACTCGGGGGATCAATAGAGAAAGATAGTCGATGCAACTTATAACTTCATGGAGTGTTGAGCATTTTCTAGTAATAATTTTTCAACAATTTTTTAGACTTGTATAAATTCTAGGCAGTTCGTTGTGTTTGAATTTGAGTCTAATTTTTTTCTCATTTCATTTTTAATTTTTTTTGTTTTGTGTTTTTGTTTGTTTGATGTTTTTCTTTTTGTTGTGTTTTGTACTTGATGCTCGGGGACGAGCATGTCTTAAGTTTGGGGGTATTTGATAATCCGAGGATTATACTATTTTATTTAGGCTTCTTGGCTGGATTTTGGATACTTCTTATATCATTTTTGCCTGAATTGCAACTTAATTTCATATGTTTTATGTTTCAGGCCAAAACGTGCACTTTCAACAAATAATGAGCAGAATCGAGTTCCAGGATCCAGAAGCGAGCGAATCTTAGAATTTAAAGAAGTTCTAAAGCGGATTTGAAGCACTATGAAGCTTGTTCCCATTGGAAGGCATCAAAGATCGAAGATTCAAGCAAGGAAGCAAGCGGAGGGCAATTCCATAATTTTAGAAGTGCTCAGCAAGGTTCGCCACAGCGAAGTACTTTCTTTGCCGCGGCGATAAACTCTTGGGAATTCGTAGCCGCGGCGAAGTCTGCGATTTTTCAGTTTTTCATTAAAACGCACAGTTTTATTTTAGGAAAGTTTTTAGGTTTTTAGACGGACTATATAAGAAAAACTGAGACATTTTGAGAGGGGTTCGTCTTGGTTGAGAGAGCTTTGACATTTTGGGAGAAAAGAAGAGAAGATTGGAGATTTAACCTTGTGGATTCATCAATTAGGGGGAGNCCTATAAAAGAAAAAGTTGTGTGATTTTAATTTTCCTTTTGAGAGAAAAGAAAACACATACAACACAAAGAAAAACACTCTCCCACGCCATTTTGGTTTGTGCCAAAATCAAAGTTTTCTTCTTGATTTCTTAAGGCCAAGGAGGATCTAGCAAATTCCTCCTTGGTTCCTTGTGATTATCTTCGTGTGGACTTCTTGGGTTTGATCCTACACTTGGATCGGTAGCAAACACGTTCAGAGACAATATTGGTGGAGCCTCCAAAGTGGGTATGAATCTAAACTTTAGATTTATTTTTTATAGATTCTTGTAATATATATAAATTGTTATTTCTGTGCCCTGATTTTGGGTTCTAAGGAACGATCCATTGTTGTAAAATTTTGGTTTTTCTGTTGCGCAATTGGGTCGTTTCTTAACATTTCAGTCGTGTTTGCACTTGATGCTCGAGGATGAGCATGTGTTTAGTTTGGGGGTATTTGATCATCCGAAGATTATACTATTTTATTTAGGCTTTTTGGCCAGATTTTGAATTCTTCTTATGTCATTTTTGCCTGAATTGCAACTTAATTTCATATGTTTTATGTTGCAGGCCAAAACGTGCACTTTGAGCATATGATGAGCAGAATCGAGTTCCAAGAAGTGAGCGAATCTCAGAATTCGGAGAAGTTCTAAAGCGGATTGGAAACACTAAGAAGCTTGTTCCCATTGGAAAGCATCGAAGATCGAAGATTCAAGCAAGTGGAGGGCAATTCTGTAATTTCAGAAGTGTTTAGCAAGGTTCGCTGCGGTGATAAACTCTGGGGAATTCATTGCCGCGACGAAGTCTGCAATTTCTAGTTCTTCATTAAAATGCACAGTTTATTTTAGGAAAGTTTTTAGGTTTTTGGACAGACTATATAAGAAAAACTTAGACATTTTGAGAGGGGTTCATCTTGGCTGAGAGAGTTTTTGACATTTTGGGAGAAAAGAAGAGAAGATTGGAGATTTAACCTTGTGGATTCATAACTAGAGGAGATCTTTTTACTTTTTTCTCTTTGTTTCAACATGTTGACTGCTGTGTTTACTGTTTTTCTTGCTATTTGTGTTAATTTCATTATGAACTAACTCACTTTGGGTTAGGGTTTTGATGTAATTAAGATTTATATGGGTAATCAATAGATTATTGTTACTTTTACATTTTATTGCATGGATTGTGTGATTATTCTGATTTTGATTGATTTTAATTGTTGAACATAATGAGATTGAGAAATGAATCATGTTGAGCTTCTTGGATAATCACCATTGTTGTATTGAACGCTAGAGATAAGTTTGAGAATCAATGAATTCAATCTAGGATTCCATTAGCTTAATGAACTTGGATCTATTAATCTTTAAATTGTTGGGTGTGGAAGCTTAATAGGGAAAAGTAGGAATTCATAGCTTGAGAATGTATGTTTTACAATTTAGGGAATTCGAGTTACAATCCATGCATGTGAATGTAGAAGTAGCATAATTCATAGAATTAATCCATAGAGTCCTAATGAAATCAAAACCCTACCCATTTGCTTAATTTGATATTACTCTTACTTTAATCTTGCTTTCATTAATTAGCTTTTTAATTACATAGTAAATTTTGCTTTCAAATTAGTTTAGATTTTCCCATAAATCCAAACACTTTCGGTTTCTCCAACTTGAAAACAAGTAGGAAAATCAGTGCTTAGCAACCAATCCTCGTGGGAACGATACTCACTCATCACTTTATTACTTTGTGCGACTAGTGCACTTGCTATATTGCATGTTGTAGTTTCAACACATCAATGGTCCCAGAAACGCATTATAGTACAATGGTTTTTGAGCGAGCAATGTTACTTTATTCCATTGCCACTGGAAAGAAAATGGATGTGGGGAATATAATAATGCAGAGTATACAGCATGCAGCTAAACCAAGGCAAGGGAGCTTTGCCTTCCCCCATCTCATCACTAAGCTTTGAACTCGAGCAGAAGTAAAGAAGGCAGATGATGAACCACTTCTTCATCCTGCCCCACCCCTCGATCACACCTATTATTACAAGCTCTTAGATCATCCTCCCAATGAAAGACCCAGCTCTGGATCGAAAAGACAAAGAACCATAACAACGGCCACAATATCTAGTTCAACATCCACAACAAATGAGCTGTTGCAACAAATTTTGGACAGGGTGAACAGGATGGAATGACGTCAAGATTGGATAGCAGGGCAGACCCGAATGTTGTACGAGATGCAATACAACTACACCAATCTAGGCATTGATGTTTCAAACTTCCAATGGCAAGATTGGCAAGAAGAGGAAGAAGATGACTCCATGGAAGAAGATGATGACACCGAAGGAGAAGAGGAAGACAATGAATGAAGCCTAAACACTTGTTTTTGTATTTCTGTTTTCATTTGTCTTGTTTTTGTTTTGTACATTGGAACTAATTTTTCTTTTCTTTTTAGATTGTTCATTGTTGCTTGAATTTTCTAGTTTAGTTTGTAAGGGTGAGATTAGGTTGTAATTTTTTCATATTATTCCGTGGAAATTTCTAACATAGTGGGCACCATAGAATTGCATTTGTTTTATAGATGATGATGATAAGGAAGCCAAGGAATGGTGTGCATGATGTTGAACGAAAATCAACCTTCACAGATTAATCAGGGAACTATCTCATACCCTTTTAATTATGTTTTTCTATTCCTGGGATGTGCATGATGTGACATTGGGGACAATGTCAATATCAGTTTGGGGGTAGGAAAATTTGAAATTTTGTTTTGTGTTTAGTTGTTTTTATGTTTTGTATTGTTGTTGCCAATAATGAATTGCATAAGTCTATGATGAGAATAGGATTGTTGAGATTTTATTTATGGAAAATGTTAAGCATTGTTTCAAGTTTAGGTTGGTTGATTATTTTTTCCTTTCTAGAGGTTTGTTGAGTGGTTCAACCACCATTTTCATTATTTCGGCATGCTTAGAAACATTTTATGTGGTTAGGTGAAGTCTTGATAATGTGGGTGGATTCTAGAACCTAGTTGAGAAGTGCTTGAGGCGAAATTCTAGGAATATACATTATTGAGGAAGTGATTTAGGTAGTTTTTCGGAACGTTTGAGCCTTTCCAACCGACCATGAATGAATCTTTCCCTAGTCACCCATTTGAGCCTTATGAGATTATCACTGTCCTATTTTTCTTGTACAACCAAAAATGCCCAAACATTTCACCCTAAACATGTTTCACAACCTTTAAAAGAATTCTGAACCTAATGCAGACACAAAAAAGCTTGGAGAGTTGTGTGAGATTTTGACGAACCAAAATAATAAGTTTGGGGGTCGCAAGAAGGGCAAGAAGAAGGGGTAATTGACTCAATAAATTGATGTAAAAAAAAAAAAAAAATTAAGATAAAAAGAAATAGAAATTTGAGAGTTTCATCTCAGAATCAAAAATCAGAATTGCACATGTTTGAGGTTTATAAAATGGTTGACACCTTGATCAATGGTTGAGAAAGAAAGCGGAGATTGATGTAACTCTTAGTGTTTGCTTATAGGAAACCGAGCTTTCTTACTTTGTTTATCTAATCCTTTTCTTTGGAGCCCATTAACTGAGCCTAACATAACAAGCCTGTAAAGAACTTTTGATCCTTAGTGATGTCTAGTCCTCATTAGTATAGAATAGTTTGATACTTAGACTTATGGATTCTACCACCATTTGATAAACTTTACATTTCTGCATAAAATAATCTGGGAAGTCGGAAAGTGGACTGAAGTGGGGATTACCTACTCAAGAGGCCGATAGAGAAAAATAGTCAATCAACTTATAACTTCTTGGAATGTTAAGCATTTTCCAGTGATAATGTTTCAACAATTTTTGAGACTTGTATAAATTCTAGGTAGTTCTTTGTGTTTGATTTTGATTCAAATTTCTCTCATTTCATTTTCAATTTTGTTGTCTTTTTCTGTTTGTTAGTTGTTCTCTTTTAGTCGAATTTTGTACCTGATGCTCAGGGACGAGCATGCCTTAAGTTTGGGGGTATTTGATAATCCTAGGATTATACTGTTTTATCTAGGCTTTTTGGTCGGATTTTGGATACTTCTTATTTTGTTTGTGCCTAAATTGCAACTGAATTTCATATATTTTATGTTTTCGGCCAAAACATGCAATTAGAGCAAATACTAAGCGGAATTGAGTTTCTGGACCCAGAAGCAAGCGAATCTTAGGATTCGAGGAAGTTTTGAAGCAGATTTAAAGCACTATGAAGCTTATTCCTATTGGAGAGCACCAAAGATTGAAGATTCAAGCAAGGAAGCAAGCGGAGGGCAGTTTCATAATTTCAGAATTGTTCAGAAAAGTTTGCCGCGATGATAAACTCTTAGGACAAATAAAGAATTGTAAACCAACTCGTTGCTACGACAAAGTTCTTTGTTCACCGCGGCGAAGTCTGAAAGTTTCAGTTTTTCAAAACTATGCGTTTTATTTTAGGTGAGAGTTTTAGGTTTTTTTGGACCGACTATATAAAGGAGACTTAGTCATTTTAGAAGGGACTCGACTTTGTTTGGGAGAAAGAAGAGAAGATTCGAGATTAAAACTCTTTGGATTCATCAAATAGGGAAGATTTTGTTCTCTTTTCTTTATTCCATCATGTTGAATGCATTGTTTACAGCTTTTATTTCAATTTGTGTTAATTTCAGTATGAACTAACCCACTTTTGGGTTAGGGTTTTGATGTAATTGGGATTCTAATGTTTAATCAATAGATTGATGTTGCTTTTACATTCTATTGCATGGATTGTGTGATTACTCTTGTTTTTATTGAAATTACTTGTTAAGCATGATGAGACTGAGAAGTGAATCATGTATTAGCTTCTTAGGGTAATTGCCATTGTTTTATTAAACGCTAGAGATAGGTTTGAGAATCAATGAAATCAATTTAGGATTCCATTTAGCTTAACGAACTTGGAACTATTAACCTTCAATTTGTTGGGCGCGGAAGCTTAATAGAGATAAGTAGGAAAACATAGCTTGAGAAGGTATGTTTTAGACATGAGAGTGTCTGATTTATAATCCGTGCATGTGAGTGTAGAAGTAATAGAATTCGTAGATTAATTCATAAAATCCTAGTGAAGTCAAAACCCTAACCACTTTGTTTAATCGATATTTCAAGGAAATTCATAGGATTTTATTTTGATAGATTTTCAATCCTAAGCATCCAAAGGTAAGATTCTTGCACCAAGATGTGAGATTAAATTTTAAAGTTTTGAATTCTTATGGTTTATATGCTTAGGGTTTAAAAGGAAAGGGAATTCTACCAAAGAGAGATTATAGTGTTGGAGTTGCTCAAATTCAAGGTAAGTAAATCCAACTTTAGCTTTGATTGGATAAATTCCTGTGTAGAGAAATTTTTATTTGTTTTATGTGTATTTGGATGATGAGAATCATGGATTGAAAATTGAGGTTGTTTGATATGTGAATTTCATGGCCATGAGAAGTAATTTATTATATGTGATGAGAAGTAATTTATTATATGTGATGAGAAGTAATTTATTGGTATGTGATGAGAAGTGGCTTATTAGTATGTGATGAGAACTGATTTATTAGTATGTGATGAGAATTGATTTATTGGTGTGTGATGAGAAGTGATGTATTTGTATGTGTTGAGTTGATGGGATTTTGGATGAAAAATGAAAGAATGGATGTGGAAAGGTGGAGGATGGAATTCGGCTAGGTTGATTGTTCACTTTAGGGAGTTGTTTGCTCCAATTTTGGTGACTTGAGAGATATGTGAAAGTGTAACCAATTTCAGGATTTGTATTTGCATGTAAGGTGTTTGATGAAATTTCAAAGTGAAGTACATATATGAGTATGTTGGATTATTACTTTGTTATGGAAATGTTGTTGGTAGAGAATACTAGTTCCATAATGATATCTTTATATGCCATAATGCATTCTTACATTTGAGCATTTGCATTTAGAAAGAATAGCAAAGAATGAGCATATTTACATGCACATATACATGTATGAGAACATTAAAGAATAAAGAGAAAGAAAGAAAAGCATTTAAATGTAGAATTATTGTTTTAAGAAATATAATTAAAGAACAATTCGAATCTGAAATTTTACTTAAAGAAATATAAAAAGATAAGAGAAGAGAAGACTGTTGCGATGGGGAGCCCGTGAGTGACAGAGAAGAATAACCCCGCATGCACGCCGCCTTTAGTGACTAGCCTCAGAATAAGAAAGAAGAATTTGTACAGTCCGTAAGAAGTGCATGTGGATGAGGATTGTACCCAAGAAAGAATTTGAGAATATACTTGTAACGCCTACATTTTATCCGCATATGTTTTTTTATGATATATTTAGTGAGTTTTCATTTTATACCTCCCAAGTATACTAGCTAGAAAGAATATTACAATATTGCATAGAAAACGTTTATGCATTTGTGCATACGCATAATGCCATTTCTACTATCCCGAGTTAGTTTCCCTATTTGTGCTTACATATCGGTAAGTGAGAAACTAGAATCTTAGAAAGAGCAGAGAAGAATTGAGAAGTTTGGTGTAAGGAAAGAAAATCCAAGATCTGAGTAATGGAGAAAGAATAGAAGTATTGTGGGTGTACTTACTGAGCAATTAGTGCTCACTCCGTTGATTTCATTGTTTTTGCAGGTAGTAGATGGGATGCGGTCAGGAGGAATGTAATGCCCTACTTGAGGTACGTGGTCAATTATGTTGTATGTTTGAATGTTTATTGCTTTGTTCTCATTTGAGCTTGTATGTCGTTATTTTCAGTTGGTTGGCCCTTAGTTGGTTTGGTCGAGTTTTACCCTGATTTTGGTTGAGTTTTGGCGAAGTTTGGAATTTCAGTCTTCGTCGGGGCGAAGAATAGTCTTCGCCGTGGCGAAGTTGACTTTGTAATTGCGGTGTTGGCTCTGTAATTTTTCGCCAGGGCGACGGAACTTTCTTCGCCACGGCAACGGGATGGCAGAAAAGTTTATTGAGGTTTCTAGAGAATTCTCCACAGGGGTAAAATGACCTTTCTACCCTTAATTAGCAGGAAGAGTGGGGAGTGAATTGTACGGAAATTTTATGGAGAATATGTTAGAGTGGGGGTGTGATTGTAATGATTTAAAGGACAAGGATGGAGTTTTCAAGAAAGATCAAGGGCAATATGGGAATGAATGAAGATATTTTGAGCTAAAAAGGGGTTAAGCTTAGTAAACCCTGCATTCTTCATTTTCCACCGCCTCTTCCATTCTCCATTTCCTCTCAACTTTCTCTTCAATCTTTTAAGACTTTTAAAGGGCTTTTTGAGTAGTTTGGGGTAGAAAATTAATCTAAGGCATCCTAAGGTAAGGATTCTTGCTTTAGATGTGAAGTTTTGCATATATTTGTATATTAAAATTTTATGGTGTTATTGTTTAAAGGGTAGAGAAGAGACAAACATTGTAAAGGAAAGTGCTAGTGAGATCTCTCCATTACAAGGTAAGTAAATCCCAATCCAAGTTGATATTTGAGAACTCTTTTGAGTAGAGATTTAATAGAATTTGTGTATGCATGTTAGATGATATGTTATTGAGAATTGAGATGGAGATGAATAATTGCTTTGTGGTTGTCAAATACACTTCAATTATGAGAAGTGTGATGTGTGATGAGAATGTAGTTGAGATGAAATTGGAGGGGATTGAGAAATCTTTTTGGAAGTGTTATGTTATGACAGGAATTATAGCTCGGTGAGGGAGTTTTCTCCCATTTTGGATGGTTCAAGAGAGGGATAGAACCATAGATAAAGTAGAGTTTATGTATGTACACTAGTTGTTTGATGAAATGCCTAAGAGAATCATGAGTAGTAAACCTTAATTCTTGCAACATTGCATGTTGCATTTCATGAGTGCATTAGTGGAGAAGAACCATCCATATGCATTAATTGTGCATTGAGAAGTGGCTTGAGAAAGAGTAAAGAACTTTGTTTATGAACTACTCTAAGAGTAGAGACCATGAGAAAATACTAAAAACGGGTTGGTGTTTTGTGATCTCCACCCAAAAGTCACGAAGAGTGGGTTAGCGCTATGTGAACTCCACCCGGCCGTGCCTCCAGTAAGATGAGGCCGTGACATATAGCAAAAGTTAAGTAACGAGAGCTGTGTGGAAGAGAAAATAATAAATGAGATAAGAAGAGTGTAAGGAAAGAATTAAGAGAAAGAGTTACGGGGACAGTTGAGTAGAGGATTTACTTACTGAGCATTATTTTATGCTCACCCCATTGTTTTCTTTGTGGTTACAGGATCTAGGTGAGAATGCGGTCGGATGGGCGTTAGCAAGCGAGGAGCAATAGCTACACTGTCCACTGTTTTAATGGCATTTTGTAAATGATATTCTATTTTGTATAAAGAATGTTTATATGTAATAAAAGAAAATTTGGGTCCATATACTTTTACTATTATAACTGTATTTTACTTAATATATTGCTATGAGTATCCTAGTATAAAGCAGTCATTACAAGGAACATCAAGTAGCAGAAGAGAAAGGCAACGCTGTCTGACTGTATTTTTGAGTTATTTTTGTGACTTATTAATTGATGTAGAGATTTGTATGTTAGGAAACAATCAAGTTATGGCAACGGAAACAAAAAAACATAAACTACATGGACTGTTCCCTAGAACCAAGATCAGTGCACAAATTTACAATTTATACAACATATATTAGAATCTGCAAAAAATCAATTTAAAGTTAAGAAACCATACCCATGTTTGGAGGCTCCTCCAACTTTAACACTAAAATTATATGTAGTTTCCCATTTTGCCCTTGCACTTTCTTTAAAATTCCATCTATGTCTCTTAGTCAATTACCATAATGCCCTCATTTTTATTGTATTCTCCATGAAATTCTATCTCTTTTCACTCTTTTTCAACTAATTTTGATTGAAAAGACCATTTTACCCTTAATGCAAGTTTAAGGCATTTTCTTCACATTTTCCTTAAAATAACCTTAGCAAAAATCAACTAAAGGTATAAGAGCATAAATTAAATTACGTACCTCCATGTTATATCAAGGATTGAAGAGTGAAACCCTAGCCACTCTTCAACCCATTTCATGCCACTTCTCCTCCAAATCCTCTCAATTTCTTCACTTCTTTTTCAAAAGAAATTCATAGATTTTGGGTATTTTTGAGTGGATTTTCAATCCCAAGCATCTATAGGTAAGATCGTTACACTACGAAGTGATTTTTAATTTTTAAAGTGTTGATTTTGATGGTTTACGCTCATAGGATTTAAGAAGAAGAGAGTTTGATCAAAGAAGATTCTTAAAGGGTTGAATTTGCTCATATCAAAGGTAAGTAAATCCTACCCTAAGTATGATTTAAGTTATGTTATGTAAAGAAATTTCTTTATGAATATAAATGTGTTATATATAAAATTGATGATGAAATTGGTATTGAATAATGATTAGAACCTATCCATGAGAAGTTGTGTTGGTGTAGTTGTTATTTGATGAATGTTTGGATGAGATTTGGAAGAACTAAAGTGAAAAATTTTGAAGTGTGTATTTTGGGCAGATTTGGTGTTAATTAGGGAGGAATTTATGCCAAATATTTTGTGGCCTAAAAGAGAGATAGAAGTGTAGCCAAATTAATATTAATTTGTGCACATGAATTGTTTGATGAAATGTTAAAGAGAAGTGCCTGTATGAGTATGATTATGTGTTAGTTTGGGATGAGTTTGTAGATGGTAGAGAATGACATGTTTGCATTCCATAATGCATAATTGCATTTAAACATATGAAATTAGAAAGAATTATAAGCATGAAACCATCTGCATGCATACATATTTATAAGAGCATGAAAAAACACTAAAATATGTTAAAGAGAAAATAGAATGAAATGAGAATATTAAAGATATTCAAATCTGAATTTTTACTTAAAGAAGTGTAAAAATATAAAAAGAAGAGAAGGTTGTTGCGATGGGGAGCCTGTGAGTGACATAGTCCCACATGCACGCCGCTTTTAGTGAGCGGCCTTAGAATTTAGAAAGAAGAATTGTAAAGTTCGTTAGAAGTGCGTATGGATGAGGACTGTACCCAGAATTAGAGAATTCACTCACACGGCCAAGGCTCCAAATCCATGCCACAACCGAGTCCAATCGGCAAGAAAAGAATAGAAAGAGAGAAAGAAAGAATAGAAAAGAAAGAAAGAAAGAATAGAATAGAAAGAAAGAATAGAATAGAAAGAAAGAGAGAGAATAGAAAAGAAAGAATGAAAAGAAAAGAAAGAATAGATAGAAAAACTAGAAAAGAAAGAAAGAAATAGAAAAGAAAATGCATAATTTATGATTTGTGCATTTGCATCATGAATATGCATAATACTATGCTCATTATCATGAGTAGTGAAAAATTAGAAAATTGAGAGAAAAACAGAGAGCAAAATAGAGAAAGAATGAGAAAGAATAGAGGAAGAATAGAGAAAGAACAGAGAGAAGAACAGAGAAAGAATAGAGAATAATCAGGAAATGAGATGTAAGGAAAGAAAATTCTGAATTTAAGCAACGGAGATAGAAGGGTAGCATAGCGGGTTTATTACTGAGCAATTAGTTCTCACTCCATTGTTTTCAATGTTTTTGCAGGTACTATGTGAGTTGTAGTCGCTCGGAACGTCACGTAGTGGAAGGGTTGGGGTACATTGTCAAGTTGCTATTTTTGAGTATATTTTGTAAATATTTGTATATAAAGAAAAATTAAATATGGGCCTATACTTTATTACTTGTTTATATGTGTATTTTTATATATATTTTTAATGAGTTTTAATGATTATTTTATAAGTATACTAGCTAGAAAGGAAGTATTACATTTTTAGTATCAAAGCAAAGGTTTTGGGATTTGACAATGTGCCCCTCTTGCCATGTTGATGTTCCATAGCTAACTGTTGTAAGTTATTTCTTTCCTTACTTGTAGTAGATGAGTTAATTGAGTTGACTAAAAGTGTTGGTTTATGTAGATGAGATGTAGAACTCAAGGAAGCAGTAGGAAGGAAATGAGCACGGATGAACCTTCCAACCCTCTAGAATCTAATCCCCCTGTCCTCAATGAAGCAAGGAATCGTAATATTATATAGCAAGTCTTGGCAGAAAATCGGGGAGGCTCCGTACCAGAGCGAGTTGAGACCCCGGTTATTGTATTGACCCCCAGAGAAGAGAGAGAAAGGCCGGTACCCTCAGTAGAGCAGAATCGTATTGAGCCAATTTATGGGTTGCCTAGTCAACACCGGCCATCAGAATTTAGGGGTACTGTGGACCCACTAGTGGCTGATGAGTGGTTCATATCAGTGGAGCGTACGACGACACTTTTCCCTATGACAGATCAGGAGAAGATTTAGTATGCTAGTTTTTTATTTACAGGTGATGCCCGTATATGGTGGGAATTGATGGAGGATACTCATGATACAAGTATAAGGTAGTGGGCCCAAAAATAGCATTACTTTTATACAAAAATCTCTACATCAAGTACCATAGTCAGAAAAATAAACTCAAAAATACAGTCCGACAGTGTTGCCTTTCTCCTCCGCTACTTGACGTCCCATCTGAACACATCTCATCTACTACCTGCAAAAACAGTGAAATCAACGGGGTGAGCACTAATTGCTCAGTAAGTAAACCCACAACACTTCTATTCTTTCTCCGTTACGCAGATTTTGAATTTTTTTTCCTTACACCAAGCTTCTCTATTCTTCTCTGTTTTCTATGATTCTAGTTTCTCACTTACCGATATGTAAGCACAAATAGGAAAACTAACTCGGGATAGTAGAAATGACATGATGCATATGTACATATGAATAAACTTTTTCAATGTAATGCATTTTCTTTTCTGTTTTTCTATTTTTCTTTTTTTTCTACCTTTCTTTCTTTTTCTGTTTCTATTCTTTCTTTTCTGTTTTTCTTTTTTTTTCTACGTTTCTTTCTTTTTCTTTTTCTATTCTTTCTTTTCTGTTTTTCTTGCTTTTCTATTCTTTCTTGCTTTTTCTATTCTATTCTTTTCTTTCTTTCTTTTCTTTTCTATTCTTTCTTTCTTTTCTTTTCTATTCTTTGCCGATTGGACTCAGTTGAGGCATGGATTCAGAACCCTGGCCGTGTGAGTGTTGTAATACTTTCTTTCTGGCTAGTATACTCATAAAATAATCATTAAAACTCATTAAAAATATATATATAAAAATACACATATAAACGAGTAATAAAGTATGGGCCTATATTTTTTTTTTCTTTATATACAAATATACTCAAAATATACTCAAAAATAGCAACTTGACAGTGTAGCCCAACCCTTCCACTGTGTGACGTTCTGAGCAACCGCAACTCACCTATTACTTGTAAAAACATTGAAAACAACGGAGTAAGCACTAATTGCTCAGTAAGTAAACCTGCTATGCTACCCTTCCATCTTCGTTGCTTAAATTCTAAATTTTCTTTCCTTACATCTCATTTCCCGATTATTCTCTATTCTTTCTCTGTTCTTTCTTGTTCTTCCTCTATTGTTTCTCATTCTTTCTCTATTTTGCTCTCTGTTTTTCTCTCAATTTTCTAATTTTTCACTACTCATGATAATGAGCATGGTATTATGCATATTCATGATGCAAATGCACAAATGCATAAATTATGCATTTTCTTTTCTATTTTTCTTATTCTGTTTTCTTTTTCTTTTTCTTTATTTCTTTATTTCTTTTCTAGTTTTTCTTTCTATTCTTTCTTTCTTTTCTATTCTTTCTTTCTATTCTATTCTATTCTTTCTTTTCTTTCTTTCTATTCTTTCTTTCTTTTGTATTCTTTTTTTTTTCTTTCTTTCTCTCTTTCTATTCTTTTCTTGCCGATTGGACTCAGTTGTAGCATGGATTTGGAGCCTTGGCCGTGTGAGTAAATTCTCTAATTCTGGATACAATCCTCATCCACACGCACTTCTAACGGACTGGACAATTCTTCTTTCTGAATTCTGAGGCTGCTCACTAAAGGCGGCATGCATGTGGGACTATGTCACTCACAGGCTTCCCATCGTAACAACCTTTTCTTCTTTTCTTCTTTTTACACTTCTTTAAGTAAAAATTCAGATTTGAATATATTTAATATTTTCATTTCTTTCTATTTTCTCTTTAACATATTTTAGTGCTTTTTCATGCACTTATAAATATGTATGCATGCAGATGGTTTCATGCTTATAATTCTTTCTAATTTCACATGTTTAAATGCAATTATGTATTATGGAATGCCAACATGTCATTGTTTACCATCTACAAATTCATCCCAAAGTAACACATAATCATACTCATACATGCACTTCTCTTTGACATTTCATCAAACAATTCATGTGCACAAATTAACACTAATTTGGCTACACTTCTATCTCTCTTTTAGGCCACCAAAAATATAAACACCAAATCTGCGCAAAATACACACTTCAAAATTTTCACTTCAATTCTTCCAAATCTCATCCAAACATTCATCAAGTATCAAATACACCAACACAACTTCTCATGGATAGGTTCTAATTATTATTCAACAACAAATCCATTAACAATTCTACATATAACACATATATATGCATAAAGAAAATTCTCTACACAACATAACTTAAATCATACTTAGGGTAGGATTTACTTACTTTTGATATGAGCAAATTCAACCCTTTAAGAATCTTCTTTGATCAAACTCTCTTCTTCTTAAATCCTATGAGCGTAAACCATCAAAATCAACACATTAAAAATTAAAAATCACTTCGTAGTGTAAGGATCTTACCTATAGATGCTTGGGATTGAAAATCCACTCAAAAATACCCAAAATCTATGAATTTCTTTTGAAAAAGAAGTGAAGAAATTGAGAGGATTTGGAGAAGTGGCGTGAAATGGGTTGAAGAGTGGCTAGGGTTTCACTCTTCAATCCTTGATATAACATAAAATTATATATAGTTTCCTATTTTGCCCTTGCACTTTCTTTAAAATTTCATCTATGTCCCTTAGTCAATTACCATACTGCGTTTATTTTTATTGCATTCTCCGTGAAATTCTATCTCTTTTCACTCCCCACTTTTTCAACTAATTTTGAGTGAAAAGACCATTTTACCCTTAATGCAAGTTTAAGGCATTTTCTTCACATTTTCTTTAAAATAACCTTAGCAAAAATCAACTAAAGGTATAAGAGCATAAATTAAATTATGTACCTCCATGTGGGTGTTACAATTCTCCACCTCTTATAAGAATTTCGTCCCCGAAATTCAAACAAACAACTCCGGGTAATGGTTCTGCATATCTTGCTCCACCTCCCATGCAGCTTCTTCAACTTTATGATTTCTCCAGAGGACTTTCACTAAATGGATACTCTTATTTCGGAGCTCTTCAATCTTTCTGTCTAATATCTGAACTGGACGCTCCCATACACAAGATTTTCTTCTAAGTCCACATCCTCTACACTTAATATATGGGAGGGATCACTTACATATTTCTGAAGCATTGAGACATGAAATACATTGTGTACTCTATCCATGCTAGATGGTAGAGCCAACCTATAGGCTACCTTTCCCACTTGCTGTAATACTTCAAATGAACCAATGTATCTCGGTGCTAACTTTCCCTTGCTACCGAAACGCATCACCCGTTTGTAGGGGGAAACTCTTAGAAACACTTTATCACCCACTTCGAATTTAACATCTTTCCTCTTCAAGTCTACATAGATTTTCTGCCTATCTTGGGCTTGTTTCATTCTACTTCTGATTAACTTGACATCTTCTATCATTTTCTGAGTTAGTTCTGGCCCAAGAGTTGTATTCAACTCATCTTTCTCGCCTATCTCATCCCAATGTAGTGGAGATCTACAACGTTTACCATACAAGGCCTCATAAGGAGCCATCTTAATCGTAGACTGATAGCTATTATTATAAGCAAACTCCACCAAGGGTAACATCTCATGCTAGGACATTCTGTAATCCGTGCAACAAGCCCTCAACATATCCTCAAGTATCTTATTCGTTCTCTCTGTCTGGCCATCTGTTTGAGGATGGTAGGCGGTACCAAAAGCCAATCTGGTACCCAAGTTCCTCTGTGAACTAGTCCAGAGAGCTGAGACCAATCTGGAATCTCTATCTGAAACTATTGTCTTGGGTACTCCATGCAGTCTCACTATTTCTTTAATGTAAATCTAGGCCAATTGATCTGAAGTAGTGCTCTCCTTTACTAGAAGAAAATGGGCTGACTTGGTTAATCTGTCTACTATTACCCATATAGCATTAAACCCTTTCTGTAATATAGAGAGACTTGTAATAAAATCCATCGAAATACTCTCCCATTTGCATTCAGGAATACTAAGCGGCTGAGCAACCCTGATGGCCTTTGGTGTTCTGCTTTCACTTGTTGACAAACGAGGCACTTAGCTACAAAATCTCCAATATCCTTCTTCATACTTGGCCACCAATAGCCTTTTTTTAAGTCTTGATACATCTTGGTTGCTCTAGGATAAACAGTGTATGGTATGTCATGAGCCTCCGTAAGAATTCTCTTCTTTAACTCATTATCTTGAGGAATGCACAAACGACTTCTGAAACGGAGGACACCATCTAACAGATGGAACTTTGGTATCTTACCCTTAAGTACTCGTTGACTTATTTTCTGCACCACTCATCGGCAGCTTGCTTTCCTCTGATTTCTTCCAATCAAGTAGACTGAACCTCTAACTTGGCAATTCTTCCTAGTATGTTACACAATTCTTCTATTAATTCTTTTTGCCTTGTGAGTCGGGACAAGTAAGCTTTTCTACTCAAGGCGTCGACTACTACATTGGCTTTCCTCGGCTGATACTTAATTTCACAGTCATAAACTTTAACCGTCTCTAACCATCTCCTCTGTCTCATATTTAGCTCTCTTTGGGTGAAGAAATACTTCAAGCTTTTATGATCTGTATAAATATTACTCTTTGCTCCATACAAAAAATGCCTCCATATTTTTAGTGCAAAAACTACAGCAGCCAACTCTAGATCATGTGTAGGGTATCTCGTCTCATACTCTTTTAACTGAAGTAAAGCATAGGCCATTACTCTACCCAACTGCATCAATACTGCACCAAGTCCCTGAAATCAGGCATATGCATAAATGTCATGATCTACACCCTCCTATGGTAACACAAGAATAGGAGTTGTGGTCAATCCTCTTTTTAACTCTTGAAAACTTTCTTCACAAGCATTCAACCAAATGAAATGAGTTATCTGTTTGGTGAGAGCTGTAAGCGATTTAGCCAACTGAGCAAACCCTACTACAAACCGCCTATAATAGT
The DNA here is from genome assembly GCF_008641045.1 of Pistacia vera. Classification (NCBI taxonomy): domain Eukaryota; kingdom Viridiplantae; phylum Streptophyta; class Magnoliopsida; order Sapindales; family Anacardiaceae; genus Pistacia; species Pistacia vera. The sequence continues at coordinate 101,927 of NW_022196735.1, read as the reverse complement.
CGGCTAGCCCTAAGAAACTTCTAACTTCCTTTACTGTCTTCGACTTTTGCCATTCCAGAATTGCTTTTACCTTACTTGGATCCACTAATACACCCTCATTTGAGACGGTTGATAATCCGAGAATTACACTGTTTTTATTAAGCTTTTAGGCTGGATTTTAGATACTTCTTAGTTCATTTATGCCTGAATTGCTACTTATTTCTTTACATTTCGTGTTTCAGGTTAAAATGGACATTTTGAGCAAATAATGAGCGAATTGGAGTTTCTAGACTCAGAAGTAAGCGGATCTCAGAATTTGGGAGAGTTCTGAAGCAGAGTGAAGCACTATGAAGCTTGTTCCCATGGGAGAACACCGAAGATTGAAAATTCAAGCAAAGAAGCAAGCAGAAGGCAATTCTGTAATTTCAAAATTCTTCATGGAAGTTCATCGCGGTGAAGTTTGTTCTTCGCCACGACGAAATGATTCACGCACGAGAATCCATTTCACTTCATCGCCGCAGCGAGATTTCTTCTTCGCGCGGCGAAGTCTGCAAATCCCACTTTTTGTAAAATGCACATTTTCATTTTTAGGCAAAGTTTTAGGTTTTTGAGCGAGGTATAAAAGCGAAACTTTACCATTTTGAGAGGGAGTCGTGTTTTGCTTAGTCTAGAGCAGCCTTTTCATCTTCTTAGTTTTAGATTTGACGAATTTGTGTTGAAAAAGTGAGAAGAATTGGGATTAACTCTTGTGGATTTTGCAACTAGGGGAGATCTCTTGTCTTTTCTCTCATTTTATCATGTTGAACTTTGTGTTTATCGTTTTTCTTGCTTATTGTATTGATTTAGCTATGAACTAACCCATTTTGGGTTAGGGTTTTGATATAGTTTGGATTCTCATGGATTAAGCGATTGATTTTTATTATTTTCATATGCTATTGCAATGATTGTAGGGTTATTCTGTTTTTAATGCTATTAATTGATGAACATGATGAGATTGAGAAATGAGTCATGTTAAGCTTCTTGGGTAATCACCATTGTAGTATTAAATGCTAGAGATAGATTTAAGAATCAATGAAATCAATCTAGGATTCTAGGTGCTTAATGATCTTAGAACTATTAATCTTCAATTTGTTGGGTGCGGAAGTTTAATAAGGAAAAGTAAGAAAACATAGCCTGAGAAGGTATGTTTACAATTTAGAGAATTTGATTTACAATCAATGCATGTGAATATGGAAATAGCATAATCTGTAGGTTTAATCCATAGAAGCCGAATGAAATCAAAACCCTACCCGTTGTTTTAAATTGATATTACCTTGTTTTAATCTCGCTTTCATAATTTAGTTTTGAATATTTAGAATTTTTTGTTTTAGTTTTAAGTTTAATTTTCTCCCATTAATCCAAACAATTTCGATTGCTCCAACTTGAAAACAGTAGAAAACTTAGTGCTTAGCAACCAATCCTTGTGGGAACAATACTCACTCATCACTTTATTACTTTGTGCGACTAGTGCACTTGCTATTTATGCGTGTTGTAGTAACAATGCATCAAGTTTTTGGCGCCGTTGTCGGGGATTGAGTTTTGTGTTAACATTAAAATTTTCTTGTGTTAGCTAGATTGGAATGTTATTTTTACTTAATTGTTGTTATTTAATTTTCGTTAGTCTTTTAGGTTGGTGTGATCTCACTCTTTCTATTTTTCTGTGTAGTTTATGCGAAGAGCAAGACGTCAGCCAGTGGTTCCTATTGATCCTGAGATTGAAAGAACCACCAGAAGACTAAACAGAGAGAGAAGAGAACGAGAAGCCAGAGTTGAACCAGAAGTCATAGTTGTAGAGATGGCAGAGAATAGAACACTAAGGAAATTCTTAGTTCCCACAGTTGAAAGCAGTGGGTCAAGTATTACTAGACCAGCGGTATAAGCCAACAACTTCGAGATAAAGCTGGCAATCATCCAGATGATCCAACAGTCGGTTTAGTTCAGGGGTGATTTGAAGGAAGATCCGAATCTACACATTGCAAATTTTTTGGAAATTTGTGATACGTTCAAGTCAAACAGAGTGTCAGATGATGAAATCAGATTGAGACTATTCCTATTTTCATTGAAGGATGAAGCTAAGGGATGGTTACTGGCAGTACCATCAGGAACAATCACCACATGGAATGATTTAGCACAGAAGTTCCTGACCAAATTCTTTCCTCCAGCAAAGTCGGGAAAGTTGAGAAATGATATCACGTCATTCACTCAAGAAGAGTCAGAATCATTGTATGAGGCTTGGGAGAGATACAAAGAATTATTAAGAAGGTGTCCACATCATGGGTTGCCTGTTTGGATGCAAGTCTAAACATTTTATAATGGATTAATGGTGAATGTGCAAACTATGGTGGATGCAGCCTCGAGAGGAGCACTACAGAATAAGACTCCGGAAGAAGCTCACGAGTTGCTTGAGGTTCTGGCAAGCAACAATTATCAAAGACCTAATGAGAGGGTACAACCAAAGAAATTTATTGGTCTTCATGAAGTTGATGCATATACAGCCATTTCAGCCCAACTAACAGCACTTTAGAAACAGTTGGGAAGTATGCAGGTAAATTCCATTCAAGCTCCTCAACTAACTTGTGATTTTTGTGCAGATAATCACGTGAGCAGTGACTCAAGTAGGGAACACATTTGCCTCAGCATTGTCATCATCGGAGCAAGTTAACTACTTGGCTGGAAGTTAAAGGCAACCGAACAATCAGTACTCCAACACATATAATCCTAGTTGGAGGAATCACCCGAACCTGTCTTGGGGCAATCAAAACCAACAGAATCAGCAAAACAATCAATGGAATCAACGAGCATTTCCAAACAACCAAACAGGGGTGAACAACCAACAAGGAGACCCAAGAGTGACAAAACTGGAGGACATGTTTGGGAAATTTATGCAAGAGACTATAGGTTTTATGAATAAGACAAGAACTAATTTCAAAAATCAAGGGGCGTCCATTCGAAACTTGGAGGTACAATGGGGCAGTTAGCTAAAAAGCTAAATGAGAGAGCACAGGGGTCTTTACCGAGCAACACAGTGACTAACCCACAAGAGCAAGTGAACGTAATAACCTTGAAAAGTGGGACAGTCTTGGAAGAGGTGGAACAATCAAGGAAAGAGAAAACCCCATCAAGGAAAAATGAAGAATCTGATGAGGAAGTTGATGAAGAAATCATTGCTGAAGAGAAACCACCTAGTCCTAGGGAGGATGAGCAGAAGCGGGAAGAGAGGCAAAAGAGAAGGAAAGAGAAATTGCCATTTCCCGAGATACCACTAGAATTGGCACATCACACTCTGATGAGAATACAAAATGTCATATTTACCCCCCTTAATGTCTAGTCTTTTATACTTAATTTTTGCCTAAATGTCCTCATTATTATTCTATTTTGATTTAGGATGCAAATGGAGGTGTTAAATGCAAAACGGAACTAATTAGGTGAATTCGGACAGTTTTGACATCGCTTCGTAATCTGGGCATAACTCTCACATTAGAGCTCTGATTGAGACGATTCAAAATTCTTGGAACTAGAAGAAAAATATATACAACTTTCATGTTTTGAGTTTGGAGAGATACTCGCTGCATCAAGGTTATAATCGGGCTTGAATTTGATGAACCTGCACTATTGAAGTTCTAGAACATTCCGCCTTATCATGCAATTCAAATGGGTAGATTTTTACAAGAAGTTTTAAAGACCTATTGCACGCAAGTTATATCTGGACACACCATTTTCCTATTTTATTTTAGGACTTTATTATTTTATTTTCAATTAATTAGAATCAGATTAGGGTAAATGTTATTTTAGGATATTAGAATATTTTGAGGAGATTTAGTAGAATTCAAATACTTCAATTTGAATGGGATATGTTTAAAAGGGGAGAGAGATCAGATTGAGAGATATCACACACGTCTCTCCCTTTGATCTTCTACAAATTTTCCTTTGAATTTTCATGATGGCCATGAGTGGCTAATTTTTATAACTTGGTTGAAGGAAACAAGACCTCGGAATCAATAAACTGTGAGATCAATCTGGTTTTTTTTTCTTTAAGTGTTCAATTTATGTTTGAGTATTGGAAGTTCTACTATGCATATTTTCATGATTGTTGCGTTTAATTACTAGGAGGCCTACTAGTTTACTAATTGTTACAATCTACTGCTAAGTTAGATATCAAATCCTTAATTGTTTGATCCCTCTAACTTGTGAAGTAATCAGGGTTTAAGAATTTGCTGTGTTAGGAGTTACTAAGTCTTAAGAAGAACATTTGACTGAATCAAATGCAACCGCTTGAGTTTGTGTTGTTTAGCTTCATCGATCTCTCTAGGTCTTAAGGCTGCCACTAGATTAAATCTTTAGCGCTTGTCTAGCGTTGTTTAGTAGTAAGGTTAATTAGATCGCTTGTTTCTTAATTAATTACAACTAAGGAGAGATAGGAAAATAGTTCCAACGGTGAATATTCAGGGTATGAATTGATTTATTTTTGTATTGATGATCAGTTGTAAGATTCCGATGATGGATGTTGACCTAGGCCAAGTTTCGTTATTTGATTGATTTCGATAGTTTAATTTGAATTGTTTTTCCTGAAATTATTTATGTTTTACTCAAAACCCCCCAGCCTTGTTTACGTAACATTAAACTCGGCTAGACACTCTTCATGGGAACGATCCCTACTCACACTACTATGTGTATTTTTTAGGGTTTTAATTCTGGGTGCCTACGACAAAACTCCACACTCCACCCGTGCCTTTTCCTCATAGGCTCATAAAAGAAAAACAAGATAAGCAGTTCATTAAATTTCTTGATATATTTAAAAAATTGCATATTAACATTCCTTTTGTGGATGCATTGCAATAGATTCCGAGCTACGTGAAATTTCTCAATGAGATCTTATCAAACAAAAGGAAGTTAGAGGATAAGGAAACAGTGATGCTTACGGAGGAGTGTAGTGCCATTCTCTAGAAGAAGCTACCCCTGAAACTCAAAGATCCAGGGAGTTTTACTATTCCTTGCATTGTAAGAGATATTACTTTTCATTGAGTTTTATATGATTTAGGTGCAAGCATAAGTCTTATGTTTTTTTTTTTTTTTTCTGTTTTCAGGAAATTAGGAATTGGTGAAGTGAAGCCAACAACCATATGCTTGTAGCTTGCAGATAGATCCATAAAGCATCCTAGGGGCATCGTTGAAGATGTGCTGGTCAAGGTGGACAAATTTATTTTTCCAGCAGATTTCTTTGTGTTGGATATGGAAGAAGATAAGGAGATTCCTCTCATCCTGGGACGACCATTCCTGGCAACCAGAAGAGCGTTAATTGATGTTCAAGAGGGGAAGTTGATCATGAGGATGCAATATGGGAAAGTGACATTCAATGTCCTTGAATCTCTGAAAGCTCCACCAAAGCGAGAGTCATGTTTCAAAATTGATTCGGTGGGCAGTCCGCAATTGAAACTTCCTAACTTAATGATCCTCATTTGTCAATTAAAGGATGCATGGTCAAGTCAAGGCGAACCAATGAGGAAGACCACAACCCAGAGAGCTTTACATCAAAAACATTCAAACACACTGAAATAAAAAAATAGAAGAACACAAATTTAAAACACTTGGGTTGCCTCCTAAGAAGCGCTTGTTTATAGTTGGTAAGCTCGACTCTCTCAATTTTTCACGTCGGAATGTCAAGCCGTATTGCGATGGATTTGCAACTCATCACCCCATCAATTTATGGCTTCAATCTCTGTCCATTGATTGTAAAAGTGTCATTCTCTTCATGTGTAACTTCCACTGCTTCGGATGAGTGAATTCTTGTAATCGTGAATGGTCCGGACCATCTAGACTTAAGTTTTCCGGGGAATATCCTAAGTCTAGAATTGAACAACAACACTTTTTGCCCCACTTCAAAATTCTTCTTCCTGATATGCTTGTCATGCCACCTTTTTGTCTTTTCCTTGTAAATTCGAGCATTTTCATATGCTTCGAGACGGAACTCATCGAGTTCGTTCAAAGTCAGCATCCTTTCCTCCCTAGCAGCTCTTAAATCCATATTTACCTGTTTGACCGCCCAGTATGCTTTATGCTCAAGTTTCACCGGTAAGTGACATGCTTTCCCATAAACCATCCTAAAGGAGGACATACCAATCGGATTCTTAAATGTAGTTCGGTAGGCCCATAATGCATCATCCAATTTCTGTGACCAATCCTTCCTAGATGCATTAACTTTCTTTTCTAAAATGCCTTTAAGCTCTCTATTAGACAGTTCCACTTGCCTGCTCGTTTTTGGATGGTAAGGCGTTGCAACTCTACGTGTCACTCCATTTTTACCCAATAGTGCATCCAATTGCCTATTGCAAAAGTGGGAACCTCCATCACTAATAATTGCCCGTGGTACCCCAAACCTTGAGAAAATATGTTTTCTCACAAAGTTAATCACTACCCTAGAATCATTAGTCGGCAATGCAACTGCTTCAACCCACTTTGACATGTAATCCACCGCTACCAAGATATATGTGTTCCCAAAAGAATTTGGGAAGGGACCCATGAAATCAATCCCCCACACATCAAAAAGCTCAACCACCAGGATGTTGTTCAACGACATCTCATCTCTTTTTGAAATATTACCATCCATTGACACTGGTCGCACTCCTGAATCATCCGGAAAGAATCCTTAAAGAGGGTTGACCAATAAAACCCCGATTGTAGAACCTTGTCTGCTGTCCTAGTTCCTCCAAAATGGCCACCTACTTCCTTCTCGTGATAATGCCGTAGAATGCTTTTCATCTCCTCCTCTGGGACACATCTCCGTATCACTTGGTCAGCACAATGTCTGTATAGAAATGGCTCTTCCCAAAAGTAGTACTTCAAATCTGAGAAGAAATTTCTCTTTGGTTGGAACGTCATACCACTTGGGAGCACCCTTGATGACAAATAATTTGCAAAATCTGCATACCACGGTGCTTCATCCACTCTTATCAACTTCTCATCCGAAAAGGTTTCTCCGATTGGGATTTCCTCAACATTTCCCTGAAGTGGTCTCTCAATTCTCGACAAGTGATTTGCCACCACATTTTTTGACCCCTTCTTATCGCGAATTTCTAACTCAAACTCTTGAAGCAATAGGATCCATCTTTTGAGCCGAGGTTTCGCTTCTTGCTTTGCCAATAGGTGCCTAAGTGCTGAATGGTGCGTGTAGACGATCACCTTTACACCTAACAAATACAAACGGAACTTGTCAAAAGCAAAAACCACAGCCAACAATTCTTTTTCAGTGGTGTTGTAATTCAATTGTGCATTAGTGAGTGTTTTGCTAGCATATTGAATTACATGCAACACTTTGTTTTTCCTCTGTCCTAACACTACCCCTAAAGCAAAATCACTAGTATCACACATTAATTCAAATGGCAGTCCCCAATCGAGAACTGCAATAATAGGTGCAGATACTAATAATTTTTTAAGAGTTAGAAAGGCATGCATGCATTCATCATTAAAATCAAACAAAACATCTTTATTCAATAAATTGCAAAGGGTTTAGAAATCTTAGAAAAATCCTTGATGAATCGTCTGTAAAACCCAGCATTCCCCAAGAAACTTCAGACCACTTTGACATTCGATGGTGGTGGCAGCTTCTTTATCACTTCAGTCTTTGCTCGATCAACTTCTATTCCATCCTTTGAAATCCTATGACCAAGCACTATTCCCTCCTGGACCATGAAATGACACTTCTCCCAATTGAGCACCAGGTTTGTCTCTTTACATCGCTACAAAACAAGAGAAAGATTTGTTAGACAACTATCAAAAGATGAACCAAAAACTGAGAAGTCATCCATGAAGACTTCTATGAACCGTTCCACCATGTCTCCAAAGATCGACATCATGCATCTCTGGAATGTTGCTGGTGCATTACACAACCCAAAAGGCATTCTTCGGTAAGCAAAGGTGCCATAGGGGCAAGTAAAGGTCGTTTTCTCTTGATCCTCAGGAGCAATGGCAATCTGGTTGTATCCTGAATACCCATCCAAGAAACAATAATAAACATGTCCTGCCAACCTCTCCAACATCTGATCAATGAAAGGTAGTGGAAATGATCCTTCCTTGTCGCCTCATTCAATTTTCGGTAATCAATGGACACTCTCCAGCCCGTCACTGTCCTAGTTGGTATCAATTCAGTACTCTCATTCCTTACTACCGTGATACCTCCCTTTTTCAGAACCACTTGTACCGGGCTCACCCATGGACTGTCGGAAATAGGATAGATAATCCCTGCATCTAAGAGTTTCACCACCTCCTTCATCGAAGGATTCAATCTTCGTTGTGGTTGCACCCTAGGCTTAATATCATCCTCCATGAGTATCTTATGCATGCAAAATGATGGCAAGATGCCTCTAATGTCCGAAATCGTCCATCCAATTGCTAGTCTATGTTCCCTTAACACCCTAATCAACCACTCTTCCTCCAATTTACTCAATCCTGAACTAATGATCACTGGGAAGGTTTCTGAGTCCCCAAGATATACATATTTGAGGTGGGAAGGTAAAGGTTTCAACTCAAGCTTTGGAGGTTCTCCATTTTTTTCCTTTTCCTTCTCTTTTTCAAAATCAAACTCCTCAAATTCTAAATCTTGACTCTCATCAATCAGTTGAAGTACTTCTAACAACCTAGCACATTCATTACTTGCCGAATCATTTACCTCTACTATTTTGGATTTGGCTACACACACTTCTAGAGGTAATTGTGCGGTGTTTTCTTCAATAGATTCTACCACCAATTTATCCACCACATCGACACTAAAACACGAATCTGATTCGAATGGAAACTTTATCTCTTTAAAGACATTGAAAGTTACTGTTTCATCTTGAACTCTCAACAGTAACTTTCCTTCTTGCACATCTATTAGTGCTCTCCCCGTGGCCAAGAATGGTCGGCCCAAAATGAGAGGAATTTCCTTATCCTCTTCCATATCCAGAACCACAAAATCAGCTGGAAAAATTATCTTATCCACCTTCACCAACACATCTTCCACTATCCCTCTCGGATGTTTTATGGACCTATCTGCTAGTTGCAACGACATGGTCGTTGGCTTCAGTTCACAGAGAAGGGCATTAAATTAATACTAGCACCTAAATCACATAAAACACGATCAAACATAATATCTCCTATGATGCAAGGAATAGTAAAACTCTCTGGATCTTTGAGCTTCGAGGGTAACTTCTTATGGAGAATGACACTGCACTCCTCCGTAAGCATCATCGTTTCCTCATCTTTTAACTTCCTTTTGTTCAATAGGATTTCCTTAAGGAACTTCGCGTAGCTCGGCATCTGCTGCAATGCATCTACAAAAGGAATGTTAATATGCAATTTTTTAAAAATTTCAATAAATTTTGAAAACTGCTTATCCTGATTCTTTTTCTTCAGTCTCTGAGGAAAAGGCACGGGTGGAGTGTGATGTGCCAACTCTGGTGGTATCTCGAGGAATGGTAATTTCTCCTTCTTCTTTTGCCTTTCATCTTTCTTCTTATTCTCTTCCTCCAAACCGCTTGGTTCCTCATCAACTACAATCTCTTCATCAACTTCCTCTTCAGATTCTTCCTTTTCAGATTCTTTCTTTCTAGCTTGTTCAACCTCTTCCAAAACTGTCCCACTCCTCAAAATTATGGCATTTGCTTGCTCACGTGGGTTAATCATTGTATTGCTTGGTAAGGAACCCTACGGTCTCTCATTTAGCTTCTCGACCAATTGGCCTATCTGTACCTCAAGATTCCAAATGGACGCCCCTTGATTTCTGAAATTCATCCTTGTCTCATTCATAAATCTTGTGGTCTCCTGCATAAATTTCCCAAACATGTCCTCCAACTTTGTCACTCTTGGATCTCCCAGTTGATTATTCACCCCTGGTTTGTTATTCGGCAAAGTCCTTTGGTTCCATTGATTATTTTGCTGGTTCTGATTGCCCCAAGCCAGATTTGGATGATTTCTCCACCCCGAATTGTATGTGTTGGAGTACGGGTTGTTTGGTTGCCTCTGATTTCCTATCAAGTAGTTCACTTGCTCCGATGATGAAGATGACGAAGCAAATGTGTTCCCCACTTGACACTCGCTACTCACATGGTTTCCTACACAAAAATCACAAGTTAGTTGAGGTGCTTGAATAGAGTTTACCTGCATACTTCCCAATTGTTTCTAAAGTGCCGTGAGTTGGGCTGAGATGGCTGTGAAGGCATCAACTTCATGAAGACTCATAGATTTTCTTGGTATTGCTCTCTCATTTGGTCTTTGATAGTTTTTGCTTGCCAAAAACTCAAGCAACTCATAAGCCTCCTCTAGTGTCTTATTCTGCAAAGCTCCTCTCGATGCTGCATCCACCATGGTTTGCACGTTACCCATCGATCCATTGTAGAAAGTTTGGACTTGAAGCCAAACTGGCAACCCATGGTGTGGACATTTGCTCATCAATTCCTTGTACCTCTCCCAAGCCTTATACAATGACTCGGATTCATCTTGTAGAAATGATGTGATATCATTTCTCAGTTTTGCTAATTTTGCTGGAGGAAAAAACTTGGTCAGAGACTTCTATGCTAGATCATTCCAAGTTGTAATAGTCCATGCTGGTAGTGCCATTAACCAACCCTTAGCTTTATCCCCCAATGAGAATGGGAATAACCTCAACCTAATGGCATCATTTGACACTCCGTTCGACTTGAAGGTGTCACAAATTTCCAAGTTCGCAATATGGTGATTCAGATCTTCCTTCAAATCACCATTAAACCGTACCGATTGCTGGATCATCTAAATGATTGCCGGCTTAATCTCAAAGTTGTTGGCTTGGACCATAGGCCTAGTAATACTCGACCCACTGCCATTAACCATGGGAACTGAGAATTCCCTTAGTGTCCTGTTTTCTGGTTTTGCCATTTCAACAACTATTTCTTCTGTTTCAACCACTAAATCCTCTCTTTCTCTTCTCTCTAAGTCGTCTGGCGGTTCTCTCAATCTCAAGATCAACAGGAACCATTGGCTGACGTCTTGCTCTTCGCATAAACTCCATAGAATTAACGAAAGAAAGTGAAATCACAAACCATCTGAAAATTGAAAACAAAAATTAACACTTCAATCTAGCTAACTATGGAAAAACTCAATGTTAACTTAAAACTCAATCCCCGGCAGCATCGCCAAAAACTTGATGCGCATTTCCTACAACATTCAATATGTAGCAAGTATACTAGTCGTACAAGTAATAGAGTGATGAGTGAGTATGGTTCCCACGAGGATTGTTGCTAAGCACTAAGTTTTCTACCGTTTTCAAGTTGAAGCAATCGAATTCTTTTGGATTAAAGGGAGCAGTTTAAACTATAACTAAAACAAAATTTTACTAAACTAAAATTAAACTATGAAGCTAGATTTAAGACAGGACAAAATCAATTCAAACAAACGGGTAGGGTTTTGACTTCATTCAGACTCTATGGGTTAAACCTAAAGAATTAAACTAAAATCATAGTCACATGCATTGATTGTAAATCGAACTCTCTAAGGTGTCCAACATACCTTATAAGGCTATGTTATCCTAATCTTCCATATTAACCTTCCGCACCCAACAAATTGAAAGTTAATAAATCTAAGCTCATTAAGCACAAGAATCCTAGATTGATTTCATTGGTTCTTAAATCTATCTCTAGCATCCAATAATACAATGGTGATTACCCAATAAGCTTAACACGAATTATCTCTCAATCTCATCATGTTCATCACATACAAACAATAAATACAGAATAATCACACAATCAAAGAAAAATCATATGAAATTAATAATCATCAACTTTCTACCCCATTAGAATCTGAACTACATCAAAACCCTAACCCTAAAAAGGTTAGTTCAATCAAATAATTAAAAGAAACGGAAAACTCCAAGTTCAACATCATGGAAACAAGAGAAAAGGAAAAGAATCTTCCCAATTGATGAATCCACTGATTTCACCTCGAATCTTCACACTTTGTTAATCCAAAATCACTCAAAATCAATCTAAGAAAATGTAAAAACTGCTGTCTATCTCTCCACAAATGCCCTCAACAAAAAGACTAAGTATTTCTTTTATACCTCGCCCAAAATCTTACAAGTTAGCCTAAAAACGAAACTGTGCATTTTACAAAAAGTGGAGTACACAAACTTTGCCGCGGCGAAGAAGGATTCTTGCCGCGGTGACAAAGGAGCTGAATCTAATGCGTCACTGGCCCACTTTGCCGCGGCGAAGCTTCTTGAAGGATTCTGAAATTCCAGAATTGCCCTCCGTTTGCTTCTGAGTCCAAAAACTCCAAATCTGCCTTTATTCGCTCAAAATTTCCATTTTAACCTGAAACAAAAAATGTAAGGAATTAAGTATCATTCAGGCAAAAATAGACTAAGAAGTATCTAAAATCTGGCCTAAAAGCTTGAATCGAATAGCATAATCCTCGGATTATCAAAAGCAAGGGTTTGAAATGGGCTAGATGGGGTCTCAGTCCACTAGGAAAGCCAACGGGCTTTCCCGAGTTAATAGTGAGGGCTATTAACTTGAGGAAAATAGTGGGAGTGATTATTTAATAGAAGGCCTTATTAAATAATAATAATAATAAACATTGTAATAACGGTTACTTATTCTGTACTTGTAGATTCATTCAAAATTGAGCAAAATGATCCCAACATCACTATGACAAATCATCGAACTGGGAGAGAAATGGAATGGTGAGAATTTCGTTGATTGGTATAGAAGTATTAATAATATACTTCTGTAATGACTGCTTTACATGAGGATACTTGTAGAAATATATCAAGTAGAATATATGTATAGTAGCAAAAGTAAATGGGCCCAAAGTTTTCTTTTATTACATATAAACATTATTTATACAAAACAGAGTATCATTTACAAAAAGGTATTAAAACAGTGGACAGTGTAGCTATTACTCTTCGCTTGCCAACGCCCATCCAACCACGTTCTCACCTAGATCCTGCAACCACAAAGAAAAACAATGGGGTGAGCACGAAATAATGCTCAGTAAGTAAATCCTCTACTCGACTGTCCCCATAACTCTCTCTCTAATTCTTTCCTTACAGTACTCATCTTTCACACAGCTTTCTCTACTTAACTGCTGCTGTATGTCACGGCCTTATCTTACCGGAGGCACGGCTGGGTGGAGTTCACATAGCACCATCCCACTCTTCGTGACTTCGTGACTTTCAGGTGGAGATCACAAAGCACCAACCCACTTTTCACAACTTCCGGGTGGAGATCACAAAGCACCAACCCATTCTCATACCTATCAGGTGGAGATCACAAAGCACCAACCCGTTCTGATACCTATCGGGTGGAGATCACAAAGCACCAACCCGTTCTTAGTGCTTTTCTTGTTCTCTCTACTCTTAGAGTAGTGCATTCACACAGTTCTCTACTCTTTCTCAAACTAGATTCATAGTGTAGCTTAATGCTTAGAGTAGGTTAGTCACAAAGTTCTCTACTCTTTCTCAAGCTACTTCTCAAATGCACAATTAATGCATATGGATGATTCATGCTCATTAATGCACTTAGGAAATGCCAATATGCAATGTTGCAGTAAGTAAGGTTCATAACTCATTCTCATGCTTCTCTTAGGCATTTCATCAAACAACTCATGTGCATCTAACAACTCTTCTCTAACTACAACTCTATTTCTCTTTTTAACCATCCAAAAATGGGAATAAACTCCCTTCCATGGGCATAACCCCAATCATAGAGGAACACTCCCAAAATATATACTCAATCTCATCTAACTTCATCTCAACTCATCACACATCAACACTTCTTATAAAGAAAATATACCCAACAACACAACATGAATACTCATTCTCAACTTATTTTCTCAACAAGTAGACATATATCTCTACTCAATTTCTCAATAACATACATATAACATGCATACATCATTTCTACTAAATCTCTACTCAAGAGAATTCTCAAATCTCAACTTAGGTTGGGATTTACTTACCTTGTAATGGAGAACTCTCACTAGTAATTTCTTTTCCTTTGATTGCTTGACTTTTCTCTTCCCTTTAAACAATAAAACCATACAACTTTAATATACAAATATACACAAAACCTCACATCCAAAGCAAGAATCCTTACCTTAGGATGCCTTAGCTTGATTTTCTACACCAATCACTCCAAAAAGCCCTCTAAAAATCCTTGAACTAATGAAAGAGGAGTTGAGAGGAAGTAGGAAAGGAGAATGGCGGTGGAGAAGAAGAATGAAAGGTTTGCAATGACTTAAATCCTTTTAACTTAACTTATGGGCAAGCATTCCATATTGCCCTTACTCTTCCTTGGGAATTCCATCTATATCCTTTAAGTCATTACAATCACACTCCCACACCAACATATTTTCCATGAAATTTCCTTACATTTTACTCCCCACTTTTCCCACTAATTAGGGGTAGGATGGTCAAATTGCCCTTAGGGAAGAAAATATCTAAACTTCTATAAATTTCTCAGCCGACCCATTGCCGTGGCGAAGACAATTCCATCGCCGCGGCGAAACACTCCAGCAGCTCACCGCGGGCTAAAACACCACTTCGCCGCGGCGAAGCCTGTAACCCCAAAATTTCGCCAATTCTTCATAATTTCCAGGGCAAACACTTAACCAAACCACTACCTCCATTTAGCTAAGGGCCAACCAAACAATATTAATAATAAACCGACTCAAATAAGAGCAAAATAAGAAACATTAGCTACATACCTCAAGTGGGGCATTACAACTTCAGTCAAGCGATAGATTATACACCATTAAGTAGGCTTTGTCACCAGAGCCTGCTGATAGTTCTATCCATGAGACTGGGTATGTATATGTGAAGCATACACATGATGCAAAAGCAGAAATGACTAGATATATTGTGCTTGCATCAATGACACCATTATTGCGATAATAGTGCCAGAAAATGGATTTGGCTTCTATTCTTCATTTTCTTTAAAGAAATGAGAAGCATATGGTGTCTTGATCGTTATTCAGATTAGGATGGAAGAAGGTACCAAATTGGTGATCATATACTCAAGTTAACCGAGTATATGAACTGTAACGCCCATATTGAGGTACATAACTTATTTATGCTTTACTACCCTTATTTTTGCTTATTTCAAGGTGAAAGATTGAGAAAATTAGAATTTGTAAACTTCATCATGGCAAAGGAGTTTTGCTGCCGTGACATTGTATGCATTGCCCAAATCGTGTTCTTAGAATTGCAGTCTTTGCCGCGACAAGGAAAGAAGTTCGCCGCAACAATGTATGCTTTGGAATTTCTCGCTGAGGCGAAGAAAAAGCTTCGCCAGGGCAAAGAACTTGTTGGAATTTTTGAGAAAATTCTAGAAAACTTCCTTAAGGGGAAATTGGTCAGTCCACCCATAATTAGTTGAAAATGTGGGGAGTGAAAAGTAGAAGAATTTCATGGAGAATGCAATGGCTATGAGGGTATTTTTGTAATTGAATAAAGGGCAAAGATGGAATTTCATAGAAAGTATAAGGGCAAAATGGGAAAGTATAAGTAATAAATGAGATATTAAGGGTTCAAGAATTGAAACCCTACCATTCTCTACTCCCTCACACGCCACTTTCATCCCCAAATTCTCTCAATTTCTTCATCAAATTTCCAAGGCAATTTAGAGGATTTTTGGTTGGATTTTGGTAGAATTTCAATCCTAAGCATCCAAAAGTAAGAATTCTTTCAATAAGATGTGAGATTAATTTTTAAAGTGTTGAATTCTTATAGTTTATATGCTTAGGGTTTAAGAAGAAGAGGAAGTCTACCAAGGAGAGAGATTCTAATGTGGAACTACTCAAGTTCAAGGTAAGTAAATCCAACCTAAGTCATGATTTGGGCAAGAATTGTGCAAGGAATTGTGTAGAGAAATTTTGATATACATTTATGTACTTTAATGTTGAGAATTGTTGATGAAATTGATGTTGAGTGTTGGTTAGAACTCTACCATGAGAAGTAGTGTTTAGTTTGAGATGAATTGGTGGAAGTTTGAAGAAGTTATGAAAGAGTTGGAATAGAATTTTGAAGTGTGAATTTCCTGGCCAGGTTTGAGGTTGATTGTAGAGAATTGTGCTCCAAATTTTGGTATCTAGAAAAAGAGATAGAAGTGTAGCTAATCTAGTGATTGTTTGTGCATACCACTTGTTTGATGGAATTTCAAAGTGAAGTGCATGTATGGTTATGATAGTATATTATCTTGAGAAGAGTGTGTAGATGGTAGAGAAAGTAGAGAATGACATGTCTACATGCCATATTGCATTCATGCATTTAAACATTTGAATTTAAAAGAATAACAAGAAAAGCCCATCTACATGCATACATGCATATAAGCACTAAAGAACAAAGAGAAAGAAAGAAAAGCACTAAAGAACAAAGAGAAAGAAAGAAAAGTACTAAAGAAAAGAAAAGAAATTGAATACTAATTTCTAAAAGAAAGATAAGAGAAAAGAAGGTTGTTGCGATGGGGAACCCTTGAGTGACAAGAAGAAGAATATTCCCACATGCACGTCGCCTTTAGTGAGCAGCCTAAGAATAAGAAAAAGAATTTGTACAATCCGTAAGAGTGCATGTGGATAAGGACTGTACCCAGAAGAATATACCTACATGCACACCACCTTCAGTGAGTGGCCTAAGAATAAGAAGAAGAATTTGTACAGTCTGTAAGAGTGCATGTAGATGAGGACTGTACTCACTCACACGGCCAGGGTTTCGAATCCATGCCTCAATTGAGTCCGATCGACAAATAAGAAGAAAGAAAAGAAAGAAAGAATAGAAAAGAAGAAAGAAGAACAAATAGAAAGAAAGAATAGAAAAGAAGAAAGAAAAGAAAGAAAGAACATAAAGAAAGAATAGAAAACAAGAAAACAAGAAAAGAAAAGAAAGAAAAAATAAAAAAGATGAAAGAAAAAATAGAACAGAAGAAAGAATGAAACAAATAGAAAGAAAAGAGAGAATAGAAAGAAAAGAAAGAAAAGAAAGAACAGAAAGAAAGAAAGAAAGCACAGAAAAAAAGAGAGAGAGAAAACAGAAAAAAATGAATCTTTTATGCATTTGTGCATATGCATTATGCCATTTCCATTATTCAGAATTAGTTTCTCTGTTTGAGCTTACATGTTAGTAAGTGAGAAACAAGAATAAAGAAAGGATAGAGAAAGAACAGAGAAAGGATAGAGAAAGAATAGAGAAAGAATAGAAAAAGGATAGAAAAAGAATAGAGGAAGAATAGAGAAAGAATAAAGAAAGAATAGAGAAAGAATAGAGAAGAACAGAGAATTGTGATGTAAGGAAAGAAATTCAGAATATGAGTAACGGGGAGAGAGAAGGGTATCATAACGGATTTACTTACTGAGCAATTAGTGCTCACTCCATGGATTTCTCTGTTTTTGTAGGAAATAGGTGAGAAGCTGTCGGATGGAACGTCGAGAAGCAGAGGGGAATGGAACTACTATCCACCGTATTTTGAGATTATGTATATGATATTTTTGTTATTGTAAAAAATTTAGTATATAAAAGTAAAGAAAATTTTTGGGCCCACTATTTTGTACTTAAATACATATATATTTTCTATGGTATATTTAGTGACTTCATATTATATTTCTCAAAGTATACTAGCTAGAAAGAATTATTACATGAACAGGCTTGAGATTTTGGGATGGAGACTTAATGAGGGTTCAGCGATAGACCTAATATTACAGTCTTTGCCAGATTTTTACTCTCAACTTGTCTATGACTTCATTGAGGATGATAAGAAGAATACATTTTCTGAGCTTCTGGATATGTTGAAGGCTACTGAGTCAAGCATGAAAATATCAAAAATGTTGACGTTGGTTAAAGCCAGCTCAAGTGAGAAGGAAATGGCTCAGAAGTCATTGGAAAGAAATGTAGCAGATAGGTTGGGTGTTTGTCCTCACTGTGGGAATCCCAACCACTGGAGAAAACATTGCAATGCCTTCCTAGCAAAAAGGAAGAAGAATATTACTTCTTCATCAGGTACGTTCTTGAGATTAACTTCCACCGTCAACATCTTGGATCATTGACACAAGATGTGGTACTCACATTTGACTAATGCGCAGGGACTATGGCATAGTAGATTACTCACCGAGGGAGAGGTGGACCTATCAGTTGGAAATGAAGCACGTGTTGTTGCATTTGCTGTAGGATCTTATCATCTGATTTTGCCTATGGGCTTGTTTCTTGGAACTTGTTGATTATTATGATATTTCTTCAGTTTCTAGAAATTATATTTTTGTGTTCACATAGGACAAATGAGAATATTACTTTACTAATGGATTGTTGTCCTTGAGTGTAAATAATATTCTTTGTGGAACTGTTTCATAATAATATGTTCTTAAGATAGACAATAAGGATAATCTCAAAATGACAACTATGACAACTGAGGCAAGTTGAGTTAAACATACCAGAAGGAATGTAGGATAGTATTAAAACTAGCCTCTCCGTGTCATAATCCTAGGATCATACTGTTTTATTTATGCTTTTTGGCTGGATTTTGGATACTTTTTCATAAGTTTGTGCCTGAATTGCAACTTAATTTCATATATTTTACGATTAGGCCAAAACGTGCAGTTAGAGCAAACACTGAGCGGAATTGAGTTTCTAGACCCAGAATTAAGCGAATTTCAGGAATTGGGAAAGTTCTAATGCAGATTCGAAGCATTATGAAGCTTGTTCCTATTGGAGATCACTAAGATTGAAGATTCAAGCAAAGAAGCAAGCGGAGGGCAGTTTCATAATTTCATAATAGTTCAAAAAAGTTCACCACGGTGAAGTTTATTCTTCACCGCGATGATAAAGTATAGGGTCAGATAGTGAAATTAAATCCAACTCGATGTCGCGGCGAAGTTTATTCTTCGCCACGATGAAAACGGCAATTTTAAATTTATTAAAACTGTGCATTTTAATTGAATGGGATGAGTCTTAGGGTTTAGGGGTCGACTATTTAAGAGAGACTTAGTTATTTTGTAAAGGGTTCGACATTGTTTGGAGCAAAAGGAGAGAAATTGATGATTGGAAGCCTTTTGGGTTCATCAAATAGGGAAGATTTACTCTCTTTTCGTTATTCCATCATGTTAAACTCTGTTTTTACAGCTTTTATTTTGATTTGCTTTATTTTTAGTATGAACTAACTCACTTTTGGGTTAGGGTTTTGATGTAATTGGGATTTTAATGTCTAATCAATAAATTGATGTTGCTTTCATATTCTATTGCTTGGATTGTGTATTTATTCTTGTTCTAATTGAAAATTAATTTTTGAGCATGATGAGATTGAGAAGTGGATCATGCATTAGCCTCTTAGAGTAAATACCATTGATTGATTGAATGCTAGAGATAGGTTTGAAGATCCATGAAATCAATTTAGGATTCCACTTAGCTTAACGGACTTAAAACCATTAACCTTCATTTTGTTGGGTGCGGAAGTTTAATAGGGATAAGTAGGAAAAAATAGCCTGAGAAGGAATGTTTTACAGGTTAGGGTGTCCGATTTATAATCCTTGCATGTGAACTTGGAAGCAACAGAAATTGTAGATTAAATCATAAAATCCTAGTGAAGTCAAAACCCTAACTGCTTTGTCTTAATTGATATTTTCTTGAATTGATATTGCTTTCATTAGTTAGATTTTAACTTACATTGTGAGTTTTGTTTTAGCTTCAGCTTAATTGTCTCCCGCAAATCCAACCATTTTTTGTTTGCTCAAATTTGATACAAATTAGGAAAATTAGTACTTGACACGCAATCCTCGTGGGAACGATACTTTACTCATCATTCTATTGCTTGTTGCGACTAGTGCACTTGCTACATATTGCATATTGTAAAATCAATGAATCAAGTTTTTGGCACCGTTGCCAGGGATTGATTTTGTGTTCATATTGAATTTTTCTTGTTTTAGCTAGATTGGAGTTTAATTTTAGTTTTAATTGTTTTCTAGTTTAATTGTGTTGTTTCTTTTTTGTTAGCTTGTGATCTCACGCTCTCTTTCTATCAGTGTAGTTTATGCGAAGAGCTAGACGTCATCTAGTGGTTCCTATTGATCTGGAGATTGAAAGAACCACAAGAAGACTTAACAGAGAGAGAAGAGAACGAGAGGCGATAGTCATTGAGATGGCTGAAAATAGAATGTTGAGGGAATTCTCAGTACCCTCGGTTGATGGTAGTGGTCCAAGTATAACTAGGCCACCGGTGCAAGCCAACAACTTTGAAATAAAGCTGACAATCATCCAAATAATCCAACAGTCGGTGCAATTTGGGGGAGATCCAAAGGAAGACCCAAATTTACACATTGCAAGCTTCTTAGAGATCTGCGACACCTTCAATTCAAATGGAGTGTCAGATGATGCCATCAGATTAAGATTATTTCCTTTTTCAGTAAGGGATAAAACAAAGGGATGGTTAATGGCACTACCAGTAGGAACAATCACAACTTGGAATGAATTGGCACAAAAGTTCCTGACTAAATATTTCCCACTAGCGAAATCTACAAGGATGAGAAACGACATCACATCATTTGTGCAGGAAAAGAATGATTCACTTTATGAAGCTTGGGAAAGATATAAGGAACTGCTGAGAAAGTGTCCACACCATGGTTTGTCGGTTTGGATGCAAGTCCAAACGTTCTATAATAGGTTAATGATAAATGTGCAAATGATGGTGGATGCAGCATCTGAATGAGCATTGCAAAACAAGACACCTAAAAAAGCTTATGAGCTACTTGAAGTCTTGACAAGTAACAACTATCAGAGACCCAATGAGAGAATGCATTTGAAGAAGTCTATGGGTATTCATGAAGTTGATGCTTACACGACCATTTCAGCCTAACTTACAGCACTTCAGAAGAAATTAAGAGGTCTACAGGTAAATTCTATTCAAACACCTCAAATGACATGTGATTTTTGTGCATGTAACCATGCGAGTAATGAATGCCAAGTGGGGAACACCTTTGCTTTAGCTCCATCATCATCAGAACAAGTCAACTATTTGGCAGGGAATAAGAGAGAATAGAACAACCTTTTCTCCAACACATATAATCCTGGTTGGAGAAATCATGCAAATCTATCTTGGGGCAATCAGAATAATCAATGGAACCAAAGAAATGCACCAAACAATCAAGTTGTGATGAATCATCAACCAGGGGATCAAAGATTGTTGAAATTGGAGGATATGTTCAGGAAATTCATGCAAGAGACCACAGGTTTCATGAGTGAGACAAGGGCAAATTTCAGAAACCAAGGGGCATCCATTCAAAACTTGGAGGTACAAATGGGGCAAACAGCCAAAAAGTTGAATGAGCGACCACAGGGTTCCCTACCAAGGAACATAGTGATAAATCCATGAGAACAAGCAAATACTATAACTTTACGAAGTAGAACAGTTTTGGAAGGGGTTGAACAAAAATGGAAGGATGAGAACACACCAAGTAAAGCGAAGGAAGAATTCAATGAAGAAATCGAGGAAGAAATCATGGTTGAAGAGAAGACAACTAGTTCCAAAGAAGAACAACCGAAGATGGAAGAGAGGCCAAGGCAAAAGAAAGAAAAATTGCCATTTCCTAAGATACCACCGGAGTTGGCACATCATACTCCTCTTATTCCTTTTCCTTATAGGCTTAGAAAGAAAAATCAGGATAAGCTGTTCACAAAATTCCTTGAGGTATTTAAAAAACTGCATATTAACATTCCTTTTGCAGATGCTGAGCTACGCAAAATTCCTCAAGGAAATTCTGTCAAACAAAAGGAAGTTGGAAGAGGAGGAAACAGTGATGCTTACAGAGGAGTGCAGTGCCATTCTATAGAAGAAGCTTCCTCCAAAACTCAAGGATCCAGGGAGTTTCACTATCCCTTGTGTTATAAGAGATATTACATCTGATAGAGTTTTATGTGATCTAGGTGCAAGCATTAATCTAATGCCTTTTTCTGTTTTCAGGAGACTAGGGATTGGTGAAGGGAAACCAACAACCATATCATTGCAACTTGCAGATAGATCCATCAAGCATCCGAGGGGCATGGTTGAAGATGTATTGGTTAAGGTGGATAAAGTTATCTTTCCTGTAGACTTTGTCGTGTTGGATATGAAAGAGGACAAGGAAATGCCTGTAATTTTAGGGCGACCATTTCTTGCCACCAAAAGAGCCTTAATTGATGTACAAAAGGGAAATTGCTTTTAAGGGTCCAAAATGAATGGTGGCATTCAATATCTTTGAGGCTATGAAATTTCCATCAGAGTTAGATTCATGCTTTAGTGTAGACTTGGTGGATAGACTAGTAGCAGATGCTATCGAAGAGAACACCCCTTAACTACCTTTAGAAGCTTGCATTGCCCAATCAAAAACCACTGACGTAGATGAGCCGATGAAGAATGAGTGTGCTAGGCTTTTGGAAGCATTTCAATCGATAAACACAAGCCAAGATCCAAAATTTGAAGATTTTGACATAGAAAAAAAGAAGGAAAAGGCAAGAGCGAAAGAACCTCCAAAACTTGAACTTAAGCCCTTACCATCTCACCTCAAATATGTATATCTTGGTGAATCAGAAATCTTTTTAGTGATCATCAATGCAAGGTTGAGTAAATTGGAGGAAGAGCAGTTGATTTGGGTGTTAAGAGAGCATAAATTAGCAATTAGATGGACCATATCGGACATTAAAGGCATCTCTCCATCTTTTTGTATGCACAAGATACTCATGGAAGATGATGTCAAGCCTAGGGTGCAGCTGCAATAGAGATTGAATCCTTCTATGAAGGAAGTGGTGAAACTTTTAGATGCAAGCATGATCTGCCTTATTTTAGATAGTCCATGGGTGAGCTCGGTGCAAGTGGTTCCAAAGAAAGGAGGTATTACGGTAATAAAGAATGACAACAATGAATTGATACCAACTAGGATAGTCACGGGTTGGATAGTGTGCATCGACTACATAAAATTGAATGAAGCAACTAGGAAGGATCATTTTCCACTTTCTTTTATCAATCAAATGTTGGAAAGACTGGTAGGGCATGCTTATTATTGTTTCCTGGATGGCTTTTCAGGTTATAATCAGATTGCCATTGCTCCTGAAGATCAAAAGAAGATGACATTCACTTGTCCTTATGGTACCTTTGCTTATAGAAGGATGCCTTTTGGGTTGTGCAATGCATCGGTCACATTCTAGCGATGCATGATGTCAATTTTTGGTGATACGGTGGAGCGGTTCATAAAAGTCTTCATGGATGACTTCTCTATTTTCGGTTCTTCTTTTGATAATTGCCTGTCTAACCTTTCATTTGTTTTGCAGCGATGTCAAGATACAAATTTGGTGCTCAACTGGGAGAAATGTCACTTCATGGTTCAAGAAGGAATAGTACTCGATCATGGAATTTCAAAGGATGGCATGAAGTGGATCGAGCCAAAACGGAAGTGATTGAGAAGCTGCCACCACCTGTAAACGTTAAGGTAGTTTGGAGTTTCCTAGGGCATGCGGGGTTTATAGATGGTTTATAAAGGATTTCTCCAAAAAATTTAAACCCCTTTGCAATTTATTGATTAAGGATGCCTCTTTTGATTTTGATGATGAATGCATGCATGCTTTTCAAACTCTTAAGAATTTATTAGTGTCTGCACCCATTATTGTAGTTCCTAATTGGGAACTCTCCTTTGAATTGATGCGTGATGCTAGTGATTTTGCATTAGGAGTAGTTTTAGGACAAAGGAAGAACAAAATTTTGTATGTAATTCAGTATGCTAGCAAGACACTAACCGATGCACAATTGAATTAGACCACTACTGAAAAAGAGCTGTTAGCCATTTTTTTTTATTTTTTTTTGCATTTGACAAATTTTGCTCTTATTTGCTAGGTGCTAAGGTGATAGTCTACACGGACCACTCAGCGCTCAAGCATCTGTTGGCAAAGTAAGAGACAAAACCAAGGCTAATAAGATGGATCCTACTACTACAAGAGTTTGAATTGGAGATCCGAGACAAAAAGGGGTCAAAAAATGTTGTGGCAGATCATCTATCAAGGATTGAACGACCAAACTATGGAAGTGAAGAGGAAACTCAAATCAAGAAGACATTCCCGGATGAGAAACTGATGAGAGTTGAAGAAGTGCCTTGGTATGCAGATATTGCAAATTACTTGTCATCGAAAGTGCTCCCAAATGGCATGACTTTCCAGCAGAAGAGAAAATTTTTCTCTGACTTAAAGTTCTATTGCTGGGAAGAACACTGTACAGATCAGATGATACGTAGGTGCGTCCTAGAACAGGAGATGGAGAGTATTTTAAGGCATTGCCATGAGAAGGAAGTTGGTGGTCACTTTGGAGGGACTAGAACAGCAGCCAAGGTCTTTCAATCTGGATTTTATTGGCCAACTCTATTCAAGGATGCTTTCCAGGTGGTTCAGGAATGTGACCAATGTCAACGGAGTGGAAATATTTCAAGGAGAGGTAAAATGTCAATGAGTAACATTCTAGTTGTTGAACTTTTTTATGTGTGCGTGTGGGGGGGGGGGGTGATATTAACTACATGGGCACTTTCCCGAATTCATATGGAAATGTGTACATCTTGGTGGCTATTGACTATGTGTCAAAATGGGTGGAAGCAGTTGCATTACCATCTAATGATGCCAAAGTGGAGGTTAACTTTGTGAGGAAGAACATTTTCTCAAGATTTGGAGTACCACGGGCAATGATTTGAGAATGGGAACTCATTTTTGCAATAGAAAATTTGACGCTCTCTTGGGAAAATATGGAGTGAAACATAGAGTGGCTACACCTTACCATCCTCAGACCAATGGGCAAGTGGAACTGTCAAATAGAGAGCTGAAAAGAATTTTAGAGAAGATAGTTAACATATCCAGGAAGGACTAGTCAGGAAGTTAGATGATGCATTATGGGCATACTGCACTGCGTTTAAGATTCTAATTGGTATGTCTCCATTCCAATTGGTATATGGGAAGGCATGTCACTTGTCGGTGGAACTCGAGCATAAGGCATATTGGGAAGTCAAGCAGTTAAACATGGATTTACAAGTTGTTGGGGAGGAAAAGATGCTGAAATTGAATGAACTTGATGAGTTTCATCATGAAGCTTATGAGAATGCCCGTATTTACAAACAAAAGACCAAGATGTGGCATGACAAGCATATCACGAAGAAAAACTTTGAAGTGGGTCAGAAAGTATTGTTGTACAATTCTACACTTAGGCTCTTTCCCGAAAAACTTAAGTCTAGATGGTCCGGACCCTTCATAGTTATAAAAGTCTACCGATACGGGGCTATGGAGATTTCACATGAAGAAAAAGGTACATTTAAGGTTAATGGGTAGCGATTAAAGCCATACATTGATGGGGCATTGAGTTGCAAGTCACTACCCATCAAACTCGACATTCCGGAATGAGGACTTGAGAAAGTCGAGCTTCCAACTATAAACAAGTGCTTCTTGGGAGGCAACCCAAGTGTTCTCGTTTCTAGTTGTTTTGAATTTGTTTATATGTTTTATGACTTGGGAAAGAGCTTAATTTCATTTGTCTTTTGGTGTTTCAGCTGAATGATCAAAATGTGGCAAGAATTTGGATTTTCCAAACTTCGCTGCAGCATTGTATACACTACCAAATGAGTGCTCATGGAACTCCAAATTTCGCAGTGGTGAAGTTTATTCTTCGTCGCGGCATCATACACACTGCCAAAGTTAGACTTAAAGAAATTCAAGATTTCACCGAGGCGAAGTTTATTCTTCACCGCAACATTGTACTCACTGCCAGACTTTGCCGCGACATCGAGCATCTTGCACAAATGATTCATTAACTTCATCGCGGCAAAAACTGCTTTCTATATAAATGCGCGTTAACTCTTCATTTTTTGTGAGAGCTCCCAAAATTTTCCAAGAACCAAACACTTCCACCTTAAATCCAGATTGTTTCCAACCAAGATTATTCCCACTACCCCACTCCTTTACCCTCATAAACACTAAATCATCTCAATTTTTCAAGGATTGTGCAGGAATTCGTGGAAACCCTAGGTTTACTAAAAATTGGGGATCTTTCAATTTGGGCAAAAATTGGCGAAATCAAGGGTGAATCCGAGGTGGGCAAGATGTTCATTTGTTTTATAGATGGTGATGATGATGAGGAAGCCAAGGAATGGATGTGCATGATGTTGAATGAAAATCAGCCTTAAAAATTAATCAGGGAAATATCTCGTACCCTTTCATTCTATTTTTCTATTCCTGAGATGTGCATGGTGTGACATTGGGGACAATGTCATTTTAAGTTTGGGGGTAGGAAAATTTGAAAAATTTTGTGTTTAGTTTGTTTTTGTGTTTTGTATTGTTGTTGCCAATGATGAATTGCATAAGTCTATGATCAGAATAGGATTGTTGAGATTTTATTTATGGAAAATGTTAAGCATTGCTTCAAGTTTAGGTTGGTTGATTAACTTTTCTTTTCTAGAGGCTTGTTGAGTGGTTCAACCACCATTTTCATTATTTTGGCATACTTATAAACATTTTATGTGGTTAGGTGAAGTCTTGATAATGTTGGTGGACTCTAGAACCTAGTTGAGAAGTGCTTGAGGCGAAATTCTAGGAATGGACATTATTGAGGAAATGATTTAGGCAATTTTTCGGAACGTTTGAGCCTTTCCAGCCGACCATGAATAAATTTTTCCGTAGTCACCCATTTGAGCCTTATGAGATTATCACTGTCCTATTCATCTTGTGCAACCAAAAATGCCCAATCCTCTCACCTTAAACATGTTTCATACCCTTTAAGAGAATTCTGGACCTAATGTATGCCACAAAAGAGCTTGGAGAGTTGTGTGATAATTTGAAGAACCAAAATCTTAAGTTTGGGGGTCGCAAAAAGGGCAGGAAGAAGGGGTAATTGACCTCAATAAATTGATGTTGCTTTCAAAAAAAAAAAAAATTGAAATTTGAGAGTTTCAATTCAGAATCAAAATTAAGAAATGCATATGTTTGAGGGTTATAAAATGGTTGAAACCTTGATTGGTGGTTGAGAAAGAAAGCGGAGATTGATGTAGCTCTTAGTGTTTACATGAAGAAAACCAAGTTCTCTTACTTTGTTTGTCTTATCCTTTTCCTTGGAGCCCACTAACCGAGCCTAATGTTACAAGCTTGCAAAGACCTTTTGATCCTTAATGATGTCTAGTCCACATTAATGGAGAGTAGTTTGATACGTAGGCTTATGGAGTCTACCACCATTTGATAAACTTTGCATTTCTGCATAAAATAATTCGGGGAGTCGAAAGGTGGACTGAAATGGGGATTACCTACTTAGGAGGCCGATAGAGAAAGACTGTCAATCAACTTATAACTTCTTGGAGTGTTAAGCATTTTCTCGTGATAATGTTTCAACAATTTTTTAGACTTGTATCAATTCTAGCCATTTCTTTGTGTTTGATTTTGATTCTAAATTCTCTCATTTCATTTTCAATTTTGTTGTCTTTTTCTGTTTGTTAGTTGTCCTTCTTCAGTCGAATTGTGTGCCTCATGCTCAAGGACGAGCATGCCTTAAGTTTGGGGGTATTTGATAATCCTAGGATTATATTGTTTTATCTATGCTTTTTGGCTGGATTTTGGATACTTCTTCTTAAGTTTGTGCTTGAATTGCAACTTTATTTCATATATTTTATGTTCAGGCCAAAACGTGCAAGTAAAGCAAACACTGAGCGGAATTGAGTTTTTGGACCTAGAATTAAGCGAATTTCAAGAATTGGGAAAGTTCTAATGAGGATTTGAAGCACTATGAAGCTTGTTCCTATTGGAGATCACTAAGATTGAAGATTCAAGCAAAGAAGCAAACCGAGGGTAGTTTCATAATTTCATAATAGTTCAGAAAAGTTTGCCACGGTGAAGTTTATTCTTCGCTACGGCGATAAAGTCTCGGGTCAGATAGTGAAATTAAATCCAACTCGATGCTCAATTTATTAAAACTGTGTGTTTTAATTGTATGGGATGAGTCTTAGGGTTTAGGGGTCGACTATTTAAGAGAGACTTAGTTATTTTGTAAAGGGTTCGACAATGTTTGGAGAAAAAGGAGAGAAATTGATGCTTGGAAGCCTTTTGGGTTCATCAAATAGGGAAGATTTACTCTCTTTTCGTTATTCCATCATGTTAAACTCTGTTTTTACAGCTTTTATTTTGATTTGCTTTATTTTTAGTATGAACTAACTCACTTTTGGGTTAGGGTTTTGATGTAATTGGGATTTTAATGTCTAATCAATAAATTGATGTTGCTTTCATATTCTATTGCATGGACTGTGTATTTATTTTTGTTCTAATTGAAAATTAATTGTTGAGCATGATGAGACCGAGAAGTGAATCATGCATTAGCCTTTTAGAGTAAATACCATTGATTGATTTAACGCTAGAGATAGGTTCGAAGATCCATGAAATCAATTTAGGATTCCACTTAGCTTAACAGTCTTAGAACTATTAACCTTCATTTTGTTAGGTGCGGAAGTTTAATAGGGATAAGTAGGAAAACATAGCCTGAGAATGTACGTTTTACAGGTTAAGGTGTCCGATTTATAATCCTTGCATGTGAACTTGGAAGCAACAAAATTTGTAGATTAAATCATAAAATCCTAGTGAAGTCAAAACCCTAACCACTTTGTCTTAATTGATATTTTCTTGAATTGATATTGATTTCATTAGTTAGATTTTAAATTACGTTGTGAGTTTTTTTTTTAACTTCAACTTCATTGTCTCCTGCAAATCCAACCATTTTTCGTTTGCTCCAACTTGATACAAATTAGGAAAATTAGTACTTGACATGCAATCCTCGTGGGAACAATACTTTACTCATCATTCTATTACTTGTTGCGACTAGTGCACTTGCTACATATTGCATATTGTAAAATCAATGCATCACCATGTACACCCCAACATAATGGTGCATCTGAAAGGAGGAATAGGACCTTACATGAAATGATTAGGTCCATGATGAGTTTTTTGTGGTCTACCCACATAGTTATGGGTTATGCCCTAGAGACTGCCACTCACGTACTGAACAGTGTGCCATTAGGGTTTGTAGATAAGACTCCATATGAACAATGAAGTTGGTGAAAGCCTAGTTGTCTTATCTAAGGATTTGGGGTTACGAAGCTTATGTCAAGAAATTGACTTCGAACAAGCTAGTCCCGAAATCCTGCAAATGTATATTTGTGGGGTATCCTGAAGAGACCAAAGGATACTATTTTTACCATCCATAAGAGCACAAAACATTTTGTCGCTAGTATTGGTGTCTTCTTAGAAAATGAATTTTCTAAGAAGTACTAGTAGAAGAAAAGTAGAACTCGATGAAGTTCTAGAAGTACTAGTAGAAGAAAAGTAGAACTCGATGAAGTTCTAGAACCACAAGATACATTAGACAAAGGACGGGATGATGTGCCACATGAGGTGGTTAAGCATTGGGAGGAGGTTACTCAACAATTTTTGGATCAAAGTGAACCACCTTAGGTAGCACAGGAGCTACATAGATCTGGAAAAGTACATTGTGAGCTTGAAAGATGGTTTTCTTATGACTTAGCATGGTGACTTACTGGTCTACCAAGACAATGAACCCAGATCCTGCGATGAAGTTGTCTCGGATCCAAATTTCGTTAAATGGCTTAAAGCCATAAAATTTGAGATGGACTCCATGTACCAGAACCAGTCATGGTTTCTGGTGGATTCACTTAAAGGGGTAAAATCCATAGGGTGTAAATAGGTCTTCAAGAAGAAGACTAACATGGATGGCAAGGTGCATACCTATAAGGCATGATTGATTCCTAAAGGTTTCATACAAATTCATGGCATTGACTATGAAGAAACCTTTTGTTGGTTGCCATAATTAAATCCATCTAGATTATGCTTATGATTGCTGCATATCATGACTGTAAAATTTGGCAAATGGATGTCAAAATGGATTTCTTGAATGGAAACCTTGAAGAGGATGTGTATACGGCACAACTCGATGGACAAACTAATGATAATAAGATTTGGCAAATGAATGTCAAGTGGCTTTCTTGAACAGAAACCTTGAAAAGGATGTGTACATGACACAACCCGATGGTTTCGCTCTTGATAGGCAAACTAATAAGATATGCAAGTTGCAGAGGTCCATATATGGACTCAAGCAAGCTTTAAGGATCTGGAACATTTATTTTGATGAAGCCATAAAATACTTTGGTTTTTCATCAAGAACGAAGATGAGGCTTGTGTTTACAAGAAGGTAAGTGGGAGCGTAGTGGTATTCCTAGTGTTATATGTCAATGACATACTTCTGATCGGGAATGATATATCGAACTTGTAGTTGGTAAAGACTTGGTTATCCAATTGCTTTTCCATGAAGGACTTAAGAGAAGCAACTTACATTCTAGGAATAAAGATCTATCATGGTAGATCGGGTAGGTTGCTTAGCCTAAGTCAAAGTACATAGACAAGGTACTAAACAAATTCAGTATGGAAGAATCCAAGAAGGGATTTCTTCTTATGGTACATGGTGTCTATCTCTCTAAGGATATGTGCCCTAAACCACACAATAAGTGAGATAGAATGAAGAGGTTCCCACATGCTTCAGCAAGTGGATCTATCTTGTACGCTCAGATTGATTTCTAATGTACATTAAGCACTTGTAGTGGATATCAATTGAATCCAAATGACCAATGCCATGTTGTATGCTCAGATTGATGTCTCATGTTCATCAAGCACTTGTAGTGAATATCAATCGGATTCAGGTGAGCAATGCCATGTTATATGCTTGGATTGATGTCTAATGTGCATTAAGCACTTGTAGTGGATATCCGTCAGATCCAACTGAGCGATACCATGTTGTATGCTCAGACTGATATCTCATGTGCACTAAACACTTGCAAAAGATATTAATCGGATCCAAGAAGCAATGTGATGATATGTACTCAGATTGATCTCTTATACGCATTTAGCACTTGTAGAAGATATCAATTAGATCCAAGTGAGTGACACTGGATGAGTGTCAATTAACATCCTTAAATACCTAAAGAGGACTAAGGATATGTTCTTGGATCATGGAGAGGAAGATGAGCTCACTGTAAGAAGATATTGTGATGGTATTTTCCAAATGGATAAAATGATTTTCACTGAAATTTTGTCTCAATAGAGTTGCAATGAGCTAAAAGAGCTCAAATTAGAGTACTGTAACAGATTCTAGAACTGATGCTATGTATATCACATTATTTAATGTAGCCGTGTAAGCGGTTTGGATCAAGAAGTTAATTACTGAACTTGATGTGGTTCCAAGCATTGCTGATCCTGTAAAGTTCTACTGCGATAACAATGGAGCCATTGTTATGGTTGAGGAATCACGGTCTCACCAGTAATCCAAACACTTACTTAGTTGATTAATTTGATCTATGAGATCGATCAGAAAGAGAATGTGCAGATTTGCAGAATACGTACTAACCCACTATTGAAGTTTCTGTTGCAGTAGAAGTATGATGGGCACTTGGGTCATTCGATGTTATATACATGGATGATTGGCAATAGTGCAAGTGGGAGATTGTTGGAGTAGGTGCCCTAGAGCTAATCAATTATTGTGGAATTGACTTTTGTTAATAATGTTTATTAATCAATAAAAGACATTATCTACTATATCATGTAAATCATAGTTGTATGTATTGATATATGTCCTTAGGACGGTAGAACCGTGATGAGGGTATGATGAGAATGAAAAATGTCATATTTACTCCCCTTAATTTCTAGTATTTTATACTTATTTGTTGCCTAAATGTACTCATTATTATTCTATTTTGATTTAGGATGCAAATGGAGGCGTTAAATGCAAAACGGAAATAATTAGGTGAATTCGGACAGTTTTGACATCGCTTCATAATCTGGGCATAACTCTCTCATCCGAGCTCCGATTGAGATGATTCAAAATGCTGTGGAACCCTAAGAAAGAGATCCACAATGTTATTTTTTTAGTTTGGAGAGATACGTGCAGCATCAAGGTTGTAATCGGGCTTGAAATTTACGCACCTGCACTGCCGACGTTCTGGAACATTCCGCCTTGTCATGCAATAAAGAGGCAGTTTATTATTGGAAGATTTGAAGACCTGTTGCACGCAAATTACAGCTAGAAAACACCACTTTCCTATTTTATTTTAGGACTTTATTATTTTATTTCCAATTAATCAGATTAGGATAAATGTTACTTTAGGATATTAGAATATTTTGAGGAGATTGAGTAGAATTAGAATTCGAATTTAGGTATTTTTAAAGTAAGATCAGATTGGGATATATCACACACGCCTCTCTCTTCTCTCTTCTGGAATTTGTTTTTCCTTTGAGTTTTGATTATGGCCATGAGCGGCTAAACCTTTAGAACTTGGTCGAAGGAAACGGAGACCTCGGAGTCAATAAAACTGTGAGATCTAATCTAATTTTTTAGTGTTCAATTTATGTTTTGAGTATTGGATGTTCTTCTATGCATATTGTCATGATTGTTGCATTTAATTACTAGGAGGCCTACTAGTTTATTATTTGTTGCAATCTACTACTAAGTTAGATATCAAATCCGTAATTGTTTGATCCCTTTAACTTGTGAAGCAATTAGGGTTTAAGAATTTGCTGCGTCAGGACTTGTTAAGTCTTAAGAAGAAACATTTGATTGAATTAAATACAACCGCTTGTGTTTGTGTTGTTTAGCTTCATCAATCTCTCTAGGTCTTAAGGCTGCCACTAGATTAAATCTTTAGCGCTTGTCTAGGGTTGTTTAGTAGTAAGATTAATTAGATCGCTTGTTCCTACAACTAAGGAGAGATAGGAAAATAGTTCTAACGGTGAATACTCAAAGTATGAATTGATTTATTTTTGCATCGATGATCAGTTGTAAGATTCCGATGGTGGATGTTGACTTAGACCAAGGTTTGTTATTTTGATTGATTGATTAATTTGAATTGTTGTTTTCCTGAAATTATTTCTATTTATATCAAAACCCCCCCATACTGGTTCACATAACATTAAATTCGGCTAGACACTCTCCGTGGGAATGATCTTGACTCACATTACTACATGTGTTTTTAGGTTTTAATCTTGGTTGCCTACGATAGCACACCAGGGTATCAAGTGTTTCAAATCTTAATAGTAAGAACCTTATAAGCACATATGGTGGCCATTCTAGATATGTTCGTAGCCCAAGTATTATTCTGACCAAGGATACAGATAATACAGTAAGGCTATCATAGTGTTGGACAACCCTGTAGAAAGATAGTGACTGATCTCACTTGTCAAGGTTGTTTGTCGACAACCTAGTGCAACACATGGGTGCTTGCAGTAGGCAAGTTCACTAGACTAACCCACCAGATGATTCCATATAGATGGTATCCTCAGTGTCTATGGAACAAATCCTTTAACGAATGGTGGTGCATGTGATCCTTAGACTTGAGATCACTAAAGCGCCTTGTGCACTGATTGGTGTAGTTTGACACTAGTCCAATGCAGTTCTAATTAGAGCTGTCAATACGATAGTGATTGGCTACATCGAGGAGTGTATCAAGACTATGGTGGATCGACAGAGTATTCATCACTCTCGAGTATGGGAGAAGTTATCTCATGGCGCAATTCAATTAATGACAATGACAGTAAATCTGTGATCACAGTGGGATTGATTTGTTGCTCAATCTAATTTATTATTTTGGTCATTTTTCTAGTAACTGAATACAAATATATTGAGGATAACTAAGGTTGACAGTATTTCTATGCCTCAGTCTCGATGAGATAATAAATGATGAAAGGATTTGATTGTACGGTAACCATATTGTTGACAGGTAGCTATTTCGCTGAATCCAAATCTATCAAGTGGCCTGTTAGGAAGCGATCCATTTACGCAGCGGAAAACAAAAACTTTTAACAATACGAATCGTTCCATAGAACCAAGATTAGGGTACAAATCTACAATTTGTATTAAAATAAGAATAGGCAGAAAACTAATATAGAGTTTAAGAAATCATACGCACGTTTGGAGGCTCCTCCAAGTTGTCTCTGAATGTATTTTGCTATTGACCCGAGTGTAGGATCGAACCAATGTAGTCCACATGAAGACAATCACAAGGAACTAAAGAGGGATTTGCTAGATCCTCTTTAGCCTTAAGAGCAAAGAAGAAAAATCAAAGAAATTTGATTTTAAGCAAAAACCATTCTGATGTGGGAGAGTGTTTAAGGGGCTGGAGGTTTTTCTCCTTTTCAATGAATGAGTGAAATGAATAATCTCTTAACTTTTTCAATTAACCTTTTTCTTTTATAGTAAAGTTTAATTGCCCTATTCCCATATGGAATAGGCTTGGGCTCTAACCTAAACACCCCTTGTTTCCAAACACTCCCAATTAGATATTTATCTTAATTCATCATTATCTCAATTAAAATCAATTAATATATATTTAATATATATATATATATAATAACATTTAACAATAATGATAATTTATTTAAATATATGCTAACACATATTTAAACATAATTTCACTTATTTATTTTTTTTTAACAAATTAAATAAAGGCTACAACCTCAGCAAATTTAATTGCACTGTGAAATTACCAAAATACCCTTTCACCAAAAAAGATGAAAACGCCTTTCTAACTTTCGGGCTCTTAAATTATCTTCTATGTGTGTGACCCATAAGCTCTTCATCATACCGGTAGTGTGTAGTATCACGATTAACACCAATTAATCTTCTCACTATACACAGACCAAGATTGGTCCCTAGCAAGGCATCATGTGTTAGAGTAGATGCCCTAGAGCCAATCAATTATTGTAGAATTGACTCTTTGTAATAATGTTCATTAATCAATAATAAAAGACATTTTATTCTATATCGCGTAAATCATTATTATTGCAATATGTATTGATATATGTCCTTAGAATGGTAGAACCGTGACGAGGGTATCAAGTGTTTCAAATCTTGATAGTGAGAACCCTATGAGCACATATGGTGGCCATTTTAGAAACGTCCATAGCCCCAGTATTATTCTGAAGTAAGGGCACAGATAATACGGTAAGGCTATCATAGTGTTGAATGACCTTGTCCAAAGGCAATGACTGATCTCACTTGTCAAGGTTGTTTGGTGACAACTTGGTGCAACACATGGGTGCTTGCTGTAGGTGAATACACCGCAGCAAGTTCACTGAACTGAGCCACCAGAGGATTCCATATGGATGGTAACCCAGTGTCTATGGAACAAATCCTCTAACGAATGGTGGTGCATGTGATCCTTAGACTTGAGATCACTGGAGCACCTTGTGCACCGATTGGTGTAGTTTGACACTAGCCTAATGCAGTTTTATTTAAAGCTATCAGTACGGTGGTGATTGGTTGCATCAAGGAGTGTATCAACACTATGGTGGATAGACAGAGGATTCATCACTCTCAGGTACGGGAGAAGTTATCTCATGGCATAATTCAGTATATGGTAATGACACTAAAACTGTGGCCACAGTGGGATTGAGTTGTTGCTCTATCCAGTTTATAATATAGGTCATTGGTCTAGAAACTGAATACATAATATCGAGAGTAACCGAAGGTTGACACTATTTCTATGCCTTTGTCTCGTCGAGATAACGGATGATGAAAGGATCAAATTGTACGGTAACCATATCGTTGATAGTTACCTACTTTGCTGAATCCGAATCTATCGGTTGGCCATGATGTCTGTCTAGGGGCCAATCTTGGTCTTTGTACAGTGAGACGATTAATTGGTGTTAATCTCGATACTATACACTACCGGTATGATGAGGAGCCTATAGGTCACACACATAGAAGATAATTTAAGATCCAAGAAGAAGGAAGGGCGTTTTCGGCTTTTTAAGGCAAAAGGGTATTTTGGTAATTTTACAGTGCAATTAAATTTGTTGAAGGTCGTAGCCTTTATTTAATTAGAAAAATTAAATAAGTGAAATTACGTTTACATATGTGTTCACATATATTTAATTAAATCATCATTATTGTTAAATGTTAATATATAGATTAAATATATATTAATTTATTTTAATTGAGATAATGATGAAATAAAAATTAAATATCTAATTGGGAGTGTTTGGTAACATGGGGTGTTTGGGTTGGAGCCCAAGCCTATTCCATATTGGAATAGGGTAACTAATTTTTACCATAAAAGAAAATTGTTTCTTTGTAAAATGATGAGACTTTTCATTATTTCATTCTCTTGAAAAACACAAACACTGTAGCCCCATTTCTCTCCCACGGCAGAAACCGATTTTGCCTAAAATCAATTCATTTTGATTTCATTCTTCTTTAATCTTAAAGCCAAAGAGGATCAAGCAAATTCCTCTTTGGTTCTTTGTGATTGTCTTCGTGTGGCCTACGTCGGTTCGATCCTACACTTAGGTTGGTAGCAAAAACTTTCAAAGACAAACATGGTGGAGCCTCCAAACTTGCGTATGATTCTCTTAACTCATTATTAACCTTTTTTTGTACAGATTTTACTTTAATATGAATTGTAAAATTATAACCTTGATCTTGGCTCATGTAAACGATCCTCGTATTATAGTTTTTTGTTTCCGCTGCGTATATGGATCATTTACTAACATCATGGCTACCCAATACATTCGAATTCAGTAAAGTAGCTACCTGTCAATGATATGGTTACCGTACAATTCGATCCTTTCATCATATGTTATCTCGATGAGATCGAGGCATAGAAATAGTATCAACCTACGGTTACTCTCGATATTGTGTATTCAGTTACTGGACCAATGACCTGTATTATAAACTAGATAGAGCAACAACTCAATCCTACTATGGCCACAGTTTTAGTGTCATTGTCATATACTGAATTGCGCCGAGAGATAACTTCTCCCGTACCCGGGAGAGATGAATCCTCTATCTATCCACCATAGTCTTAATACACTCCTTGATGCAGCCAATCACCACCGTATTGACAACTCTGAAAAGAACTGTGTTAGGCTAGTGTCAAACTACACCAATCGATGCACAAGGCGGTTCGGTAATCTCAAGTCTAAGGATCACATGCACCACCATTCGTTAGAGGATTTATTCCATAGACACTGGGGTTACCATCCATATGGAATCCTCTGGTGGGTCAGTCTAGTGAACTTGCTGCGGTGTATCGGCCTACAGCAAGCACCCATGTGTTGCACTAGGTTGTCACCAAACAACCTTGACAAGTGAGATCAGTCACTACCTTTCAACAGGGTCATTCAACACTGTAAGGACATATATCAATACATATTGCAATAATAATGATTTACGCAATATAGAATAAAATGCCTCTTATTATTGATTAATGAACATTATTACAAAGAGTCAATTCTACAATAATTGATTGGTTCTAGGGTATCTATTCTAACATGGCCATGATGCCTTGCTAGGGGCTAATCTTGGTCTGTGTATAGTGAGACAATTGATTGGTGTCAATCACGTTACTAATCATTATCAGTATGATGAGGAGCCTATGGGTCACACACTAAGGAGATAGTTTAAGGATGGTTAACTATGGAAGGGTATTTTTGTCTTTTGGACAAAATGAAATATTGGTAATTTTGCTGTGTAATTAAATTTACTGAGGTTGTAGCCTGTATCCAACTTTATTGGAATAATTTAGCAAAATTATGAATTTAGTTATTGAAGTTAATATTAATATTTAACTAAATAATTAAACAAGGACCTCTGTGCGATTCCACCTAAGTTTTGGTTGTTGCTAAACTTTGGGGGTGGAATTATATTTGCCTTTTCTATATAAAGAAAAGCAAAATAGGTTTTCATTGAGAGAATTCATTATTCAGTCGTGGAGTGAAAAACTTTAAGAGAATTTTTTTTTTTTTCCTCTCTTCCTTTCTTCTTCACTTCATCCTTCCAAACCTTAATTCCTTAAAGCCAAGGATTGGTTCTAGCAAAACCAATCTCTGGTCTCTGTTGTACTGTCTTCGTGTGGACAATGTGAGTTCGATCCTACAATTGGATCGGTAGTGAGATCACATCCAGAGATATTGATGGAGCCTCCAAACATTGGTATGATATGATCCTTGTATGGTTTTGTGTTATTTCAATTTAAGCATGTAAAATATATACATATCAAACCCTGATCTGGAGTTCATCAAGTAATTGATGGGAAAATTTTTCATTTTTCACTACATTTACCTTATCGATTTACGTACAAATCTCTTCAGTACCTTGTCTATATGTGTACTCTGACTTCAGGTCGAGCAACCTATGCAATCTATCTTGGTATATCCTTATTCCAAGGATGCAGGTTGCTTCTCCTAAGTCCTTCATGGAGAAGCACTAGGATAACCAAGTCTTTACCGACTACAAGTTTGATATATTATTCCCGATCAGAAGTATGTCATCAGCATACAACACTAGGAATGTCATTGTGCTCCCACTTACTTTCTTGTAAACATAGGGCTCATCTTCGTTCTTGATAAAACTGAATTCCTTTACGGTTTCATTGAAATGAATGTTCCAACTCCTTGAAGCTCGCTTGAGTCCATAAATGGACCTTTGCAACTTGCATGTAACACCCCTCCCTAGCTGGGTATTTCCTAAGTATCCCTTGGCCATTGAGAACCTAGAAAACGCACGCCTAGGAAAGAAGTTTATTTTAAAATCCTATTTAAAAAATAAACTTGTAGTTTAAAATTTTTTTTTTTTTTTTAATTTCTAAACTATAATAAGTTCATTGTACAAGTCAAATAATATAGTTTCCTTTCTTAGAGTAAATTATGAAATCCATAGTAATAATTACTAGAACATACACACTTTTACAAACTATACTAGCAATTTGATTTCCTTTATTAACACAAACATATTTACTCCATTATAGAACAAGGACGTATTTAGTACATTATGAAATATGAACATAATTACTACACTAAATACTAGCAAAATCATTCAATAGTCATCATCAAAATATCCCTTCATGCTCATAGCGTCCCTCGGAATCCTCTCCCAGCTTCATGCCTTAATCCTTACCTGCAAAACATATAAACATCGTGGGGTGAGCACTAACCGCTCAGTAAGGGGATATGGCTATTCTAAGTTTCATGGATTTCTTACACATACAAAACGTTCATAAATTCACAACATATTATTCATTGTCAATGTCATAAATCATAGTCATGATATTCACATTGAATTTCTTATACACATAAGTCATAGTATATTTAAAACATCCTAAAACACTAAACATATATGACTCATGCAACATTTACAAACATGACATGCCTATTTCTTTTATCTAGGTATTTGACATTTCGTTTATCTTTACAAACCGATCAGATTCATTTGAACCATTACCTTGTTCCTAATTACCACCTCAAAGGACTCATGGTTTTCATAAAATTTCCATTACTCTGATCTTGGTTTCACACCTCAAGAGACTCATTGAATTCATATACCATATCTCTGGTCTTGGCCTTATGCCTTAAGAGACTCATGGAACTCATATACCATTACTTTGGTCTTGGCCTTACGCCTCAAGAGACTCATGGAACTCATATACCATTACTCTAATCTTGGCCTTTTGCTTTAAGAGACTCATGGAAACCTTTCTTTAACATTTCGTAAATCCTCTATAAGTCAACTAAACTAGGCTATATATGTTATCATTTAGAATGCATTCATAAGAGATAACATCTCCTTTTAACATGCATAAACATTACATATGCATTCATCATACATGTCATTTATAGCTAAGTTATGGGCACGCTCATTCATAACGTTCATTCATCTAGCATATACCCATGACCACTTTCATAAATCTTTAGTCAATTGAGTGAAATTCCTTGTCATGAATATTTTCTTAATATTTCTCATTTTCTTAATTCGCTTAAAATTTCATGATACATTAGGAATTTCACTATGTGTCTTTTACCGTTCTTGTTCATGTTAGGCTATAGGATTTATTTAGTGCCTTAACCGAATTTCCAAAGAAATTCGGAATTTTTTTTTTATTTGGAAGGTTGATGCCGCATTCTTTTGCATGCCTATTATTCAATTATCATTCAAGCATTTCCCAAACACAAACCAAGTCATAAAAGTCACATAAGACTCTCCCTTTCACTTTCAAACACGTGCCAACCATCGTCCAACTACAAATCTCTTAAGTGGTAATATCCTCTTCCTTTCCCAACATAAACCTCAACCAACACCAATTCACACAATACATAAACAAACCATAACTTTATACATCAACTTAACATAACAAAAATTAAGGTTTACTAACCCTAGGTGTTGATAACATAGTTTAAAGGAGTGTTAGAGTAGATGCCGTAGAGCCAATCAATTATTGTAGAATTGACTCTTTGTAATAATGTTCATTGATCAATAAAAGGCATTTTATACTATATCACGTAAATCATCATTGTATGTATTGGTATATGTCCTTAGAACGGTAGAACCATGATGAGGTACCAAGTGTTTCAAATCTTGATAGTGAGAACCCTATGAGCACATATGGTGGGCCATTCTAGAAACGTCCGTAGCCCTAGTATTATTCTGAAGTAAAGGGCACAGATAATACGGCAAGGCTATCATAGTGTTGAACGACCCTGTTGAAAGATAGTGACTAATCTCACTTGTCAAGATTGTTTGGTGACAACCTAGTGCAACACATAGGTGCTTGGTGTAGTCAAGTTCACTGACTGACCCACCAAAGGATTCCATATGGATGGTAACCCCAGTGCCCATGGAAAAAATCCTCTAACGAATGGCGGTGCATGTGATCCTTAGACTTGAGATCACCGGAGCGCCTTGTGCACCGATTGGTGTAGTTTGACACTAGCCTAACGCAGTTCTATTCAGAGCTGTCAATACGATAGTGATTGCCTGCATCAAGGAGTGTATCAAGACTATGGTGGATAGACAAAGGATTCATCACTCCTGGGTATGGGAGAAGTTATCTCACGGCGCAATTTAGTAAATGGCAATGACACTAAAACTATGGCCACAGTGGGATTAAGTTTTTGCTTTATCCAGTTTATAATACAGGTCATTGGTCTAGTATCTGAATACACAATATCGAGAGTAACCAAAGGTTGACACTATTTCTATGCCTCGATCTCATCGAGATAATGGATGATGAAAGGATTGGATTGTACGGTAACCATATCGTTGACAGGTAGCTATTTCGTTGAATCTGAATCTATCGGGTGGCCATGATGCCTTGCTAGGGGCCAATCTTGGTCTGTGTATTAGTGAGACGATTAATTGGTGTTAATCGCGATACTAAAGAATAATTCAAGAACCTTTAGAAGAAGGGCGTTTTCGTCTTTTTAGGCAAAAGGTATTTTGGTAATTTCACAGTGCAATTAATTTTCTGAGGTCGTAGCCTTTATTAATTTGATGTTAAAATCAAATAAGTGAGATTACGTTTAAATAGTGTTCGCATATATTTAATAAATTATCATTATTGTCAAATGTTAATATATATATATATATATATATATATATATATATATATATATATATAATATATTGAATTTAATTGAGATCATATAACTTAGAATTAAAATATCTTAAAGGGATGTTTGGATGCAAGGGGTGTTTGGGTTGGAGCCCAAGCCCATTCCATGATGGAATAGGTTAAAGTGTGCACTATATAAGTGCACACTTTGTGAAATAAAAAAGATTATTCATTTCAATGATATTAAACTAAAGTTCCAGCCCCTTTAACATTCTCTCACAACAGTTTTGCTTTTTGCTAAAAATCAAATACACTTTGATTTCTTCTTGGTTTTTAAAGGCTAAAGAGGATCTAGCAAATCCCTCTCTAGTTCCTTGAGGTTATCTTCATGTGGACTACATCGGTTCGATCCTACACTTGGGTCGATAGCGAAATACGTTCAGAGACAAGTTGGAGGAGCCTCCAAACGAGCGTATGATTTCTTAAACTTTAAACTAAAATCTGCAGATTCTTATTTAAAATATAAACTGTAAAATTGTACCTTGATCTTGGTTCTAAGGAACGATCCGTTGTTGTAAATGTTTTTGTTTTTCCGCTGCCATGTTTGATCATTTCCTAACAAGAAGGTTTTCCCCTTACCTTGGCAATCAAAACTGAAAAAGAAACACTCTTCATTGGCTCCAAATAAACACCTTCACCTATAACAAGCATTAACACTCATGTAATTGCTTTAATACATTCAAACTCATCAAGCTAGGGTTTTAGGG
Source organism: Pistacia vera (assembly GCF_008641045.1). Lineage (NCBI taxonomy): Eukaryota > Viridiplantae > Streptophyta > Magnoliopsida > Sapindales > Anacardiaceae > Pistacia > Pistacia vera. The sequence goes on along the minus strand of NW_022196735.1, from coordinate 59,742 downwards.
ATTACCTTAACCCTTCAAATTGAATCTCCTAATGGTGAATCTTGATCTCCTTCAAGAATTTGCTTGGAACCCTAAGAAAAATTTAGAAGAAAGTGCTTGGATTAGTGTCTTTTATGGTGGATTTGAGAGAGGAAGAAGAAGATGATGCATTTGCGGTGTACAAGGCCGACTCCTCTCTCTTAAAACCTTATAGATATTTATTTTATTACTACTCTATTGTGATTGGTCATTAAAAGTTAGATATAAGGGTCATTTGGCATAAATTTTTCATATAAGGGCTTTTTGGTCATTTCCACCACAACATAATGATTAGCACTCATTTAATGTCATTTGACTTCTTTTAAACACTTGGTAATTAAGAAATCCCATTAGGTAAATGACTAATTTACCCTTGCTAAACTTTTATAGATACTTAATTCATATGGATTTGTGTGAAAAGACCATTATACCCTTAGTTACTGTTTAAGCCATTTAACCCTATCAATCTACTTTATGACCATTCTACCCTCATTTTTCTTCAATGACATAACCCCTTACACTTTATAATGGCCACATCTCGAAATTCATGCAAATGGACCATTTTACCCTTCCATTCAAAAAAAGAAAATTACCTGAAAGGGTAGAATTTAATACCTTAGGGCATTGGAATAATAATGCGGGGTTTACAATCATCCCCCCTTATAAGAATTTCGTCCATGAAATTCAGTTGAAGAGGTCTGGATATCTTTCCTTCATATCTTGCTCAACCTCTCATGTCGCTTCTTCTACATTATGATTCCTCCACAGTATTTTAACAAGCGACACCTTCTTATTTCGAAGCTCTTCAATTCTTCTATCTAGAACCTGAACTGGACGTTCTTCATAAACTAGTTCATCTTTTAACTTCACTTCATTTGCTTGTAGTATATGCGAAGGATCACTAACATACTTTTGCAATAGGGAAACATGGACAACATTATGGATCTGGTCCATACTAGCTAGTAAGGCAAGTCTATAAGCTACTTTGCCCACTTTCTCTAATACCTCATATGGACCGATATATCTAGGAGCAAGTTTCCCTTTTCTTCCAAATCTCATCACCCTCTTATAAGGAGAGATTTTCACAAACACTTTGTTTCCTACTTGGAACTCTATATCCTTTCTTTTCGGGTTTGCATAGCTCTTCTGTCTGTCTGTCTGTCTTGGGCCTGCTTCATTCTCTCTCGGATTAACTCTGCATCTTCTATCATCTTTTGTGTCATTTTTGGACCGAGAGCTTGAGCTAATGCATTCTTTTCTCTTATTTCGTCCCAATGTAATAGAGATCTACATTTCCTTCCATACAAGGTTTCATATGGTGCCATTTTAATGGTTGCTTGAATAATATTATTATAGGCAAATTCAACCAATGGAAGAATGTTGCACCAACTTACTTGGTAATCCATGCAACAAGCCCGTAACATATCCTCCAATATCTGATTCGTCTTTTCTGTTTGCCCGTCAGTCTATGTAACGCCCCACTTGAGGTACGTTGCTAATGTTTCTTTCTTCGCTCTTAATTGAGTCGGTTTTTGTGAATAGTGGTTGGTTGGTCTTAGGTTGTGTTGATATGTTGAGTTTTTGCCTTGGATTTAGTCAAAGTTAGAAGGTTTTTGATGTTACAGGGCTCGCCGGGGCGAAGGATACTTGTCGCCGCGGCGAAGGAAGATTCTTCGCCGCAGCGACGTGCCGGTTGAAAAGTTTATTAAGTTTTAGATATTTTTTCCCTTGGGTACTATTTTACCATTTTACCCCTAATTAGTAGGAAAAGTGGGGGGTAAAATGTAAGGAAATTTCATGGAGAATATGTTAGTATACGGGTGTGTTTGTAAGGAATCAAAGGATATGGATGGAATTTCCAAGAAAGAGCAAGGGCAAAATGGGAAGAATGAGTTGTTAAGAGATATTTAAGGGGGTTTAGTCTTTGAGAACTCTTCATTTTCCCATTCCACCGCCTCCTCCATTCTCCAAATTCTCTCAAATTGCTTCAATCTTCCAAGGATTTCCAAGAGCCTTTTTGAGTAACTTTTAGTAGGGTTTTAATCTAAAGCATCCTAAGGTAAGGATTCTTGCTTTAAATGAGAGTTTTATTATGTTTTGATTAGAGTCTCATGTTGTGGTTGTTGGATAAGTTGTAGAGAAAAGGCAAGATCCCAAAGGAAAGAAGAAGTGTTAAAGAAGCTATTTCCCCATAAGGTAAGTAAATTCAACCTAAGTTGAGAGTTAAGAACTCTTTTGAGTAGAGTTATATATATGTGTGTATTCATTAAATTTGTTGTATGAGATGAATGAGATTAGTAGTTATGAATGAGTAATACCCATAAATTGAGTTATGAGAAGTGTTTTATTTGCTTGATGTTGGGTTGAGTTTGATTGAAGTTGGAGGAAGTTTTGAGCAAGCTTATGGAAGTGTTTTTCTTTTGACAGGAAATTTAGAGTTTATGAGGGAGTTTCCTCCCATTTGGATGATTAAAGAAAAGAGAAAAGTTAGAGTTAGAGTAGAGTTGTTTATGCACATGAGTTGAATGATAAAATGCTCAAGAGAAGCATAAATAAGAGTAGAAAGCCTTAATTGTTGCTGCATGTCATAGTTGCTTTTCATAAATGCATTAATGAGTAGGAGTCATTTATGTGCATTAACTATGCCTTATCTATGCACTAGAAAAGAGAGTAAAGAGAAAGAGAGAATGAGCACTATAGAGTAAAAGCTAGTGTAGTGCTAAATAAGAGAATAGAGTAGGTTGTGCGATGGGGAACCTGTGAGTACGGTTAGAGTATTCCCGCATGTACGCCACATAGAGAGAGCGGCAAGAGTATCAGAGAGAGAAGTGGTGTAGCCCGTAGAGTACATGCGGATAAGGGCTATACCCGAGTTTACCCGAGAGATTCTATGCACTCACATGGCCAAAGGTTCCGAATCCATGCATAACCAAGTCCGATCGGCTAGAATGAGTAGAAGTCACAGGGAGTGGGAGCGAGTCCCAGACATGCCTAAAATAAGATGGGGCCGTGACTTACTAGAAAGAGAGTTAGTATAAAAGAGTTATGAGAAAGAGAAAATAGATAGTTGTATAAGAGAAAGAGTCAATAGAAATGGTAGGGAAAGAATTAGAGAGAAAGTTACAGGGATATTTGAGTAAATGGGTTTACTTACTAAGCATTGTTTTGTGCTCATCCAGTTGTTCCCTATGTTTTTGCAGGTTCTAGATGAGGACACAGTCGGATGGACATCGGCACACGAAGAGAAATGGCTACACTATCCACCCTATTTTGATAGTTTTGCATATGATACAAATCTTGTATATATTTGTATAAAGAATACATATGTTCAATAAAAGAAAACTTTGGGCCCAACTTTTTATGTTATTTTTACATGTACTCTTACTATGCATGTTTTTATGAGAATGGAGGCATTATAGTCTAAGGATGATAGGCTATGCTGAAGCTAATTTTAGTACCCAATGTCTTATGCATGCTACACCAAAATGCTAACATAAATTTGGCATCCCTGTCTGAGACAATAGTACTGGGTACTCCATGTAATCTCACTATCTCTTTAACATATAATCGACCCAACTAGTCAGAGGAAATCTTATCTGACACTAGAATGAAATGAGTAGACTTAGTTAGTCTATCAATAACCACCTATATGGCATTATAACCTTTTTGTACTTTGGGAAGACCAATGATAAAATCCATAGAAATATCCTCCCACTTCCACAAAGGAATACTGAGTGGCTGCAACAACCCTGACGGACGTTGATGCTCCATCTTAACTTGCTGACACACTAAGCATCTGGTTACATAGTCAGCTACATCCTTCTTCATCCCTGCCACCAAGACCCTTTCTTCAAATCCTGATACATTTTTATACCTCCAGGATGAGCAGAGTAAAGTGTACTATGAGCTTCCTCTAGAATTTTCTTTCTTGTTTCTTTATTCTGGGGAACATACACTCTGTTTATGAAGTTCAGGATCTCATTTACCCATTTGAATTTTGATTCTTTGCCATCTTTCATTTGCTGCTCAATTCCTTTGCAAAATTCATCATTTGCTTGTTTTTCTTTAATTTCCTCCAATAGTGTAGACCGAACTTCAATACTAGATAGTCTTTCAATCACCAATTCTAACCCTTCATTTATGATTTCCCACTATAGATGCTTTTGAAATGTTAACTAGGCTAAGGAGACTTTTCTACTGAGGGCGTCTGCAACCACATTAGCTTTTTCTGGTTAATACATAGTGTCACACTCGTAGTCCTTCACTAGTTCAAGCCATCTTCTCTATCTCATATTTAACTTCTTCTGAGTGAAGAAGTACTTTAAACTCTTATGATATGTGTATATATTGCATTTCACCCCATAGAGATAATGTCTCCAGATCTTCAAAGCAAAAACAACAGCTGGTAACTCGAGATCATGAGTGGGATACCTCTTCTCATAATCTTTCAACTGACGAGAGGCATAAGAAATCACTTTGCCTTTTTTCATCAATATCACCCTCAAACTATTATAAGAAGCATTAATATAAATATCATAATCTACTCTATCTTCTGGAAGGGCTAAGATAGGAGTAGTAGTAGTCAATCTGCTCTTCAATCCTTGGAAGCTCTTTTCACAGGTTTCATTCCATCTAAATGGGGTTTCTTTCTTTGTCAAAGCTATGAGTAGAGAAGCCAGTTTAGCAAAGCTTTTCACAAATTTTCTATAATACCCTGCTAACCCAAGGAAATTTCTGACTTCCCTTATAGTCTTCGGTCTCGTACATTCCATAACTGCTTCAGTCTTGCTAGGGTCTACGGGGATACCTTCTTATGAAATCACATGCTCCAAGAATGCCACATGATCTAACCAAAATTCACATTTGGAGAATTTGGCATACAACTTCTTCTCCCTTAATCTCTGTAACACGAATCTTAAATGCCCTTTGTGTTCTTCTTCTGTCTTGGAATAGACCAGGATGTCACATATAAAAACCACCAGGAACTTATCCAAGCAATCATGGAAAACTCTATTCATCAAATCCATGAACATTGTCGGTGCATTGGTTAATCCAAATGGCATCACTACAAACTCATAATGTCCGTACGTGGTTCGGAAAGCAGTCTTAGAAATGTCTCCATCAGCGACCCTCACTTGATTATAACCTGACCGAAGGTCAATCTTAGAAAATACTGAGGCTCCCTTTAGTTGATCAAACAAGTCATCAATTTTAGGAAGAGGAAACTTGTTTTTCACAGTCACCTTATTCAACTCCCTATAGTCAATACACATCCTCATCAAACCATCCTTCTTCTTAACAAACAAAATAGGAGCTCCCCAAAGAGAATGACTAGGTCAAATGAAACCCTTATCCAACAACTCCTGAAGCTGTTTTTTCAGCTCTTGCAACTCAGCTGGAGCCATTCGATATGAGGCTTTAGAGATTGGTGTCGTACCGGAAGTTAAATCAATACAAAACTCAACTTCTCGTTACGGAGGAAGTCCTGGTAACTCCTTTGGAAATACACCTTCTAACTCCCACACTATTGGCACATATTGAACATTTAAGTCCAAAAACTTCCCTCTATTTACCACATTAGCTATGTACCACATGCAACCCTTATAGCACTTATCATTAAGCTATGTATATGGCCCTCCCCAAAACAGAGTCTATCTCCAGTATCTAAGTTAAATTTGGCCTTCTTTCGACAATCAACCAATACCTCATGCTTACTCAGGAAATCCATGCCTAAAATCATATCAAAATGGGGCATATCAAACACAATCGATAGCTAACATAAGCTGTAATGCCCACATGGAGGTATGTAATTTAATTTATGTTCTTATACCCTTAGTTGAATTTTGTTAAAGTTATTTGAGAAAAATGTGAAGAAAACCCCTTAAACTTTCATTAGGGGTAAAATGGTCTTTTCACTCAAAATTAGTTGAAAAAGTGGGGAGTGAAAAGAGATAGAATTTCATAGAGAATGCATTAAAAATGAGGGCATTATTGTAATTGACTAAGGGACATAGATGAAATTTTCAAGAAAGAACAAGGGCAAAATGGGAATGCTTGTGTAAAGTATGAGCTAAAAAGGGATTAAGCTTGGTAAACCCTTCATTCATTCTTCTTCTACCGCCATACTCTTTCACTATTTCCTTTCAACTCTTCCTTCAATCTTTCAAGGATCTTTGAGTGCTTTTAGTTGGATCTTGGTAGAGAATTAATCTAAAGCATCCTAAGGTAAGGATTCTTGCTTTAGATGTGAAATTTATCTATATATGTGTTGAAGTCTTATAGTATGTTGTTTAAAGTTGTAGAGAAAAGACCATCTATCAAAGGAAAGGAAAAGTGTTAGTGAAATCTCTCCATTACAAGGTAAGTAAATCCAACCCAAGTTGAGATTTGAGAAATTATTTTGAGTAGAAATTGAGTAGAGATTTATGTATGTATAAGTATGTTATGTTATTGAGATGATTTGAGATAAATATTTGCTTTGTGGTTGTTGAATACACTTCAATTATGAGAATTGTTGTTGAGTGATGAGAATGTAGTTTGAGATGAAATTGAAAGAATTGGAGAAGTATTGTGGAGTGTTTATGCCATGGGGTTATGGTGATGATACAATAGAGTTTTTCTCTCATTTTGGATGGTTAAGGAAACAAATTGAATGATAATTAAATTAGGGTTTGTTTAGGCACAATTGATGTTTGATGAAATGCCTAAGTGAGAACATGTTACCATGGTTGCCCTGTCACAGCTATGACATTCTGAGTGATTTTTGGCATCTTACATATTTAACTGGGTTGAGACCAAAACATAAACGTTGTAGCCCTATATCTAAGCTTTAAAACGAGACCAAAACCGTAGCAATCCGATGTGTATAACTCAAGTTATGCCTTCTTGAGTGTGACCTGTGCATAATGACTATCTTGATGCAACGTTGCATAAGTGCATTAAATAAGAAATTTTAAGCATGAACCATCCTTATACATTAATTGTGCATTGAGAAGTAGCTTGAAAAAGAGTAGAGAACTTTGTGAATGAACTACTCTAAGAGTGGAGAGAATGAGAAAAACACAAAGAGGGGGTTGGTGCTTTATGAACTCCACTCGGTCGTGCATCCCGTAAAATGAGGTCATGACATTCAAGTGAGAAAGAATGAGAAAAACATGAGAAAGAATAAAGAGACAATGAGTAAAGTCACAAAGAGTGGGTTGGCGCTTGTGAACTCCACCCGACCGTGTCTCCGGTAAGATAAGGTTGTGACTTACAATAGAAAATTAATAAAAGAAAGTTGTGTGAAAGAGAAACAGAAAGAGAAAATAAATGAGACGAGAAGTGCATAAGGAAAGAATTAAGAGAAAGAGTTACGGGGACAGACGAGTAGAGGATTTACTTACTGAGCATTACTTTTGTGCTCACCCCGTTGTTTTTCTTTGGATTTACTTACTGAGCATTACTTTTGTGCTCACCCCGTTGTTTTTCTTTGTGTTTACAGGATCTAGGTAAGGACGCGATCGGATTGGTGTCGGTAAGCGAGGAGCAATAGCTACACTATCCACTGTTTTTGATAACTTTTGTTAAAATGATATCTTATTTGGTAATAAGAATGTTTATATATAATAAAAGAAAATTTTGGGCCCATCTACTTTTGTTGATATAAATGTATTTTATTTTATGCATTTCTATGAGTATCCTAGTATAAAGGAGTTATTATATATGCCCAACAATCACTACCATCTCTCCCAATAATATCTCATTAGCAATGAAACTCTCTCCACTGGGCATCTCAATTCTAATAGCATGTTCCACTTTATTAGGCTCTAACCCTAATCTTTTAACCATACCACAAGAAACAAGGGAATGGGTAGCCCTAGAATCAAAAAACACATACAATGAGTTAGAGTGGAACTACAACTGACTAGTAACTACTGATGGGTTGGCTTCGACTTGCTTTTAGGCTACTGTATACACCTTGGCAGTTGAACTATAGCTTGTAAAGGATTCTCCTGAGTAACTTTACAATCTCTTACCATGTGCCCCAGCTGTTTACACTTGAAGCATATATTGGACCCTTTCAAACATTCCCCCTTATATTGCCTCCCACATTTTTGGCAATATGGGAGACTGTTCATTCTCCATTGTTGCTATGGGATCTTCCTATTTTTGCCACCTTTTTTTGAACCCTCTGAGGCTTGAGTGGAACTCCCCACATCTGCTTTTTGGGTCGCGATCTGGCCAGAATTGGAACTGCCAATCACTTTAGAGCTCTCCATCTTTCTTTCTTTGTTAACATAAATTTCAGGTCTCAAAGCTCTTTCTAGGGCATCACTATAAGTCATAGGAGGCTATCCACCTGCCATCATAATTTGGGCAATTTTGGGGTGCAATCCATTCACAAATCTCTCTAATCGACACTGTTGTGTACTGACCATGGTGGGAGCAAATCGAGCTAGGGAATTAAAGATGGTGGCATGCTCTCTAATTGTCATATTCTCTTGTTTCAGTTTAGTGAATTCTTCGGTCTTTATGGATATCATATCAGTTGACCGATATTCTGCCTCGAACAACCTTTTAAACTCACTCCAGGAAAGAGCACTCACCATATAAGTATGTTCCATTAATTGCCACCATACCCTGGCATCACCTTTTAGCAGGTAGGAAGCATAACGGACCTTTTCTATGTCACTCATAGGAAATAGGGCCATCGCCCGCTCTACAATCTCTAACCACTCCTCTACTACAGTTGGGTCATTGGTACCACTAAACTTTGAGGATTCGTGCTTCTGGGAGAGATTATAAATTGGTAGTACATAACTCAAAGGAATAGTACTTATTGTCATAGCTGGTCTGACTGTTGGAGCCGTGAGGGAAACTTGAGGTTGAGGTTGAGCTAACGAAGTAGAAGAACTCACATGTCCTTGGTTAGCCATATCTTCTAGAATAAATCTTCTGAAGGCCCCATTTATGGCTGTTTGAATCATTCTAGAAACCGCAACTTCATCTAACACTAGAGCATTATGGGTAGCGGCAACTAATCCCCCCGTAGGGGGCGCGTTAGTTGTTGGTACTAATGGTTCACTTGGGCACGGTTCATTGGGATTCTCTACACCCTTTCTGCCTATCCTGTGTGATCGTCTTGTAGCCATACCCTTAGCTCACACAATTTCAAACAATATTAGCTCCTCTTATTTACTAAAGCAGGGAAAGAAATACTTATAGCAATCAACAGGCAAGAGTATTTTGGGACGCATAAGGGATGGTACTTCATTTACTTAAAACACACTCTTCATAAATACTATAACATTTCAATCAAAACACCATCTAGAACACCCAAAATCATGCTCTGATACCAATTGTAAAACCCCTCCCTAGCCGGGTATTTCCTAAGTATCCCTTGGCCATTGAGAACCTAGAAAATGCATGCCTACGGAAGAAGTTTATTTTGAAACCCTATTTAAAGAATAAACCTGTAGTTTAAAAACATATATTTTTTTTTAATTTCTAAACTATAGTAAGTTCATTGTACAAGTCAAATAATATAGTTTCCTTTCTTGGAGTAAATTATGAAATCCATAGTAATAATTACTAGAACATACACACTTTTACAAACTATACTAGCAATTTGATATCCTTTATTAACACAAACATATTTACTCCATTATAGAACATGGACCTATTTACTACATTATGAAAAATGAACATAATTACTACACTAAATCCTAGCAAAATCATTCAATAGTCATCATTAAAACATCCCTTCATGCTCATGGCGTCCCTTGGAATCCTCTCCCAGCATCATGCCTTAATCCTTACCTACAAAACATATAAACATTGTGGGGTGAGCGTGTTAGTGTATGTTAGAGTATGCCCTAGAAACCATTCGTGTTGTCGGTTTCAGAGCATTTTGTCTTGTATCAATATATCATAAGTAATAGAAGACAGAGTTCTTCAATTCATATATACAAATTGCTTCCTTTATTTAGTCATGCATTTAAAAAAAAGTATGTATATGAATTGTCCAGATGATTCATTTAATCGGTAAATGAATTTATGAAAAGGTTCCCTACGGAAGCAATATAATTTGGGCAACTATATTGCATAGTAGGCATATTGGATGCTTTCAAAAGATATCATGAGTTGATATAAGTATGGATGATGATGATAGTCATGTCACTAGGGCGTTAGTATGGATTAGTGGTTGGTGAACTGCGTTTCGAACATGACCGAATAATGACAAATCACTTGGAAAGGCATGTAGTCAATGATTTATCGTTTGGTTATATCAGTGCACGATGTAGTCCTTTGACCTGAGACATTGTGGTAGGATCTGATACGGATGCGTATGGTTCATACGGTATATAAGTATGAGACTATTCATGTTTCGTATGATAAAGCCTATTTGGTCATGCGTTGTTCATATGAGGAAATGAACGATGGCAAAAAAGGGATCCATTGACTCGGAAATATAGGATCAGGAGTACCCCTAACTCCATCCAAATTCGAGTTCCTAGATGAACGTCAATAAATGTCAGAAATTAGAATCTCTGGCCAGAGTCTATTATTAGTCATACGAAAGCAAGTTCGTGATGACAAGTTCTAGACATATTGATTGACTATTTGGTGGAAGATCAAGTTTAGGATTTTGACGTTTCATGAATCCATACTCGATTAGAATATATCAATGGAGGGACTTTACCTGCATGGTACATATGACTTGAAAAGGGTTCGATGAAGTATTTCTTCATCATGGTTTAGGGACTATGGCACATTGCTAGATGTTTAACATAGTCCTTGGGCCTTTGATAATCCGAGGATTATACTAGTTTATTTAAGCTTTTAGGCCGGATTTTATATACTTCTTAGTTTATTTTTGCCTGAATTGATACTTAATTCCTTACATTTCGTGTTTCATGTTAAAATGGAAGTTTTGAGTGAATAAAGGCAGATTTGGAGTTTTTAGACTTAGAAGCACGCAGAGGGCAATTCTGGAATTTCATAATTCTTCAGGAAACTTCGCCGCGGCGAAATGGGCCAGTGACGCATCAGATTCAGCTCCTTTGTCGCTGAGGCGAGATTCCTTCTTCGCCGCGGCGAAGTCTGCGTACTCCATTTTTTGTAAAACACACAGTTTCGTGTTTAGGCTAAGTTGCAATATTTTGGGCGAGGTATAAAAGAAATACTTAGTCTTTTTGTTTAGGGAGTTCGTGGAGAGAGAGAGACAGAGAGTTTTTACATTATTTTAGATTCATTTTTTGAGTGATTTTTGGATTAACAAAGTTGGAAGATTTGAGGAAACTAGTGGATTCATCAATTTGGGGAGATTCTTTTCCTTTTCTTTTGTTTCCATTATGTTGAACCTGGAGTTTTTCATTTCGTTTAATTGTTTTATAGATTTAGCCATGAACTAACCTATTTTGGGTTAGGGTTTTGATGTAGTTCGGATTCTAATGGGTTAGAAAGTTGATGATTATTAATTTCATATGATTTTGCTTTAATTGTGTGATTATTCTGTATTTATTGTTTATATGTGATGAACATGATGAGATTGAGAGATAATTCGTGTTAAGCTTCTTGGGTAATCACCGTTGTCTTATTGGATGCTAGAGATAGATTCAAAAACCGATGAAATCAATCTAGGATTATTGTGCTTGATGAACTTAGATTTATTAACTTTCATTTAGTTGGGTGCGGAAGGTTAATAGGGAAGAGTAGGACAACATAGCCTGAGAAGGTATGTTGGACACTTTAGAGAGTTCGATTTACAATCAATGCATGAGAATATGAATTTAGTTTAATTCTTAAAGATTAACCCATAGAGTTCGAATGAAGTCAAAACCCTACCCGTTTGTTTGAATTGATTCTATCCCGTTTTAAATTTGCTTTCATAGTTTAAGTTTATTTTAGTAAAATTTTGTTTTAATTATAGTTTAATTTGCTCCCTTTAATCCAAAAGAATTCGATTTCTTCAACTTGAAAACAGTAGAAAACTTAGTGCTTAGCAACAATCCTCGTGGGAACGATACTCACTCATCATTATATTACTTGTGCAACTAGTATACTTACTTCTTATTGCATGTTGTAGGAGACACGCATCAAGTTTTTGGCACCGTTGCCGGGGATTGAGTTTTAAGTTTACATTGAGTTTTTCTATAGTGAGCTAGATTGAAGTTTTAATTTTTGTTTTAAATTTTCAGTTGGTTTCTGATCTCACTTTCTTTCGTTAATTATGTGTAGTTTATGCGAAGAGCGAGACGTCAGCCAGTGGTTCCTGTTGATCTTGAGATTGAGAGAACCGCTAGACGAGTTAACAGAGAGAGAAGAGAAAGAGAGGACATAGTGGTTGAAACAGAAGAAATAGTTGTTGAAATGGCAGAACCAGAAAACAGGACACTAAGGGAATTCTCAGTTCCCACGGTTAATGGCAGTGGGTCGAGTATTACTGGGCCTACGGTGTAAGCAAACAACTTTGAGATTAAGCCGGCAATCATTCAGATGATCTGGCAGTCGGTAAGGTTTAATGGTGATTTGAAGGAAGATCCGAATCAGCATATTGTGAGCTTCTTGGAAATTTGTGACACTTGAAGTAGAACGGAGTGTCAGATGATGCCATTAGGTTAAGGTTATTCCCATTCTCCTTGGGGGATAAAGCTAAGGGGTGGTTAATGGCACTACTAGTGGGGACTATCACAACTTGGAATGTTCTAGCACAGAAGTTCCTAACTAAGTTCTTTCCTCCAGCAAAATTAGCAAAACTGAGAAATGATATCACATCATTTCTACAAGATGAATCTGAGTCATTGTATAAGGCTTGGGAGAGGTACAAGGAATTGATGAGGAAATGTCCACACCATGGGTTGCCAGTTTGGCTTCAAGTCCAAACTTTCTACAATGGACTGATGGGTAATGTGCAAACCATGGTGGATGCAGCGTTAGGAGGAGCTTTACAGAATAAGACACCAAAGGAGGCTTATGAGTTGCTTGAGGTTTTGGCAAGCAACAACTATCAAAGACCAAATGAGAGAGCAATAACAAGAAAATCTACAAGTCTTCATGAAGTTGATGCCTTCACAGCCATTTCAGCCTAACTCACGGCACTTTAGAAACAGTTGGGAAGTATGCAGGTAAACTCTATTCAAGCACCTCAACTAACTTGTGATTTTTGTGCAGGAAACCATGTGAGCAGCGAGTGTCAAGTAAGGAACACATTTGCTTCATATCTTCATCATTGGAGCAAGTGAACTACTTGGTAGGAAATCAGAGGCAACCAAACAACCCATATTCCAACACGTACAATCCGGGGTGGAGAAATCATCCAAATCTGGCTTGGGGCAATCAGAACCAGCCAAATAATCAATGGAACCAAAGGACGTTGCCAAATAACCAACCAGGGGTGAATAATCAACCGGGAGATCCAAGAGTGACAAAGTTGGAAGACATGTTTGGGAAATTTATGCAGGAGACCACGGGATTTATGAATGAGGCAAGGATGAATTTCAGAAATCAAGGGGCGTCCATTCAAAATCTTGAGGTACAGATGGGCCAATTGGCCGAGAAGCTAAATGAGAGACCACAGGTTTCCTTACCAAGCAATATAGTGACTAACCCATGTGAGCAAGTAAATGCAATTTCGTTGAGAAGTGGGAGAGTTTTAGAAGAGGTGGAAAATTCAAGGAAAGAGGAAAATTCATCAAAGAAAAATGAAGAATCTGATGAAGAAGTTGATGAAGAAATCATCACTGAAGAGAAACCACCCAGCCCAAGGAAAGATGAGCAGAAGTGGGATGAGGGGAAAAAGAAAAGGAAGGAGAAATTGCCATTCCCCGAGATACCACCAGAGTTGGCGCATCACACACCACCCGTACCTTTTCCTCAAAGACTCAGAAAAGAAAATTAGGATAAGCAGTTTATTAAATTTCTTGATGTTTTTAAGAAATTGCATATTAACATTCCTTTTGCAGATGCATTGCAGTAGATGCCGAGCTACGCGAAGTTCCTTAAGGAAATCCTATCGAACAAAAGAAAGCTAGAAGGTGAGGAAACGGTGATGCTTACGGAGGAGTGCAACACCATTCTCCAAAAGAAGCTGCCCCCGAAACTCAAAGATCCAGGGAGTTTTACTATTTCTTGCACTATAGGAGATATCACCTTTGATCGAGTTTTATGTGACCTAGGTGCTAGCATTAACCTTATGCCTTTTTCTGTTTTCAGGAAACTAGGAATTGGTGAAGTAAAGCTGACAACCATATGCTTACAACTTGCAGATCGATCAATAAAGCATCAGAGGGGCATTGTGGAGGATGTGTTGATTAAGGTGGACAAGTTTATTTTTCCTGCGGATTTCTTTGTGTTGGATATGGAAGAAGACAAAGAGATTCCTCTTATCATGGGACGACCATTTCTAGCTATCGGAAGAGCTTTAATCGACATTCAAGAAGGGAAGTTAATCATGAGGATGCAAGATGAAGAAATAACATTTAATGTCCTTGAATCAATGAGAGCTCCACCTAAACAAGAGTCGTGTTTAAAAATCGATGTGGTGGATCAGTCAAGAATTGAAACCTTCCAACTGAATAGTCCTAAGGTGGAAATTAAGAGCTATATTGTCAAACCGAATCAGTTCGAGAGTGAGGACCTAACGGAAAGAGTTGCACAAAATTTCGAGACAAGCCACAGTTGAGTTTGAGTTCGCACAAGGAACGAGTCTCTGAGATCAAAAAGGGTGAAGGAAAGCCAAGAAAACAGAAGGCAGTAGGTGAGAAGAGTCGAGCTACCAAAGTTATGATCAAGGGATGGAAATGGGTGGCTAAGCTCTCAACAAAGACCCTGGGTGGAAAAGATCATCAACAAATGAAGCTCCAGTACAAGGGAAATTTTCGGGATGTGATGTACTTGGATAGTCTGGGCTGATGTGAAAAATTGAGAGAGTCGAGCTTATCGACTATAAACAAGCGCTTCTTGCGAGGTAACCCAAGTGTTTTAAATTTTTGTTCTTCTACTTTTATTTCAGTGTGTTTGATTCTTGTTTAATTTGTGTGTTTTTGGGTGTTTCAGGTGAAGTTTTCAGCTAATGCAAGGAAAGAAAATGCTTTAGACTTCGCCAGGGCGAAGAAGTATTCTTCGCCGCGGCAAAGCACATTAGGTAAAAATAAGTTTTGAAAAGTCCCAAACTTCGCCCCGACGAAGATTGTTCTTCGTCGGAGCGAAGCAACCTGAAAATTGGTGGTAGCTACTGTATTTTATCGCCGCAGCGAAAAATTTGTCTTCGTCACGGCGAAGAAGGTTAGACGAAATTTCGCTAAGGCAATTTCGCCGCGGCGAAGATTTTTTCTTGCCACAGCGATTAGCCATTATAATTTTTCGCCCTAACGAAACCTAGGTTTCAAATTAGGGTTTGAAGAAAGAAGAACTTCACCGTGACGAAGCATGTTTTCTATATATACTCACTTTGTCTTTTCATTTTCCACGCGTTTTTTCAATTACATTTGAGAGAAAAATTTTCCAATTTCAATCCTTTTCCACCCAAGTGTTTTCCCAACCAAAGTTTTCACTCCTTAACCCTCCTAAACACCAAAACAACTCACTTCAACAACAAATTTTTTTCGAAAATTCATGAAAATTTCAAGTTCAAGAAATTTGGGGCTTTCCAATCTGGGCTGATTCTGAGTAAATTGGTGGCTAATAATCCTTCGTATTGGTAAGATTTCAAGTTCCCTAAACTCATTTTCGCAAAATTTCAAGTTTTAAGTTGTCGATCTGAAAAATTTATTTTTGGTTGAGTTGCGAATTTTGTGAGTTCGATTTTGTTGAAGAAGGGTTTATTGTGCATGTTGTGATATTGAGGAGTATGGGTGTTGAGTTTTGGAGAAATCGTAGTCTGGCGGTCTGATTGCGAATTTTTAGAAGTGTTTTCAATTTTCTTTCTCAGGTTTAAATTGGTTATTGTGGGGAACCTAGGCTTGAATTTTTGGGTTGCGCTGTGAATTGAATTATAGAAAATGGCACCCTAAGTTAAGTTGCCATACAAAGGAAAGGGAAAAGGAAAGAAAGTGGACAGCTGCTTTGTGAATGAAGAGGCCCAGAAACGATATCAAGGGGCTATCCAAAGAAGTGATAAGGGCTTTATTCCTGAGGGCGGATTGACCGCAAGTCAGGCGTTGGATTGGAGTCGAGGGAGACAATGGGAACTGTTTATGAGTGCTCCTACACAGCCGGCTGTAGAGCCGCTAATAAGAGAGTTTTATGCCAATCTCTTGGATTATGAAGAGGGTACTGCATTTGTCAGAGGGATTGATGTGCCGTTTATAGAAGATGTGATCAATAAGTTTTATAACTTGCTTGGGTTTGATCAGGATGAGTAAGGAAGGTTTAGGAGGACACAGTTGGAGGATGGTATCATTCTTCCGGTCATTGCAAAACCGGATGCAACTTGGTCAGTGTCGAAGAAACAAAAGAAGACCATTAAGGGAACTTCTTTGACACCGATGGCTCGGCTATGGCAATATTTTGTTAGTGCGAGATTGATGCCGGAAACGCACTATAGCATGGTAACTTACGAGAAGGCATTACTGCTTTATTCTATTGCCACAGGAAAGAGTATAAATGTAGGACGAATTATCTTGAACAACATTCATCATGCCGCCAAACTAGGGCGATCAAGTTATTCTTTCCCATATCTCATTACAGCTTTGTGCATTAGAGCTAGAGCCAAGGTGGATGGTGATGAGCAACGTATTCATGCTGCCCCTATCCTCGATTCAGATTATTTTCAGAAGTATCTTAAACGTCTAGAAGCTAACCAACCAAGGGCAGGAACAAAACGGCAGAGAACCGCACAAAGCCCAGTCACATCCTCCAGCTCCACAGCTACACAGAAGGAGATAATGCAGTAGATGATCGGTATGATGAAACATATGAAAAAACGTCAAGCTTGGTTGGCTGAGTAGACCCAGATGATGTATGAGATGTAGAAGAGTAGCTTTAACAAGCTCAACGTTGACACTTCAGAATTCCAATGGGCCGACTGGGATTCAGATGAGTGGATGGGCTCCTAGTCAGAAGAGGAAGAAGAGGAAGCCGAGGGGGGCAAAGAATGAGCACCGGAACACCTATTTTGTTTTTTCTTTATTTTTATTTGTTTTTAGTTGATTTTGTTTTTCATTTCAAACATTAAACTCAGTTTATATTTTTGTTTTGGACATTGGGGACAATGTCATCTTTTGTTTGGGGGGTAGGAAAATTAGAAATTTTTTGATTTTATTTGATTTTATTTTGGTTTGATAGTTTTTGCCGATGATGAATTGTATAAATCAATGATGCGAATTGGATTGTTGCGTTTTTATTGTTGAGAAATGTTAAGCATTGCTTCAAGTTTAGGTTTATTGACTGATTTTTTATTGAGGTTTGTTGAGTGATTCAACCACCATTTTCACTTTTTTGGCATGCTTAGATTTATTTTATGTACTTAGGTAAAGTTTGATAATGTTGGTGGACTCTAGAACCTAGTAGAGAAGTGCTTGAGTCGAAATTCTAGGATTAGACATGGTTGAGGAGATGATTTAGCCATTCTTTTTGGAATGTTTGAGCTTTTCTAGCCAACCCATGAATGAAATTGTCCCTAGGCACCCGTTTAAGCCATATGAATTATTATTGTAACAACTTCTTTCTACTATCATATTCATAAAATATATCAATAAAAAGACCAGTATATTTATCAAAAAGGTTGGGTCCAAAAATTTTCTTTACTTAATAAATACATTCTTTACATAGTACAACATCATTTGTACAAAAGACTCTCAAAAAGACAGTGGACAGTGCAGCCAAGTCTCCCCGCTTGCCGACGTCCATCTGACCAGGTCCTCACCTATGTCCTGTACAATAAAGAAAACAATGGAGTGAGAACAAAGATGCTCAGTAACTAAATCTTCTACTCCATAATCCCCGTGCATTACTCATCAATTCTCTTCGTACTCTTGTCACTTTCTCTAATCCTAGTTCTCACTATTCTTTTCTTTCTTTCTATTCTCATCACCCATGGAGAATATCATAACCATGCACGGACGAGACATTAAAGCATAACAATGCATTTTCTTTCGCTTCTTTTCTTTCTATTCTTTTCTTATTCTTATTCTTTGCCAGTCTTGGTCGATGCATGGATTTGGAACCCTTCACCATGTGAGTGTACTCTCTTTCGTGTATAGCTCTCATCCGCATGTATTCTCACGACTATACAAATTCTGTTTCTCATTCTCATTCCGCTCTCTCATGGCGGTTTACATGCTGGTAACTCTACACTCATGGGTTCCCCATCGCACAACCTATTTTCTTTTCTTTTCTGTAGCACTTAATAATCATTTTATTCTCTAGTGCTAGTTCTTTCTTTCTCTTTATTCTAAGAGAATTGATTCTTTTCTTTATCTATATTCTTAGAGTGTTTCTTTCTCATTTCTCATATTTCTTTCTCATGTGATTACTCAATTAAACATATGCATAAGGACGGCTCATGCCTAAAATATTTCTTATATGCATTCATGACATGCAAATATGCTATGTTGCATAAAGTAAGGTTCTCTACTTCTACTCATGCTTCTTTTAGACATTTCATCAAACAATATGTGTGCATACATAAACTCTATTCTAATTTTTAATATACTTCTTTCTTAATCATCCAAAATAGGAGTTCAACTCCCTTAAATCATCACACATCCTGCAAAGAAAACACACTTCAAATATTCCTCTCAAATTCTTATAATTCTCTCCATATTTCTACCAAAACCTATCAACACAATCCACCCTACTCATGGTGGAAATTCTTTCATAAAACAACATTGAACTCATTCATGAATTCATCAACTCATTTCAAACATAGAAATTCAAGCATTATGCATATATAAAATCTCTAAACATCATTCAATCATACAAATCACAACTTAGGTGGATTTACGTACCTTAAGCTCAAGGAGAAACCACTTAAGCTCTCTACTCTTGATGGCTTGATACTTCCTCTTAAACCTTTTAGTGCTTAGGATCAATTTGTATCAATATCTAGTCAAAAGCTCTTCAAAGATCCTTGGAAAATTGAATGAAAATTTGAGAGAATTGAAGGATGAAAGAGGCGGTGGTGAAGAAGCAAATGAAAGGGTTTCTAAAGCTAAGCCCTTAATATCTTATATTTTCTCCACTCTTTCCCAATACACCCTTGCTCCTTCTTTGAAATTCCACCTATGACCTTTCATTCTTTGCAAAAACATCCCCATTCATATTATTCTCCATGTAATTTCCTTGCATTTCACTCCCACTTTTCCTGCTAAATAGGGGTAGAATGGTCAATGAGTCCCAAAAGAGGAAATTCTCTAAAACTCAAGGGAAAAATTCAGCTGAGTCTTCATCGCAGTGAAGCTATTTCTTCGCTCCGACGAAAACTCACAGCAGCTACACGGTGTGTAGCACTTCATCGCCGCTGTGAAGCTTCTTCTTTGCCTCAACGAAGACTGTAACATCAAGATTTCGCCAAGTCTTACAAATTTTTAGGGCAATCACTCAACCAAACCAACACACCCTTTCACCCAAGGGTCAACCAAACCATATTAACAATATACAGACTCAAATGAGGATAAATCAACAAACATTCAAGCCATTCATCAAATCTTAACTACGTACCTCAAGTGGGGCGTTACAATTCTCCCCCCTTAAAAGAATTTCGTCCCCGAAATTCAGACAAATAACTCTAGGTAACAATTTTGTATGTCTTGCTCAGTCTCCCAAGTAGCTTCTTCAACTTTATGGTTTCTCCAGAGGACTTTCACTAAAGGAATACTCTTATTCCGGAGCTCTTTAATCTTCTGGTCCAAAATCTGAACTGGACGTTCCTCATACACGAGATTCTCTTCCACAATTACATCCTCTGTGCTCAATACATGGGAGGGATCACTTACATACTTTCTTAACATCGAGATATGGAAAACATCGTGCACCTTGTCCATACTAGGTGGTAGTGCCAATCTGTAGGGTACTTTCCCAACTCATTGCAACACTTCAAATGGACCAATGAATCTCGGTGCTAGCTTCCCTTTATTTCCAAACCGCATTACCCGCTTAAAGGGGGAAACTTTCAAGAAAACTTTATCACCCACTTTGAATTCAACTTCCTTTCTCTTCAAATCAGCATAACTTTTCTGTCTATCTTGGGCTTGTTGCATTCTACTTCTAATCAGCCTCACATCTTCAATCAATTTCTAAGTCATCTCTGGCCCAATAGCTATATTCAACTCATCTTTCTCACCTATCTCATCCCAATGTAGTGGAAACCTACATTGTCTACCATACAAGGCCTCAAAAGGCGCTATCTTAATTGTAGACTGATAACTATTATTGTAAGCAAACTCCACTAAGGGCAACATCTCATGCCAGGATACTCTATAATCCATACAGCAAGCTCGCAACATATCCTCAAGCACTTGATTTGTTCTCTCTGTCTGTCCATCAGATTGCAGATGATAGGCGGTACTAAAGGCTAATCTAGTACCCAAGTTCCTCTGTAAGCTCGTCCAGAAAGCGGAGACAAATCTGGAATCCCTATCTGATACTATTGTCTTGGGTACCCCATAAAGTTTCACTATCTCTCTGATGTACATCTGGGCTAGCTGATCCGAAGTAGTGCTCTCTTTCACTAGAAGGAAATGGGCTGATTTTGTCAATCTATCAACAATCACCCAAATAGCATTAAATCCTCTCTGAACTCTAGGGAGGCATACAATAAAATCCATCAGATACTCTCCATTTCCACTCAAGAATACTAAGTGGTTGAAGTAATCTTGATGGCCTTTGGTGTTCTGCTTTCACTTGTTGACATACCAGGCATTTAGCTACAAATTCCGCAATAACATTCTTCATACCTGGCCACCAATAGCCTTTCTTTAGATCTTGATACATCTTGGTTGCTCCAGGATGAGCAGTGTAGTGTGTGTCATGAGCCTCCATAAGAATTCTCTCTCTCAACTCCTTATCCTGAGGAATACACAACCGATTTCTGAAACGAGAATACCATCTACCAGATGGAGCTCTGGTCTCTCATTCTTATGCACTCTTTGCAATAATTTCTGACACCACTCATCAACCACTTGATTTTTTCTGATTTCGTCCAGTAAGGTAGACTGAATTTCTAACCTAGCAATCCCTCCTTGAACCACTTCAATCTGTTCTTTACACAACTCATCTATTAACTCTCTCTATCTTGTGAGTCGGGATAAATGAGCTTTTCTACTCAATGCATCGGCTACGACATTAGCTTTCCCCGGCTGATATTTAATCTCACATTCATCGTCTTTAACTAGCTCTAACCACCTTCTCTGCCTCATATTCAGCTCCTTCTGAGTAAAGAAATACTTCGAACTCTTATGGTCGGTGTAGATATGACTCTTTGCACCATAAAGGTAATGCCTCCAAATTTTCAAAGCAAAGACTACCGCTGCCAATTCTAAATCATGCGTAGGGTATCTTGTCTCGTACTCTTTCAATTGACAAGAAGCGTAAACTATCACCCTACCTAACTGCATCAATACAGCACCAAGTCCCTGCAGTGAGGCATCTGTAAAAATATCATAATCTACACCCTCCTAAGGCAACACTAAAACAGGAGCTGATGTCAACGTTTTCTTTAATTCATGAAAACTCTTTTCACAAGCAGTTGACCATATAAAAGGAATTCTCTACTTGGTAAGAGCTGTCAATGGCTTAGCCAACTGGGCAAACCCTGCTACAAAATGCCGGTAGTAGCCTGCTAGTCCCAAGAAACTTCTCACTTCTTTTACTGTTTTCGGCCTTTGCCACTCAAGGATTGCCTCCACCTTACTAGGGTCCACTGAAATCCCTTCACTGGAAACAGTATGGCCCAGAAATAATACTTGATTCAACCAGAATTCACACTCGGAAAAGTTAGCATACAACTTCTTTTCTCTCAATCGTTGTAGCACCATTCTTAAATGTTCCTCATGCTCTTCTCTTGACTTAGAGTAAACCAGGATGCCGTCAATAAAAACCACAATGAATTAATCCAAGCAATCATGAAATACTCGGTTCATCAAGTCCATAAAAACTACTGGGGCATTCGTCAACCCGAAAGGCATCACTACAAACTCATAATGCCCATAACTTGTACGAAAAGCAGTCTTAGCTATATCTTGCTCAGCCAATCTCACTTGATGGTACCCCGACCTCAAATCAATTTTCGAGAACACTGTCGCTCCCTTTAATTGATCAAACAAATTGTCTATCTGAGGTAGCAGGTACTTATTCTTCACTATCACCTTATTCAGCTCTCTGTAATCTATACATATCCGTAAAGATCCATCTTTCTTCTTCACAAAAAGAATTGGAGCTCCCTAGGGAGAATGACTTGGTCGGATAAAACCTTTATCTAAAAGCTCTTGGAGTTGCTTTTTTAATTCCTGAAGCTCGGCTAGGGCCATTCGATAAGGGGCTCTCGATATTGGTGATGTCCCGAGTGCTAGTTCAATACTAAACTCAACCTCTCTCGCTGGAAGTAAACCCGGTAGCTCTTTCGGAACACATCCAGAAATTCTCGAACTACAAGCACCCTCTGAATTTCTGGCTGAGGAACATCACCACTCTGCACTACATGTGCAATATATCCCGAACACCCCTTTCTCAACATCTTTCTAGCTTTCAAGCTACTGATCAACATACTCAATTAATGGCCCTCTCCGAAACTAAACTATCTCCACTATCAAGATTAAATCTTGCTTTCTTCTTCCGATAGTCAATTTCTACTCCATACTTCCCTAGGAAATCCATACCCAAAATCACATCGAAATCAGGCATATCAAACACTATTAGATCAACTAACAGCTCTCTTCCATGAATCACTACGGACTCTCCTAGAAGCATCTCACGGGTCAAAACACTAACCCCATCAGGTAACTCTATCCTAATGGGTTGGTCTACTACAACAGATTTCAGACCTAATCTTTCTATCATCCCATGAGATATAAAAGAATGCGTGGCTCCAGAATCTACTAAAGCATAAAGAGGAACTGCATGAAAGAATAACTGACCAGTTACAGCTGATGGACTAGCCTCTACCTCACCTTGTGCCATGGTAAGCACCCTGGCATTCGTGCCTCTAGAAACCTATGCTGCTGGTGGAGAATGAGCTTTACAATCTTTCATTAGGTGTCCTGGCTGGCGACACCTATAGCAGATATTCGGATCGAACTCTTTTAGACACTCCCCTAAATGATTCTTCCCACACTTAGGGCACGGAGTGACTCCAACAGTTCTAGGCCGCTTACTCTGCCACTCACCCTTATTCTTCTTTGGCTGGAACCTCTTTTTGCTCCTCATGTCTCTACTTCTCCCAACCTCCACTCTTTCTTTCTACGGAGCAGGGGCTGGTTCATTCTGTACTATCATGGATGGCCCTTCTGAACTCATCCTGTTCACATAAATCTCTGCTCTCAAAGCCCGATCTAATGCTTCCATATAGGTATGAGGGGGCTCTGCTCCTATCATAACATCACGGGCTATTTCTGACCTCAACCCGAGAACAAATTTCTCTCTTCTCAACTCGGGAGTACTTACTATCCCGGGTGCAAACCTCACAAGAGAGTTGAATCGAACTGAATACTCCTTTACTGTACTCATCCCTTGCTCAGGTTAATAAACTCTTGTATTTTCTCATTAACCCGGTCAACCGTTCAATACTTGATCTCAAACACTCTTCTAAAATCTCCCCAAGTCATGGTTGCCGTGTCATGAGTCTCATCCATTAATTCCCACCAAATTCGGGCATCACCACGAAATAAGAAACTAGCATAACTAATCCTCTCTCTATCATTCATGGGAAACAGGGCCACCGTCCGCTCAACGGACTTAAACACCTCTTCTGCTTCTAACGGGTCCTTAGTACCCCTAAACTCTGGTAGTCGATGCTGACTTGCAAGCCCCTGAATTGGATCAACTCGATTCTGTAATATCTGATGTACCGGCCCTTCTCACTCTTGCCTTACGGGCGGTACTCTACTAGGGGTCTCAGTTCTCTCCGGTACAACTCTCCCCTGACTCTCCGCTAACACCTACTGTACAATGGTTCGAATCATTGTCTTATCAAGGGTAGGGGGAGTTTGTTCTAGCGGGTTAGAGGATTCTCCCTCATTCATCACACCCTTACCCTTCTTTCTATTACTACGTCTCATCTATAAAACAACCATTCTCACATCAACTTCAATAACCCACTAAGAAAAAAAAAGAATTTAACTTACAGTGGTCGAACAAGACACGTTGTAGCGGCGAGAATGACACACTGTCCCATCCCAAAACCATTGCTGTGATACCAAAAATGTAACAACTTCTTTCTACTATCATATTCATAAAATATATCAATAAAAAGACCAGTATATCTATCAAAAAGGTTGGGTCCAAAAATTTTCTTTACTTAATAAATACATTCTTTACATAGTACAACATCATTTGTACAAAAGACTCTAAAACAGACAGTGGACAGTGTAGCCAAGTCTCCCCGTTTGCCGACGTCCATTCGACCAGGTCCTCACCTATGTCCTGTATAACAAAGAAAACAACGGAGTGAGAACAAAGATGCTCAATAAGTAAATCTTCTACTCTATAATCCCCGTGCATTACTCATCAATTCTTTTCATACTCTTGTCACTTTCTCTAATCCCAGTTCTCACTATTCTTTTCTTTCTTTCTATTCTCATCACCCATGGAGAATATCATAACCATGCATGGATGAGACATTAAAGCATAACAGTGCATTTTCTTTTGTTTCTTTTGTTTCTATTCTTTTCTTATTCTTATTCTTATTCTTTGCCGGTCTTGGTCGATGCATGGATTCGGAACCCTTGATCATATGAGTGTACTCTCTTTCGTGTATAGCTCTCATCCGCATGTATTCTCACGGCTATACAAATTCTGTTTCTCATTCTCATTCTGCCCTCTCATGGCGGAGAACGCTCTCTCTCATGGCGGTTTACATGCGGGTAACTCTACACTCACGGGTTCCCCATCGCACAACCTATTTTCTTTTCTTTTCTGTAGCACTTAATAATCATTTTATTCTCTAGTGCTAGTTCTTTCTTTCTCTTTATTCTAAGAGAATTGATTCTTTTCTTTA
The DNA here is from genome assembly GCF_008641045.1 of Pistacia vera. Lineage (NCBI taxonomy): Eukaryota > Viridiplantae > Streptophyta > Magnoliopsida > Sapindales > Anacardiaceae > Pistacia > Pistacia vera. The sequence continues at coordinate 34,589 of NW_022196735.1, read as the reverse complement.
TCTCTATTCTTAAAGTGTTTCTTTCTCATTTCTCATATTTCTTTCTCATGTGATTACTCCATTAAACATATGCATAAGGATGGCTCATGCCTAAAATCTTTCTTATATGCATTCATGACATGCAAATATGCTATGTCGCATAAAGTAAGGTTCTCTACTTCTACTCATGCTTCTTTTAGACATTTCATCAAACAATATGTGTGCATACATAAACTCTATTCTAATTTTTAATGATACTTCTTTCTTAATCCATCCAAAATAGGAGTTCAACTCCTTTAAATCATCACACATCCTGCAAAGAAAACACACTTCAAATATTCCTCTAAAATCTTCTAATTCTCTCCATATTTCTACCAAAACCTATCAACACAATCCACCCTACTCATGGTGGAAATCTTTCATAAAACAACATGAAGCATTCATGAATTCATCAACTCATTTCAAACATAAAAATTCAAGCATTAAGCATATATAAAATCTCTACACAATTCAATCATACAAATCACAACTTAGGTGGATTTACGTACCTTAAGCTCAAGGAGAAACCACTTAAGCTCTCTACTCTGATGGTTGATACTCCTCTTAAACCTTTTAGTGTTAGGATCAATTTGTATCAATATCTAGTCAAAAGCTCTTCAAAGATCCTTGGAAATTGAATGAAATTTGAGAGAAATGAAGGATGAAAGAGGCGGTGGTGAAGAAGCAAATGAAAGGGTTTTTAAAACTAAGCCTTAATATCTTATATTTTCTCACTCTTTCCCAATACACCCTTGCTCCTTCTTGAAATTCCACCTATGACCTTTCATTCTTTGCAAAAACATCCCCATTCAAACTATTCTCCATGTAATTCCTTGCATTTCACTCCCACTTTTCCTGCTAAATGGGGTAGAATAGGTTAATGAGTCCCAAAAGGGAAAATTTCTAAAACTCAAGGGAAAAATTCAGCTGAGTCTTCGCCGCGACGAAAAACTCATAGCAGCTACACGGGGTGGAGCACTTCAACGCCCCGGTGAAGATTGTAACATCAAGATTTTGCCAAGTCTTACAAATTTTCAGGGCAATCACTCAACCAAACCAACCACACCTTTCACCCAAGGGCAACCAAACCATATTAACAACAACAGACTCAAATGAGGATAAATCAATAAAAATTCAAGCCATTCATCAATTAACTACAGTACCTCAAGTGAGGTGTTACAATTATGCTTTATTTTTCTTGGCTAACCAAATTTGTCCAATCCTTATACCCTAAACACTGTCTGCAACCCTTAGGAGAAATCAATCTAATGCAAAAACAAAGAACGAGAAGAATTGCACGAATAAACTAAAAGAATGTTTAGGGGCGTGAGAAGGGCAATAAAAATAAAAGAGGTAGTTACCTCAATTCAATTGATTTGCTGTGATTTAAAAAAAAAAAAAAATATGCCAAGTTTAAGGGTATACGACTGGAAAACAGTAACCGCCTTAAAAACTGCCTAGCAGTACTTGGCGACCTCTGGTTTAACAACACCACATACACTTAGACCCATGCATTTATGGTATCAATAATAAGAAAGATACAAGTTTGAGGGTTGTACATCATGGAGGCATTGAGTGGTGGTTGAGAAGAAGTGGAGTTCAATTTGATTGAGTGTTTGCATGAGGAAAACCGAGTTCTCTTACTTGTATTCCTATTTTTTTCTTGGAACCACTTCCGAGCCTAGCGTTACAAGCTTATAAAGACCTACTAATCTATTCTTTGTCTAGTCCTCATTAGTGGAGAGTATTCGATATTTAGGCTTATGGAGTTTGCCACCATTTGATAAACTTTGCATTCTGCATAAAATAATCCGGGAAGTTGGAAGGTGGATTGAAGCGGGGATTACCTACTCGAGGACCAATTGAGAAAGAAAGTCAATGTAACTTATAACTTTTGGAGTGTTAAACATTTTTATTATAATTTTGCAACAAATTTTGAGATTGGTATAAATCTAGGCAGTGTTTGTGAGTCAAGTCTTTGGTTTCTCTTATTTAATTTGTAGTTGCTGTTTGTGTTTTGAATGTTTGTGTTTTTCTTTTATCTTGTTTTGTACCTGTGCTCGGGGACGAGTGTCCTTAGTTTGGGGCTATTTGATAATTCGAGGATTATACTAGTTTATTTAAGCTTTTAGGCCGGATTTTAGATACTTTTAGTTTATTTTGCTTGAATTGATACTTAATTCCTTACATTTTGTGTTTCAGGTTAAAATGGAAATTTGAGTGAATAAAGGCAGATTTGAGTTTTTAGACTCAAAAGCACACGGAGGGCAATTCTAGAATTTCAAAATTCTTCAAGAAACTTTGCCGCGGTGAAATGGGCCAGTGACGCATCAGATTCAGCTCCTTTGTCACCGAGCGAGATTCCTTCTTTGCCGCGGCAAAGTCTGCGCACTCCATTTGTAAAACGCACAGTTTCGTGTTTAGGTAAGTTGTAATATTTGGGCAAGGTATAAAAGAAAACTTAGTCTTTTTGTTTAGGGTGTTCGTGGAGAGAAAGAGAGTTTTACATTATTTTAGATTCATTTTTTGAGTATTTGGATTACATAGTTGGAAGATTCAAGGAAACCAGTGGATTCATCAATTTGGGAGATTCTTTTCCTTTTCTTTTGTTTCCATTATGTTGAACCTGGAGTTTTTCATTTCTTTAATTGTTTATAGATTTAGCCATGAACTAACCTATTTGGGTTAGGGTTTTGATGTAGTTCGGATTCTAATGGGTTAGAAAATTGATGATTATTATTCATATGATTTTGCTTTGTTGTGTGATTATTATTTTTATTGTTTATATGTGATGAACATGATGAGATTGAGAGATATTGTGGTAAGCTTCTGGGTAACACCATTGTATTATTGGATGCTAGAGATAGATTCAAGAACCGATGAAATCAATCTAGGATTTTCTGCTTAATGAACTTAGATTTATTAACTTTCATTTAGTTGGTGAGGAAGGTTAATAGGGAAGAGTAGGACAACATAGCCTAAGAAGGTATGTTGGACACTTTAGAGAGTTCGATTTACAATCAATGCATGAGAATATGAATTTAGTTTAATTTTTAATGTAACCCATAAAGTCCGAATGAAGTCAAAACCCTACCCGTTTGTTTGAATTGATTCTATCCCGTTTAAATCTGCTTTCATAGTTTAAGTTTATTTTAGAAAAATTTTGTTTTATATAGTTAATTTGCTCTCCTTTATCAAAAGAATTCGATTCTTTCAACTTGAAAACGGTAGAAAACTTAGTGCTTAGCAACAATCTCGTGGGAACGATACTCACTCATCATTATATTACTTGTGCGACCAGTATACTTGCTACATATTGCATGTGTAGTAGGACACGCATCAGCCTCCAGACAGGTTTTCGGGTTCATCAAAACTATCTCACAGCTAATCCAGGTGGACTACATGGTCACACTGATAGCCTTGAGAAGTTAGAGAAGGATAAGAGAGAGAAATGATTATCTGAAGAGGGGTAACACTTTCGAGGGTAATGACAGGATTTCTATGGTAATAGTTACATAGAAAATTATTTGTGACATTTTAAAAGTTAAATGGTCAAGCAATAAATAATTATATTTAATTATTATATCTTAAAGCATAAGATAAATGAGTGAACTAAAATAAACTTTTAATAGTTAAAGGGCAAAAGGGTAAACTTATAGGTTGTTAATGTAAACTAGTTTAGTTTACATAGGCCTTGAATAATATTGATATTCAAAGGGAAAATTAATAAATGCTTGGGCTCCTTTTAGAATAAGATTTTATTGGGGCATGCAGTGAAAAATAACTAATTACAAAAATGACCCATGTATTATAAATGCAAATGGTTGCATTTTAGGTTAAGCTTTCATTTTGTTCACTCAAAAGAAAAACAAGTTCTCTCTCTTAGGTTCGGCCACTCACTCATTCTCCAAGGTCGTGTTAAAGTGTGGAGGATTCATACTTTTGAATCTTGGCTTCATCAAACCTAAGCACTAGGAGAGGTATAATGTTTTTATGCTTATTTACGGTTTTTGAATCCTATTAATCCATCTTTACATGCATGTCTTGTTTACATGCTTCCATCAACATTTTCCACCACTCTTATGATTCTTTCAAATGGTATCAGAGCTTAAATGCTCCTTGCATGTTGGTTTTGAGCAAAATTCATGCTATTCCATGTGTTCAGATGTTCATCATACACGATTGAGTTTGATGTTAGTGCTTTGGTTCAAAAATGAGTTTTCCATCCAACTCTTTACATGCATGTCTCGGCCACACCTAGATCAAAGGTAAAGTTTTATTTTCATGTCATTCTCATGTGTTTTGAAAGATAGTAATGTTGAAATAAGCATGCCTTTGTATTGAATGAGTTGTTAGTTGGAATAAGCATGCTTGATGCATGATATGATTCAGCCATCTCTTACTTTGTGAAAATGTGTTTTTCATCTTGCTCTAATATGATAGATGTGTTAAAATGTGATATAACGTATGCATGGATGATGGTTATTGCATGAGATGTATTTACAACTACATGCATGTGTTTTTTATGGCTTTTTCTTTGTCATGTTCGGCCATGACTATTTTTGATAAAATTGTCATCTCATTCTGCTTTGATCAATAATGTTTTGGGAAATGTTGCATGATTATTATTAAAGAAATAATCATGCATGTTCATTTTCATGACTTTGATTAAATTGTTTATGCTTTGACATGCTAAAAGTGTTATCCTTTTGTAATAACCAAGATATCAAAGGTATGTTCCTAACTCGAATAGTCCTTTAGATATTAATTTTATGTTAAAAAGCATAAAATCTCACTAAGGGTAAAATAGTCTATTCATTTGGAATGGTATGATATCAATTATCCATAGAAAGGCATTAGGGTGAAATGGTCATTTTGCTATGGATAAGCATGAAAAAGTCAAGGTGGTAGGCTTCATTGCATTTAATGGCATTAATTAAGTAATAATATTTCTAGTGTGAAATGACCAAAATGCCTTTAATTGGGCCAATTGCATAATTTTGGAAAAAATAATGAAATTTTCCTATATGAGATGAAATTCGTTCAAGCCAAGGGAGAGAGCCTTTCTTCAACATTTCTTCTATTTTCTCTCAAATCTTCATGAAACAAGCTTCTTTCTCTAAGTTTTAAAGGAATTTGCTTATTTTTTTCAAGGAGAACAAGATAGGAGCCTTGGATCTTCAATTTGAAGGGTTTAAGGTAAGGATTAAAACTTAGTTTTAATTTGATTTGAAGATTTGAGGTAGATGTGAGGTATAATGTTATATATGTAGGATTAAGGTGTAAAAGAAGTCAAAGGCAAAGGATTTGCTGGAGGAAGTCTTTAAAAAGGTAAGGAAGAACCTCCCATGACTTTAGGGTTATGCTAGGGTTTGTAGATTTTTATGAACCTTAAATTAAGGCTTTAAGGCATAAAATTAGTTGATGGCAAGTGTAGTTGAACTCATTTATTTTACTTATTGCTTTGAATTCTATAAATGAAGTTATTGCTATTTATGTTTTATGAGTTGTTATGTTTGATTGAAGAAAATGAAGTGTGGATGCTGATTGTGGCAAAACTTGTAGTATTGGAGGCCACATGGTGTTGAATGGTTGCTATTAGAAGGTTGAGGTGTTGTTGCATTAGCTTATAATGTTATAGAATAATGGATGATTATGGGAATAAGATTTTACACTTCCTTTAAGATGTTAAAGACTATTAAGAGAGGTTTATTTGATCCATAAGTTGACCTATTGGTTAATGTCAATAGGAATTGATGTGGCCTAGTTATATGAAAATTCGGATTTAGTGAGCTTAGGGGTTTTGTTAACCCTGCTTCGTATTTCGACCATAACTTGAGTTATAAACATCGAAATGAGAGATTCTTGAAGAATAGAAAGCTAAGACACAGACCTATAAATTTTATGTTTATTCCAAGAGCCAATCATTGATAAATGGATGGAAAGGCCTGAAGTATAACTGGTTATTAAAGTTTAAGATTGAACATGATCAATTCTTATGATTATGAATTGATTAATAATGTATTATTGATAATGCCATGTACTAATGTTACCCATTAGTTAGATGATCTTTGAAAGATATACATGGTCATGATGTCAATGCATGATTAATGTTATGAAATGGCATGAAGAGTAATGTAATACATGTTTCAAGATGATGTATGTGAGCAAGAGGTAATGTAAATGGATTGATAACCATAGATGAATTAAAAGTATTAAGCTAACCAAAATATGTATTACATGCCATAAGATGTAGAGATTCATATAGACATGATGGGAAACGCGTAAATAATCCTCGTATACGGGTGAGGAAAGATGAATATATGCTTAGATGCTAAATAACGCGTAAGCATGCCTCCCGATGATATGAGCTCTAGATGAATTTGAGGCTAGATGATATGAAGTGCTTAAGATGCTAAGAAAAGTCTGATCGTGACCATTAAATGGTTCATATGCGTTTAGTAGCATTACATGAGTTATGATGTTATTTACATTATGTGATGATTTATGCTCATGTTAGATGATTTTAGATGTTATGTCATGACATGTGATGTGCGTGTACTATGTTACATACTTATTTGTATGTGTACACATTGATGTTATATAGCCATGGGATAAAATGATGAAAGACATATGAAATAGAAAAAAAAAAAAAAATATATATATATATATATAAAATAAAAGGGGAAGTATCCCTAGATGTAAAAGATAAGTGATGTGTTAACAAATATGTTTAAATACAGATCAAATAGCACATTTAGAATGAAACGGATCATTCCTTACTGAGCGATTAGCGCTCACCCTTTTATTGTTGATTTCTTTGCAGGTAGATTAGAAGCGAGGGATGCTAGAGACAACGGGGCTACACGTGAGGGGAGATGATTTATTGTCATCTTGATGTAAATAATGTAAATGATAAATATTTGTGAAACACCTTTTGGAATAGTCCACCTTATAAATATGTTTCGAATGTGTATTTTATGGATAAATTCTTAAAGTTTTGAAATTATATGTTTGGATCCTGCATGACATTTTATATGCATGTATTGGATATTACTATTATTATCCTTACACATATATTTTTCTAAATACAACTCGTTTTCCAGACATGAATCCTCGAGATTCTCATTGAGAGATATTTAGAGGATACCTGACTGGAGGGGGGTTTTACACTTTAATTTGATTAAAGTGTATTTTGTATGAAGAGTATGCAAATGTTGCAAGTGTTTAGTGGTGGAAAATAATGCTGGCATGAAGTTATGGATTATTGGTTCATGTGATGAATTATGATATTATGTATACATGATGATGGTAATTTCAATGTATGATATTTAATTTGATTAAATTATCATAGAATGCATCATTGCATGACATAAATTATTATATTTTTGAAATGTAATAATTTGTTTTTGAATAGTTTCAAAAAAAAAAAAAAAACGATTATGCAAAATGATATGATTGTCTTTGAGAATATAGATGTGTCATAAAAATTATTACTTTATTTAAAGTAACTTGTGTCATAAAATGATTACTCTTGAAGTAATAAAACCCATTTATCTATGTCATGCATGACTTTTTTGAAAAGTCTTGAAATGATGTTAATAATTAAATAACAAAATCATTATTATATCTTTGGGTGGAATATGACAAAAGTGTTTGTGTAATGATTCCCTTGAAACGTGTAGTTGTTGCATGCCCAAAGTTATGAGAAAGTTACCACATGAATATATATATATATATATATATGTGTGTGTGTGTATGTATGTATGTATGTATGTATGTATGTATATTGTAAATTGTTTATATTCATGCCTTTAAATAATTGTTTATTATATTTGGTATGAATGTTTAATATTTATTTATGTGATAGATGAATATTAGATTCAAGGGTTGATCATGGGTGCCATTTAGTTTTCAAAATATTCAAAAGTGTTTGCAATATTCTTTTATTAATTGGCTTGTAATAATTAAATTTTATTTATTTATTTTAATCGGGCCTGCGTGCCTAAGATCCAATTTGTAATTGAATCGGCTGGATGGGAACCCGAAGAGCATCCGGATGACGATTCGATCGAAGATATAGGATTAGGGTAAAAAGTTTACCTTTAGGATGTATTTTCGCAAAGCCCCACGGTCAACCCACATGCTTTAGTTTATGCATATATGTGATATGTATAGAAAGTTAGTTAAACATGGCATGCTAAAAATTAATTAACTAAAGTTAAACCTAAATCTCCCCAATTAAAATTATTAAATCCAAGTCTCCCATCGTGGGATAACTAAATTCTTTAATATAAATTTTAATATCCCAAGATTTATATTATGTGAGGGATATGATCTTTATATCATAGAATTAAGTTGATCTTGTTCTTGGATGGATATTTTCACCTTGACCAAGATTTCTATTATGTGAGGACATGATGAAAATGCCATCCTAAGAAAGCACAATAGTTCGGATTTAACTAGCCTAGGGTACCAAGAATTCTATTATGTGAGGTATCCGAAGCTAGGACAAGGAATATGAATCAAATCTTATACAGTGATATAAAAGGAAAATAGTTTCCTACTTATTAGACTTAATTAACCAAGAATTCAATTATGTGAGGTTAATTGAATTTAAAAAGAAATTGATTCCCTACTATGAAATTTAATCCAACGAAAATTTTTGGATCCTATCTAAGGGAGTGTAGGACTCTAATAAGATAGTGGTAGCTAATTTGATTATGCAATAAAAGGTTTAAAAGGATTACAAGACACTAATAAAATTATTTTTCTTTGCAGTTTCATCTTTGTGATATATAATCAAAAAATGGCCAACTATGTTCTCCTAAAAGATACTGGATAATAACTTGTTAACCAAACCCAACCTTAAGGATTGGCTAAGAAATCTCATAGTCGTTTTAGATTTCAAAAGGATTGCTTATGTCCTGGAAGCACCTCTTCCACTTGATATTGGACCCAATGCTCCACAAGTTGAGCTTGATGCTTTTGAAAAATGGAGAGAGGATAGTAAGAGGGCTAGAAATTACATGTTATCCTCAATGAATAGAGAACTTCAGACTAAGCAAGAAAATGTTTTAAATGCTTATGATATCCTCATAGTTGAGTATGAGTTATGTGCATCCCTCATTAGCATGAAGTTGAGGGAAAGGGTACCTCCAGATGATCATACAATTAAAATGATCAATGGATTAGGTTGACTGGATGGATATGGGGTTGTCATGCTAGACCGCCTCAAAGTGAAATTGATTCTACAATCCCTTCCTTCAAGTTATAAACTGTTTATAACTAACTACAATCTGAATAGGATTGAGCGAAACCTCTCTAAATTGCTAAATGAGCCTCAAGAATTTCATAGGTAGAATGTGAAAGGGAAAGGACATGAGGATGTCTTTGCCGCCTCTACCAGTAGGGCCAATAAAAGCCCTAAAAAGCAACAAAAGAAAAGTCCAAAAGTTGGACCCAAGAATAAGAGCTTCAAGAAGCCAGCGATGAAGGTAGAGAAGGCCAATGCAAAGGGAAAATGTTTCCACTATGGAAAAGATGGACACTGGAAAAGGAACTGTCCTCAATACCTGAATAGTCTGAGGAAAGGCAAAGGAAAAGTTGGTACGAACCAATGTCTTATGATTGAATATGAATTAAGTGTTAATTCAGATAGTCATTCCTATCTTGGAGAGTATAAGTGAAAACCAGGTACGAACCAATGTCTTATGATTGAATATGAATTAAGTGTTAATTCAGATAGTCATTCCTGGATATTAGATTTAGCAGCAACATCTCATGTTTGTATGTCTTTGCAGGTATTTCATAATAGTTCTGAGGTGACAAAGGGCGAGATCATTTTGAGGATGGCAAATAGGGCACGAGTTGCAGCCAAGGCCATGGGGACTTGCCCAATAAGACTACCTTCAGGGCATGTTTTGAATTTATTTAAAGTATTGTACTTTGAAAAAGGCATTAGAAACATCATTTCTATTTTTCTTTTTGTAAAGCAGGTTACCATGTACTGTTTAATGGAAATAAATGTTCAATACATTTTGTAAATGTTTTAGTTAGTAAAGCTGTGAATACAAATGATTTGTATGTCTTAGAACTAAATGACTATGCTTCAATCAATACCATTTCCAATAAAAGAACTCGATCTGAATCAAATGCTAAAATTCTATGGCATCATAGATTAGGTCATATAGGAGAGAGAAGATTAATACAACTTGGAGAAAGTGGGATGATAAGCTCATTGGGTTCTGAACACTATCCAACCTGTGAATCGTGTCTTTGAGGAAATATGGCTAAGTCTCCCTTTAAGAATAAAGTAGAGCGAGCTAAAGAACTATTAGGACTCATACATACAGATGTGTGGGGACCATTCAATACTTTAGCCAGGGGAGGATTTGAATACTTCATTACCTTTATAGATGATATGTCACGATATGGGTATTTGTATTTAATGAAATACAAATTTGAATCCTTTGGAAAATTCAGAGAATTCAAGAATGAAGTAGAAAATCAAACTGGAAAGAGTATTAAGATATTATAATCAGATCGTGGGGGTGAATACTTGAGTATAGAGTTTCAGGAGTTCTTAAAAGAAAATGGGATCATCTCACTATTGACTCCTCCCTATACACCCTAGCTTAATGGAGTGTCTGAAAAGAGAAATCGTACCCTATTGGATATGGTACGATCGATGGTAAGTTTTACAAACTTGCCAATGTCTCTGTGGGGGTACGCTCTCCAAACCGCTGTGCACATCCTTAATAGGGTCCTATCTAAAGCTGTCCAGAAAACACTATATGAGATATGGTATGGAAAATGTCCAACTTTGAATTATATGAAGATTTGGGGTTGTCCAGCTTATGTTAAATTAGTTAAATCTGATAAGCTGGATGTTAAATCTGAGAAGTGTCGATTCATTGGATATCTTAAAGATAGTTTAGGATATTACTTTTACTTCCCAAGTGATCAAAGAGTTTGGATCACTAGAAATGTGTGCTTCCTCGAGAATAGTTCTTGGAGGAAGGCGGTGTTGGAAGAAATATTAAACTCAAGGAAGAGTTCGAAGAGCCAAAAACCGAGATTGCTAAAGCTGGAAAATCCACTCAACGAACCTCAGTATCAAATACTATGGTTCCAATGCAAAAGTCTTCTAGAATATCAAAACCTCCAGAAAGATATGGGTTCCTACATGAGCAAGATTTTGAATCTTACTTAGTGGGAGTAGATGATCATGGTGATGATCCTAGAAGCTACGAAGAAGCAATACTGGATAGAGATTCAGGAAAATGGTTGGAAGTGGTGGATTTTGAGATAGAATCAATGCATGGCAATCAAGTATGGTCACTTGTGGATCCACTAGAGGGAATAGTTCCTTTAGGTTGCAAATGGGTCTACAAGAGAAAAGTTGGCAAGGATGGTGAGGTAGAGACCTTCAAAGCTCAACTGGTGGCAAGAGGTTATATTCAGAAACAAGGATTGGATTATGAGGAATCCTTCTCGCCTGTAGCTATGATTAAATCCATCCGTATAATGCTAGCCATCGTAGCATACCATGATTATGAAATTTGGCAGATGGATGTCAAAACAGCTTTCCTCAATGGGTTTATTGAGGAAAACATCTATATGGAACAACCAATAGGTTTTGTATCCTCTACTGAAAAACATAAGGTATGCAAATTGTATCGATCCATTTATGGATTGAAGCAAGCTTCAAGAAGCTGGAACATTCGATTTGTCAACATAATCAAATCATTTGGTTTCGTTAAGAATCTGGATGAGCCTTGTGTATACAAATGGGTTAAAGATTATGCCATCACATTCCTCATATTATATGTAGATGACATACTTTTGATGGGAAATGACATATGCATGATGATAGAGGTTAAAGTCTGGTTATCCAAAACCTTCTTGATGAAAGACTTAAGAGAAGCAACTATGTCCTTGATATTCGTGTCTATAAAGATAGAATGAAAAAGGTAATTGGATTATCCCAGAAATTGTACATAGAGAAAATGCTGAAAAGATTTAGCATGGAGAACTTTAAGAGAGGTCTCTTGCCCTTCACTCACGGTCTTTATCTTTCCAAAGAGATGGATCCAAAGACTGATGAAGAGCGACAATGAATGCGTAATGTGCCTTATGCGTTTGCCATATGCAGCTTAATGTATGCAATGCTATGTACAAGACCTGATATAGCTTATGTTGTAAGTGTTACGAGTAGATATTAGTCAAATCCAAGGGAGAAACATTTGTCGGTTGTAAAGTCGATCCTTAAGTATTGAAGAAGAACTAAGGATCTAATTTTGAGTTATGGATGTTCAGAATTAAACATTCAAGGATACTCAGATTCTGATTTCCAATCAGATATTGATGATAGAAAGTCTACGTCAAGTACATCTTTATATGTAATGGAGGTGTTAGTTGGAAAAGTTCCAAGCAGACAACTACAACAGACTCCACTACAGAAGCTGAATACTTTGTTGCTTCAGAAACAACAAAGGAGGCTATTTGGATGCAAAAGTTCGTAATTGAACTTGGTGTGGTTCTGAACATGGCTTACCCGATAAGCATGTTCTGTGACAACACTGGAGCTATTGGACAGGCAAAGGAACCAAGGGCACACCAAAAATCCAAACACATTCAGCACAAGTATCAAATTTTAAGAGAATTCATTGGAGCTGGAGAGATTATAATTCTGAAGACACCGTCAGTAAAAAATGTAGTTGATCCACTGACTAAGGCGATGACACTGAATCAATTAGACCATCATCTTAAGAAGATGGGTAAGAGATACAACATCGAATGGCTTTAGTGCAAGTGGGAGTTTGTTAGTGTATGTTAGAGTATGCCCTAGAAACCATTCATGTTGTCGGTTTCAGAGCATTTTGTCATGTATCAATATATCATAAATAATAGAAGAGAGAGTTCTTCAATTCATATATATAAATTGCTTCCTTTATTCAGTCATGCATTTAAAATAAAGTATGTATATGAATTATCCAGATGATTCATTTAATCGGTAAATGAATTTATCAAAAGGTTCCCTACGTAAGCCATATAATTTGGGCAACTATATTGCATAGTAGGCATACTGGATGCTTTCAAAAGATATCATGAGTTGATATAAGTACGGATGACGATGATAGTCATGTCACTAGGGCATTAGTATGGATTAGCGGTTGGTGAACTATTTTTCGAACGTGAGCGAATAACGACAAATCACTTGGAAAAGCATGTAGTCAATGATTTATCGTTTGGTTATATCAGTGCACGATGTAGTCCTTTGACCTGAGACATTATGGTCGGATCTGATACGGATGGGTATGGTTCATACATTGTATAAGTACGAGACTAGTCATGTTTCATATGATAAAGCCTATTTGGTTATGCGTTGTTCATATGCAGAAACGAATGATGGTAAAAAAAAGGATCCATTAACTCGGAAATATAGGATCAGGAGTATCGCTGACTCCATCTGAATTTGAGTTCCTGGACGAACATCGATAAATGTCGGAAATCAGAATCTATGGCCAAAATCTATTATTAGTCATACAAAAGCAAGTTCGTGATGACAAGTTTCAGACATATTGATCGATGATTCAGTAGAAGATCGAGTTTAGGATTTTGACTTTTCATGAATCCGTACTTGATTAGGATATATCAATGGAGGGACTTTACCTGCATGGTACATATGATCTGAAAAAGATTCGATGAAGTATTTCTCAATCATTGCTTAAGGGCTATGGCACTTTGCTAGATGTTTACCATAGTCGTTGGGCCTTCGGACAGGTTTTTGGGTTCATCCATAACCGGATCACGTCCAATCCACGGTGGACCTGCATGGTCACACCGATAGCCTTGAGAAGTTAGAGAAGGATAAGAGAGAGAAAGGATTATCCGAAGAGGGCTAGCACCTTCTGAGGGTAATGACAGGATTTATATGGTGATAGTTACATAGAAAATTATTTGTAACATTTTAAAGGTTAAAATGGTCAAGCAATAATTAATTGTATTTAATTATTATATCTTAAAGCGTTAAGATAAATGAGATGAACTAAAATAACCTTTTAATAGTTAAAAGGCAAAAGGGTAAACTTATGGGTTGTTAATGTAAACTAGTTTAGTTTACATGGGCCGTTGAATAATATTGATTACTCAAAGGGCAAATTAATAAATGCTTGGGCTCCTTTTAGAATAAGATTTTATTGGGGCATGCAAGTGAAAAATAACTAATTAAAAATGACCCATGTATAGTTGCATTTTAGGTTAAGTGTTCATTTTGTTCACTCAAAAGAAAAATAAGTTCTCTCTCTTAGGTTCGGCCACTCTCTCATTTTCTCAAGGTCGTGTTAAAGTGTGGAGGATTCATACTTTTGAATCTTGGCTTCATCAAACCTAAGCACTAGGAGAAGGTATAATGTTTTTATGCTTTATTTACGGTTTTTGAATCCTATTAATCCATATCTTTACATGCATGTCTTGTTTACATGCTTCCATCAAATTTTCCACCACCTCTTCATGGTTCTTTCAAAGCACTAATCGCTCAGTAAGGGGATATGACTATTCTAACTTTCATGGATTTCTTACACATACAAAACGTTCATAAATTCACAACATATTATTCATTGTCAATGCCATAAATCATAGTCATGATATTCACAATGACTTTCTTATACACATAAGTATAGTATATTTAAAACATCCTAAAACACTAAACATATATGACTCATGCAACATTCACAAACATGACATGCCTATTTATTTTATCTAGGTATTTGACATTTTGTTTATCTTTACGAACCAATCGGATTCATTTGAACCATTACCTTGTTCTTAATTACCACCTCAAAGGACTCATGGTTTTCATAAAATTTCCATTACTCTGATCTTGGTTTCACACCTCAAGAGACTCATGGAATTCATATACCATTACTCTGGTCTTGGCCTTATGCCTCAAGAGACTCATGGAACTCATATACCATTACTTTGGTCTTGACCTTATGCCTTAAGAGACTCATGGAACTCATACCATTACTCTGATTTTGGCCTTACGCCTCAAGAGACTCATGGAAACCTTTCTTTAGCATTTCATAAATCCTTTATAAATCAACTAAACTAGGCTATATTTTTTATCATTTAGAATGCATTCATAAGGGATAACATATCCTTTTAACATACATAAACATTACATATGCATTCATCATACATGTCATTTATAGCTAACTTACGGACACGCTCATTCATAACTTTCATTCATCTAGCATATACCCATGACCACTTTCATAAATCTTTAGTCAATTGAGCGAAATTCCTTGTCATGAATATTTTCTTAATATTTCTCATTTTCTTAATTCACTTAAAATTTTATGATACATAAGGCATTTCACTATGTGTCTTTTACCATGCTTATTCATGTTAGACTATAGGATTTATTTAGTGCCTTAACTGAATTTTCAAAGAAATTCGGAATTTTTTTTATTTGGAAGGTGGATGCCGCATTCTTTTGCATGCCCAATATTCAATTATCATTCAAGCATTTCCCAAACACAAACCAAGTCAGAAAAGTCACATAAAACCCTCCTTTTCCGAAAGTTTTTATTTCACCGCGGCTAGATCTACTTTTCCAGAATTTCGCTGCAGCGAAGATTCACTTTTTGCATCTCGCCTAGGCGAAGTGTTATTTCGCTACGACTAACGTCGCAAAACAGTGAATCAAGCACAATAACGTCTTTTGCAATTTTTCACATAATGACACGGATCCAAATCAAATCAAATGCTTAAACATTCGACCAGGATACCAACCAACCAATACACATTCAATAAACAAATTATATAATCAATTGATTAATTAAGACATTCAACATACGTAATTTTTCCAAATTCAAAAAACACTTGAAATCATGCAATAACATGTTATCAAACAACAATTAAACAATATAATCTAATACCCGAGGCTCTGATACCACTGTAAGTAATTAATCTACCATACGCAGTGGAAAACAAAAAATTCAATTGGTAAATCAATTACCTTTCTTTGCCTAGATCCGAGTATAGATTATACCGTTTACATGTTTATAAACAAAAATCTGTATAAAGTAAATCCATTCAAGGATTATAATACTTACGTATGTTTGGAGGCTCCTTCGAATATCTCTGATTTCGGACAAGAACACTGTTCACGATTACTATTCCCCATCTACAGTTCATCGTCTACTGTTTACATGATTTTTTGCCAATCGATCCAAAGTAGGATTGCACTCACAGAAGTCCACACGAAGATAATCCGCAAAACCCTTGATTATTTTGCTAGAACAATCAAGGGCTTCAAGAATCAAGAAAGAAGAACAAGAAAAGTTTTCTTCTTTAGAGAGAGAAAGAGAGATAGGGTGGATAGGGTTTTAATTGAATACCTCTCATGTTTTAATTTTAAGTTGCACTTATCTAGTGCAACAATTAAAACCCTATTCCACTTAGGAATAGCCATGGGCTCCAACCCTAGTTTACCCTTGCAACCAAACACACCCTTTATGTTATTTTAATTAATTAATTATTATTATAATTAAAATCAATTAATATATAATAATATATTAATATTAATTAACAATAATAATTCATTTAAATATATACAGGAATACCATAGAGTAAGCAAATGCTAGAGATAGGTTTAGCTATCTATGAAATCTAGATAGAATTCCATAAAGCTTAAAAGACTTTGAACTATTAATCTTCATTTTGTTGGGTGCGGAAGCTTAATAGGGATAAGTAGGAAAATATAGCCTGAGAATGTATGTTTTACAACTTAGGGAATTTGATTTTTAATCAAGGAATTAGAACTTGGGTAATAGATTCAATGATTTTGGTTAGCGTATCTAGGTGAAATCAACACCTTAGCATTTTTTTAGCATTGGTTAATTAGTTAAGTTGTTTGGTTGTGCTTTAATTTCATCATCATTCATTTTAATTTTTGTTAATTTGTATTTAGTTTGTTAATTTTCCATCAATCCAATTTATTGTTTCTTCAATTAGGACTTAAACTAGAGAAATCGGTACTTAGTAACACCATCATTGTGGGAACAATACTCTACTTATCACTTTATTACTTTTTGCGACTAGTACACTTGCTACATTTGCATGTTTATGAAATCACGCATCACCCGTAGGCTCCTCATCATATCAGCAGTGTGTAATATCGCGATTAACACCAATTAATCGTCTCACTACACATAGACCAAGATTGGCCCCTAGCAAGGCATTATGGGGACCCGATAGATTCGAATTCAGTGAAACCGCAGCCTTTCAACGGTATGGTTACCGTGCAATCAAATCCTTTCATCAGTTGTTATCTCATCGAGACTAAGGTATAGAAATAGTGTCAACCTCAGATATCTTTGACATGTTTGTATTCAGTTACTGGACCAATGATAGGAACATTAAATTGGATTGAGCATCAATTCAATCCAATTGTGGCCACAAATTTAGTGTCATTGCCATTTACTGAATTTCCCAGTGAGATAACTTCTCCCGTACCCAGGTGATGAATCCTTTGTCGATCCACCATAGTCTCGATACACTTCTCAATGTAGCCAATCACTACCGTATTGATAGCTCTGAATAGAACTACGTTGGGCTAGTGTCAAACTACACAAATTGGTGCACAAGGTGCTCCGGTGATCTCAAGTCTAAGGATCACATGCACCACCATCCGTTAGAGGATTTATTCCATAAACATGGGGTTACCATCCATATGGAATCCTCTGGTGGGTCTGTCTAGTGAACTTGCCTCTAACAAGCACCCATGCAAAGCACCAGGTTGCCGGCAAACAACCTTGACAAGTGAGATTAGTCACTGCCTTTCAACAGGGTCATTCAACACTATCATAGTCTTACCGTATTATCTATGTCCTTGGTCAGAATAATATTGGGGCTACGGACATTTCTAGAATGGCCACCATATGCGATCATAGGGTTCTTACTATCAAGATTTGAAACACTTGATACCCTCACACAGTTCTACCATCCTAAGGACATGTATCAATACATATAGTATGATTTACATGATATAGTGGAATATGCCTTTTATTGATAAATAAACATTTATTACAAAGTCAATTTTACAATAATTGATTCGCTCCAGGGCACCTACTCTAACACATTTGCCACATTTGGGATAGTTGTTATTTTGAGAATGTCCTTATTGTCTACTTCAAGAACATATTATTATGAAACAGTTCCATAATGAATAATATTTATACTCAAGGACAACAATCCATTAGTAAAGTAATATTATTCTCACTTGTCTTAAGTGGACACAGAAATATAATTTCTAGAAACTGAAGAAATATCATAATAATCCATAAGTTCCAAATAACAAGCCCCTAGGCAAAATTAGACAATAAGTTCCTAAAGCAAATGCAGCATCACGTGCTCCATTTCCAATTGGTAGGTCCACCTCTCCCTCGATGAGCAATCTAATCTGTCGTAGTCCTTGCACATCAAAACAAATGTAAGTACCACATCTTGTGTCAATGACGCAAGATGTTAATGGGAGAAGTTAATCTGAATCAAGAATGTACCTGACAAAGATGTAACATTCTTCTTCCTTTCTGTTAGGGAGGCCTTGCAATGTTTCCTCCTGTGGCTGGGATTCCCACAGTCCTTTCTACAACAGTTTCTTCCAATGACTTCTGAGCCTTTTCCTTTTCACTTGAGTTAGCTTCAATTAACGTCAATGTTTCTAACATTTTCATACCTGACTCAGTGGCCTTCAACATATCCAGAAGCTAGGAAAGGGTATTCTTCTTATCATCCTCAATGAAGTCATAGACAATTTAAGAGTAAGAATCTGGCAAAGACTATAATATTAGGTCTATCGCTAAACCCTCATTAAGTCTGCCTCCCAAAATCTTAAGCTTGTTCATATACTCGGTCAACTTGAGTATATGATTGCCAATTTTGGTACCCTCTTCCATCTTGCATCTGAATAGTGACTGAGACACCATATGCTTCTCATTTCTCTGGAGAAAATGAAGAATAGAAGCCAAGTCCATTTTTTGGCACTGTTGTTGCAATAAGGGTTTCATTGATGCAAGCACAATGTATCTAGTCATTTCTGCTTTTGCATCATGTGTATGCTTTATATATATATATATATATACGTAGTATGATGGATAGAACTATCTATAGGCTCTAGTGACAAAGTCTACTCAATGGTGTATAATATATTGCTTGACTGAAGTTTATTGTTTATACTTCTATACCAGTTAACGAAATTCTCACCAGTCCACTTGTTTCCCAGTTCGATAATTTGTCACAGTGATGATGGGATCACATTGCTCATTTTAAGTGAATCTACAAGTGCACAATAAGCAAAAATTATTACAATGTTTATTATTGATATTTAATAAGGTCTTTTATTAACTAATTGCTCCCACTATTTTCCTCAAGCCAATAGCCCTCACTATTATCTTAGGAAAACCGGTTGGCTTTCCTAGTGGACTGAGATCCCATGTAGCCCATTTCAAACCTTAGCTTTGGCAAACAAGCCAAAATGGGTTGATTAGGTAGGCCAACAAAAATAATCCACACCAATTGAAAGCTCCCACTATCAACCTCAAATGTGAAGCAAGCCAATCACACAATTCAACGGCCTAAGCCATCATCCTTAAGTGTGATTCTTAGTATCAGTAGAGTAGACACTACATGTTGCCACGTACACACAATAGGTGTACTTCTCTACTATGCCTATGATGTGCTTATCAACCTTCGCTTTGGCGAACAAGCAAAACACGTCATTTTAAGTTGACCCATCACCATTAAGGAAAACTCCAATGAACTTTAACCTCCCACTCATAGAAGTATACCCTTCGCTTTCACAAACAAGGTTTTGATGAACAGTGGTTTGATTAAACCCATGGTGATGGAATGCTTACACATGACTTAATATATTTTATTTGAGGGTTTTTATTTTACGTCTCACCAATTTATTATCTTTGTTGGAATGACGTCGTTTGGCATGCTATTAAACATTCAACCTTAGTATGCATTCTAAGCAAAATATAAACATGTTGGTACATGGCCCTAACTAAAACTGATTTCCTTGAGCCTAGAGGAATCGGTGGGTCACCTAGGGATCCTGTAATAAATATCTTGAGTCTTCAAGTATGATCACTTTGTCCTTGCTCCATCTTCAAGTACCTTACAAAATACATCATACTAAATTTACAGCGAAATTAATTCTACACTAATTTTACATCAATAAATTTACAAACCTTGAGTTACATTCGAGGGCAATGAGATGAGAAGAGAATGTACATCGAGAAGGCAAGAGAAAGATAGGGCATGCAGGCACTATTTAAAATTTCAATCATACATACCAAAACATATACTTTAAAACATTCACCATACATTCAAAACAATAAATTTTGAATTGGGTGGGTGAAATTATTAATTACCTTCTGACAATTTGTAGATATACTTTTTGGTCCAAAAGTATTGAAAATTTTCACTTAGGCCCCCTGCACACTTGAAAGTACGCAGTACGCTCGCCGTGGCGATGGTTTATATCGTTGCGGCATGTGTTGATTATTGGTTAGCATGCATGCACAAGTGCAATGTCCTCGACAATGGTTTATATCGTCGTAGTGTGCACTGATTTTCAATCAGCTTGCACACAAGAGTGCGATTGTCGTGGCAATGGTTTATATCGTCACGGCGTACACTGATTTTCAATCAACAAGCACACTTAAGAGCAATCACCACGGCAGTGGTTTGTATGCCACGGTGAGCGTAATTGATCTATAGTAGATCAGTTTAATCAGCAACAAAAACGCCATAGGATTTTTGCAATTAACTTAACTTTTGATATCAACAAAAAAGTCCTTATTAATTATACCAATTTTGCAGATCATCAACAAATTGAATATTAATCAATTTAAGCAATTTTAACAAATTGAAAAACCTAAACATGCATTTTATAGCAATCAATCTAGTTAATCAATAAAAAACACTGTTGAAATATATACAATTAAGGCCCTGGGCTCTAATACAACTGTAAGTAAATTGATGAACAGTGACAGTGGAAAAACAAAAATTTTTGCCCATCAATTACTTTGATTTTGCCAAGATCAGGGTCTAATATATATATTACATGCTTAAATTGAAACAATAAAGATCCATGCAAGGATTAGAAATCTTACGCACGTTTGGAGGCTCCTTCAAGTGTCTCTAAATTTACTTCACTACCGATTCAACGTAGAATCACACGAACGGTGATCCACTTGAAGACAATCCAATGAACCAACCCTTGTTTTGCTAGAACAATAGGATGGCTTCAAGAATCAAAGACCTTAAAGAATTAAGAAGAGAAAATTTCTCCTCAATCTCTTGAACATGACATGAGGGAGAGAGTGGGTAAGGGTGGTTGAATTTTCAATTGAATAAAAAATTTATTTATGCTTGAACTCAAGTTGCACTTATATAGTGCAAGAGTTAAAACCCTATTCCTATAAGGAATAGACATTGGTTCAAACCGTAATCCACCCTTGTAACCAAACACCCTTTAATTGGTATTTTAAATTTTAATTAATTATTATTATAATTAAAATAAATTAATATATATTAACTATATTAACATTTAATTAATAATAATAATTCATTTAAATATATGCGTACATGTATTCAAATATAATCTCACTAATTTAATTTTAATATTAAATTAAATACATTCAACAACCTCAGGAAATTTAATTGCACTGTGAGATTACCAAAATACCATTTCATCCTAAAAGACAAAAACACCCCTTGTACAAACTGATTCTTAAATCATCTTTTAAGTGTGTGACCTGTAGGCTCCTCATCATATCGGCAATGAGTAGTATCATGATTAACACCAACTAATCGTCTCACTACACATGGACCAAGATTGGCCCCTAGCAAGGCATCATGGCCACCGGTTAGATTCAGATTCGGTGAAATAGCTACCTAATAATGATATGGCTATCATGCAATCAAATCCTTTCATCATCTTTTATCTCTTCGAGCCTGAGGTACAGAAATAGTGTCAACCACAGTTACTCTCGATGTGTTTGTATTCAGTTACTAGACCAATGATAGGAATAATAAATCAGATTGAGCAACAACTCAATCCCACTGTGGCCACAACTTTAGTGTCATTGCCATTCACTGAATTGTGCCATGAGAAAACTTCTCCTGTACCCAAGAGTGATGAATCCTCTGTCAATCCACCATAGTCTTGATAAGGCTAGTGTCAAACTACACCAATTAGTGTACAAGGCGCTTCAGTGATCTCAAGTCTAAGGATCACATGCACCACCATTTGTTAGAGGATTTATTTCATAGACACTGGGGTTACCATCTATATGGAATCCTCTGGTGGCTCAGTCCAGTGAACTTGCCTATAGCAAGCACCTATGTGTCGCACCAGGTTGTCAGCAAACAAACTTGACTAGTGAGATCAGTCACTACCTTTAGACAAGGCCGTTCAACACTATGATAGCCTTACCGTATTATATGTGTCCTTGGTCAGAATAATACTGGGGCTACGGACATTTCTAGAATGGCCACCATATGTGATCATAGGGTTCTCACTATCAAGATTTGAAACACTTGATACCCTCATCATGGTTCTACCATCCTAATGACATATATCAATACATACAAATATGATTTACATGATATAGTAGAAAATGCCTTTTTTATTGATTAATTAACATTATTACAAAGAGTCAATTCTACAATAATTAATTGGCTCGAGGGCACCTACTCCAACCGTTTTATGCGCATCAACACATATAGGCAACAACATTTAAGACTTGCCTAATATGTACCAACATGTTAGCAAGCTATTGGTGCAAACCATGAGTCAATTGACTCACAATTGAATCTATTATGCAGCATTTACTAAACTGCTATGACTTAATGCACATCAAAGTCGACTGTTACTAAATAGACTGAAGCCCCATTCTACAGAAGTTGAAAAACTAATGTAAACCATTAGAGTGATCCTCACACATGCAGCGACACGTGATTTTGGAATCACTAAAAAATAAGTACCGTAGTATAAATAGGAGTGATTTCCTCAAAAGAAAATCACTGACTGCCCAAAACAGGACAGTTGAGCGTAAAAACGCTCAACCAGTCATATACTTGTTTAAAAACACCAAGTAAATATCAAGGTTACATGGGAAAACATGTAGCAAACAAGGCTGGGCCGTTCACGACAATAGTTGGCCCAATGCAGAACCTGTACACATCGGCATTATAGTGGAAGTGAGACCAGTCTCGCATTTTTCAGCCAGAACTTTCTGGGACAGTGCTTTTGTGCCTCAACACACAACCCCTAAACACCCAGACGGGTGTTAGCCAATGCCACGTGTTTGACACACATGGTCATCCTTTCCTCCACAAATGGTAGCAAGCAGCTACCATGTGCAAAGCACACAGCAATCGTGCGTTGGCCCACGAATTGGTTGGCTATAGTAGCATGCACACGTATGCTGTTTTGGTTCACATCGCTGCCACCACAAACGGTGGTGCAACTAGGGTTTCCAAAAAATCTGATTTCAACAAAAATCAGTCCAATTTCACAACAAATTCAAATTTCCCCTCAACACAACACAATCAATTTTAATCTGATCAATCCAAAGTCAAAATTAACCAAATCAAAACCCAATCTATAAAATCAAAAAATCATATAAATCCAGTATAAAATTAAACTTTGAAATCTCATATTAATGGCTTTGATATCGCTGTGAGGAAATTAATCGACTAATACACATGGAAAAAAAATTTACTGATTACAATCCTAGCTACATGATCCAAAAATGAGATGTACGGTATTCACATGCTTTAAAACGTCAAAACCCATACAAGGATTCAAATTCTTACCCGCGTTGATGGCTCCACCGATTGATCGTTGAGAAATGCTCACACTCCAAGAATAGAAGTGAACCCGCGATATCCACACAAAGGCAAGAATTACCAATCAATCACTTTGCTAGTTTGATTGAGGATGTTCAATGGAGGGTTGAATCAAGAACAAAACAAGAGAGAAAATTTCTCTCTCAAAATGGGTTAAGCATGAATGAGAGGCAAGCCCTTAGAGTTTTGGGAAAAAGTGCCCTTTTATAGACACACCGAAATCACCCTAATTTAGTATTTACAAAAATACCATTCCACTAATTTAATAATTAGATTCCATGACTTCCGAAGAAAATCACAACCCGGGTATTAAGCCACCATTATTTTATTCTTCTAATAATGTTTATTCAATATTTAAAACATATATACATTGATATATATTTTAATAATGATGATTTTATTTATTTAATGCACATACGAAAATATTTCTAATTAAATAAATAGCCAATCTTACATATTAAATCCAATACGAGATTGGATCCAAGCAACTGTTAGAGTAGGTGCCCTATAGCCAATCAATTATTATAAAATTGACTATGTAATAAATGTTTATTTATCAATAAAAGGCATATTCTTCTATGTCATGTATGTAATGATATATGTCCTTAGGATGGTAGAACAGTGACAAGGGTATCAAGTGTTTCAAAACTTGATTGTGAGAACCCTATGATCGCATATGGTGGCAATTCTAGAAACGTCCGTAGCCTTAGTATTATTCTAACCAAGGACACAAATAATACGATAAGGCTATCATAGTGTTGAATGACCTTGTTGAAAGGCAATGATTGATCTCACTTGTCAAGGTTGTTTATCGACAGCCTGGTGCAATGCATGGCTGCTTACTAGATGCAAGTTCACTGGACAGACCCACCAGAGGGTTCCATATGGATGGTAACCCAGTGTCTATGGAATAAATCCTCTAACAGATGGTGGTGCATGTGATCCTTAGACTTAAGATCATCGGAATGCCTTGTGCACCAATTGGTGTAGTTTGACACTAACCCAATGTAGTTCTATTCAGAGCTATCAGTACAATAGTGATTGGCTACATTGAGAAGTTTATCGAGACTATGGTGGATCGACAAAGGATTCATGACTCTTGGGTACGGGAGAAGTTATCTCACTGGGTAATTCAGTAAATGGCAAGGACACTAAATCTATGGCTACAGTGGGATTAAGTTGATGCTCTGTAGTGACTCTCTCTAGCTAGTATACTTTGGGAAATCTAATATGAATTTACTCAAGAATTCATAAAAAAATATATATATTTAAGTACAAAATAGTGGGCCTAAAAATTTTCTTTACAATAACAAAAGTGTCATATACATAAGCTCATAATACAGTGGACAGTAGTGCCATTCTCCTCCACTCTCGACGTTCCATCCGATTGCTTCTCACCCATTTCCTGCAAAAACAGAGAAATCAATGGAGTGAGCACAATTTGCTTAGTAAGTAAATCCGCTATGATATCCTTCCCTCTCCGTTGTTTATATTCTAAATTTCTTTCCTTACATCACACTTCTCTCTTCTTTCTTTATTCTTTCTCTATCCTTTCTCTATCCTTTCTCCATTCTTTCTCTATTCTTGTTTCTCAGTTACTAACATGTAAGCTCAAATAAGGAAACTAATTTTGAGCAATGGAGATGGGATAATGCATATGCACAAATGCATAAAAGATGCATTTTATTTTCTGTTTTTCTTTTTTTCTCTTTCTTTTCTTTTCTGTGTTTCTTTCTTCCTTTCTATTTCTCTTCTTTCTATTCTTCCTGTTCTTTCTTTTCTTTCTATTCTCTCTTTTCTTTCTATTCTTTTCTTTCTTTCTTTCTTTTCCTCTTTGCTATTCTTTCTTTCTTTTCTTTTCTTGTTTTCTATTCTTTCTTTCTTTTCTTTCTTATTCTCTTCTTTTCTTTCTTATTTTTTGCCAATCGGGCTCGATTGAGGCATGGATTTGGAACCTTGGCCGTGTGAGTGGGTACAGTCCTCATCTACATGCACTCTTAAGAACTGTACCAATTCTTTTTCTTCTTAGGCCACTCACTAAAGGCGGCGTGCATGTAGGTATATTCTTCTGGGTACAGTCCTCATCCACATGCACTCTTACGGACTGTACAAATTCTTCTTCTTCTTAGGCCGCTCACTAAAGGCGGCGTGCATGTGGGAATATTTTTCTTCTTGTCACTCATGGGTTCCCCATCGCAACAACCTTTCTTTTCTCTTATCTTTCTTATAGAAATTAGTATGCAATTTCTTTTCTTTTCTTTAGCACTTTTCTTTCTTTCTTTTTGTTCTTTAGTGCTTTTCTTTCTTTCTCTTTGTTCTTTAGTGTGCTTATATGTATGTATGCATGTAGATGGGTTTTTCTTGTTATTCTTTTAAATTCAAATGTTTAAATGCATGAATGCAATATGCCATGTAGACATGTCATTCTCTACTTTCTCTACCATCTACACATTCTTCTCAACAAAATATACTATCATAACCATACATGCACTTCACTTTGAAATTTCATCAAACAAGTGGTATGCACAAACAAGCACTAGATTAGCTACACTTCTATCTCTTTTTCTAGCTACCAAAATTTGGAGTACAATTCTCTACAATTAACTTTAAACCTGGCCAGGAAATTCACACTTCAAAATTCTATTCCAACTCTTTCTTAATTTCTCCAAACTTCCACTAATTCATCTCATACTAAACACTACTTCTCATGGTGGAGTTCTAACCAACACTCAACATCAAATTGATCAACAATTCTCAACATTCAAGTACATAAATGTATATCGAAATTTCTCCACACAATTCTTTCACAATTCTTGCGCAAATCATAACTAAGGTTGGATTTACTTACCTTGAACTTAGGTAGTTCCACACAAGAATCTCTCTCTTTGGTAGACTTCCTCTTCTTCTTAAACCCTAAGCATATAAACTATAAGAATTCAACACTTTAAAAATTAATTTCACACCTTATTGCAAGAATTCTTACCTTTGGAAGCTTATAATTGAAATTCTACCAAAATCTAGCCAAAATCCTTTAAATCTCCCTGAAAATTTGATGAAGAGAATTGAGAGAATTGGAGATGAAGGTGGCATGTGAAGGAGTAGAGAATGATAGGGTTTTCAATTCTTGAACCCTTAATATCTCATTTATTACTTATACTTTCCCATTTTGCCCTTGTACTTTCTATGAAATTCCATCTTTACCCTTTTATCAATTACCATAATACCCTTAGTTCCACTGCATTCTCCATGAAATTCTACTACTTTTCACTCCCCACATTTTTAACTAATTATGGGTGAAATGACTATTTTGCCCTTGAGGAAGTTTTCTAGAATTTTCTCAAAATATGCCAACAAGTTCTTTGCCCAGGCGAAGCCTTTTCTTCACCTCGACAAAGCATTCCAGAGCATACATTGCCGCAGCAAACTTCTTTCCTTGTCGCGGCAAAGACTGCAATTCTAAGAACTTGATTTGGACAGTGCGTACAATGCCATGGTGATAAAACTCCTTTGCCACGGCGAAGTCTGCAAATTCTACTTTTTCAATCTTTCACCTTGAAACAAGTAAAACTAAGGGCATTAAAACATAAATAAGTTACGTACCTCAATGTGGGCGTTACATGCTCAATCCAATTTAATATTCCTATCATTGGTCCAGTAATTGAATACAAACATATCGAGGATATCTGAGGTTGACACTGTTTCTATACATCAGTCTCAATGAGATAACAGTTGATGAATGGATTTGATTGCATGGTAACCATACCGTTGACAGGCTGTGGTTTCGTTGAATCCGAATCTATCGGGTGGCCATGATGCCTTGCTAGGGGCCAATCTTGATCTGTGTGTAGTGAGATGATTAATTGGTGTTAATCGCGATACTACACACTGCCGATATGATGAGGAGCCTACAGGTCACACACTTAGAAGATAATTTAAGAGTCAATTTGTGGAAGGGTATTTTGGTAATCTCACAATGCAATTAAATTTGCTAAGGTTGTTGCCTGTATTTAATTTTAATATTAAAATTAAATTAGTGAGATTATATTTAAATATATCTCTGTATATATTTAAATGAATTATTATTATTAATTAAATGTTAATATATTATTATATATATTAATTTATTTTAATCATAATAATAATAATTAATTAATTAAAATACCATAAAGGGTGTATTTGGTTGCAAAGGTGAACTAGGGTTGGAGCCCATGGCTATTCCTAAGTGGAATAGGGTTTTAATTGTTGCACTATATTAGTGCAACTTAAAATTAAAACAAATAGAATTATTCATTCAATCAAAACCCTAGCCACCCAAAAGGTTCTCTCTCTCCCATGTTTTCTTCTCCAAGTGAAGAAGAAAATTTTTCAATTTTGATTCTTATTGATTCTTGATGCCGGCAATTATTCTAGCAAAACAATTGTCGGTTCTTTGGATTATCTTCGTGTAGACTTCCATGAGTGCGATCCTACATTGGATCGATTAGCGAAGAATCATGTAAATAGTAGGCGGTGAACAGTAACCAGTGAATAGTGTTCGTGTCCGAAATTAGAGATATTAAGAGGAGCCTCCAATGCACGTAAGTATTCTAATCCTTGAATGGATTTATTTTATACAGATTTTGTTTATAAACATATAAACGGTATAATCTATACTAAAATCTTGGCAAAAAGGTAATTGATTTACCATTTGAATTTTTGTTTTCTGCTGCATTTGGTAGATCAATTACTTACAGTGGTATCAAAGCCTCGGGTATTAGATTATATTGTTTAATTGATGTTTGATAACATGTATATTTGTTTGATAGCATGTTACTGCATGATTTGAAGTGCTTTTTTTTTAATCTAGAAAAATTTTGTATGTTGAATGTTTTAATTAATCAATTGATTAAATAATGTGTTGATTGAATGTGTATTGGTTGGTTGGTGTCCTGGTTGAATGTTTAAACATTCGATTTGATTTGGATCCGTGTCGTTATGTAAATTTTTTTTGCAAAAGACATTCCTATGTGTAATTCGCTGTTTTGCGGCGTTAGTCGTGGTGAAATAAAGCTTCACCGCAACGACCATGTGTATGAACTTCGCCGGGGTGAATAATTTATTCGTTGTGGCAAGAAACCTACTGTTTTGTTTTTGCTTTTCGTTTTTCACATAGGGGCTAAATTGTAGTTTTTGAACCTTTAAAGCCAATATTCATTCTGCACGTTTAAGAGGGGTAACTTGATAATTCAACCTACCCAATTCAAAAATTGATTGTTTTTGAATGTATGCAATGTTCTTGTTTGATAATTGGGTTAGTTTGTAAATTTTGTAAACAAATAGGACCTA
Organism: Pistacia vera; assembly: GCF_008641045.1. Lineage (NCBI taxonomy): Eukaryota > Viridiplantae > Streptophyta > Magnoliopsida > Sapindales > Anacardiaceae > Pistacia > Pistacia vera. Next base: position 5,309 of record NW_022196735.1, on the reverse strand, counting down.
CGTTCCTGCCTTTCTCTCTTAAATCTCCATGTATTTCTTCTCTTCATCTCACTCCCCTCGTATGTAACACAAGGTTTCTATTTTATTGATGTAAATTAGAATAGAATTTTTATTATAAAATTATTTGTAATGATCGTGAAGAAGAAACGAAGAAGCTATGAATAGGAATAACATGAAGACACAAGGTTTATTTTTAAACCCTAGGTTGACCTATCGATTCCTCTAGGCTTGAGGAAATCGATTTTAGTTGGCCATGTGTCAGCACGTTCTATTTTGTTTAGAACGCATGCTAAGGTTGAATGTTTAATAATATGCCAAACAATGACATTCTAACAAAGATAATAATATGGTGAGACATTAAATAAAAACCCTCCACATAAGTACATTAAGTCATGTATGCCTTCCATCACCATGGTTTTAATCAAACCATTGTTCATCAGATGCTTGTTCGCCAAAGCGAAGGGTACACTTGTAATAACTGCTTTATACTAGGATACTCATAGAAATATATCAAGTAGAATACATTTATATTAGCAAAAGTAAATGGGCCCAAAATTTCCTTTTATCACATATAAACATTCTTTATACAAAATAGAATATCATTTACAAAATGCCATTAAAACAGCGGACAGTGTAACTATTGCTCCTCGCTCGCCGATGCCCATCCGACCGCGTTCTTACCTAGATCCTGCAACCACAAAGAAAACAACGGGATGAGCGCAAAATATTGCTCAGTAAGTAAATCCTCTACTCGACTATCCCCGTAACTCTTTCTCTTAATTCTTTCCTTACACTCTTCTTATCTCATTTATTTTCTTTTTCACATAGCTCTCGTTACTTAACTTCTGCTATATGTCACGGCCTCATCTTACCAGAGGCACGGCCGGGTGGAGTTCACATAGCACCAACCCATTCTTCGTGACTTTCGGGTAGAGATCACAAAGCACCAACCTGCTTTTCGTAACTACCAGTGGAGATAACAAAGCACCAACCCGCTTTTTGTAACTACCGGGTGGAGATCACAAAGCACCAACCCGCTTTTCGTAACTACCGGTGGAGATCACAAAGCACCAACCCACTTTTCGTAACTACCGGGTGGAGATCACAGAGCACCAACCCGTTTTTCGTAGCTACTGGGTGGAGATCACAAAGCACCATCTCGTTTTTCGTAACTATCGGGTGGAGATCACAAAGCACCAACCCGTTTTTAGTGTTTTTCTTATTCTCTCTACTCTTAGAGTAGTTCATACACAAAGTTCCCTACTCTTTGTCAAGCCACTTCTCAATGCACAATTAATGCATATGGATAGTTCTTCTCCACTAATGCACTCATGAAATGCCAACATGCAATGTTGCAAGAATTAAGGTTTACTACTCATGCTCATGATTCTCTTAGGCATTTCATCAAACAACTAATGTGCATACATAAACTCTACTTTATCTATAGTTCTAGTCCTCTCTTGAGCCATCCAAAATGGGAGGAAACTCCCTCACAAAGTTATAATCCCTGTCATAAAATAACACTTCCAAAAAAACTTCTCAATCTCCTCCAAATTCATCTCAAACTACATCCTCAACACACATCTCACATCTCATACTTGAAGTGTATTTAACAACTACAAAGCAAATAATCATCTCCATCTCAAATCTCAATAACATAACATATAACATGCATGCACAATTTCCACTAAATCTCTACTCAAAAGAGTTCTCAAATATCCACTTGGATTGGGATTTACTTACCTTGTAATGGAGAGATCTCACTAGCACTTTCCTTTCCTTTACAATGCTTGTCTCTTCTCTACCCTTTAAACAATAACACCATAAGATTTTAATATACAAATATATGCAAAACTTCACATCTAAAGCAAGAATCCTTACCTTAGGATGCCTTAGATTAATTTTCTACCCTAAACTACTCAAAAAGCCCTCTAAAATTCTTGAGAGGTTGAAGGGAAAGTTGAGAGGAAATGGAGAATGGAAGAGGCGGTGGAAGATGAAGAATGAGGGGTTTACTAGGCTTAACCCCTTTTTAGTTCAAAATATCTTTGTTCATTCCCATATTGCCCTTGCTCTTCCTTGGAAATTCCATCCTTGTCCTTTAAATCATTACAATCACACCCCCACTCTAACATATGCTCCATAAAATTTCCTTACAATTCACTCCCCACTCTTCCTGCTAATTAAGGGTAGAAAGGCCATTTTACCCCTATGGAGAATTCTCTAGAAACCTCAATAAACTTTTCTGCCGTCCCGTCGCCGCGGCGAAGTAAGTTCCGTTGCCCCGACGAATAATTACAGAGTCGACACCGCAATTACAAAGCCAACGTCGTCGCAGCGAAGACTATTCTTCGCCCCGACGAAGACCGAAATTCCAAACTTCGCCAAAACTCAACCAAAATCAGGGCAAACACTCAACCAAACCAACTAAGGGCCAACCAACTGAAAATAACGACATACAAGCTCAAATGAGAACAAAGCAATAAACATTCAAACATACAACATAATTCACCACGTACCTCAAGTGGGGCATTACAATTCCACCCCCCTCCCCCCCAAAAAAAATAAAAAAATAAAAAGAATTTCGTCCCCGAAATTCACACAAACAACTCAGGGTAACGATTTTGCATGTCTTGCTCTACCTCCCATGTGGCCTCTTTGACCTTGTGATTTCGCCAAAAGACCTTTACTAATGGAATGATCTTATTCTAGAGTTCTTTAATCTTTCAGTCCAAAATCTGTACTGGACGCTCCTCATACACAAGGTTCTCTTCTAAGTCAACATCGTCTACTTTCAAGATATGGGAGGGGTCACTTATGTACTTTTGAAGCATCAAGACATGGAACACATCATGCACCTTGTCCATGCTAGGTAGTAGTGCCAATCTGTAGGCCACCTTTTCCCACTCATTGCAATACCTCAAATGGACCTACATATCTCGGTGCTAACTTCCCTTTGCTTCCGAAGTGCATTACTTGCTTGTAGGGAGAAACTTTCAGAAACACTTTATCACCCACTTGGAATTCAACCTCTTTCCTCTTCAAGTTGGCATAACTCTTCTGTCGATCTTGGGCTTGCTTCATTCTGTTTCTGATTAACCTTATGTCCTCTGTCATTTTCTAAGTCACCGCTGGCCCAAGAGCGGTACTCAAATCATATCTTTCGTCGATCTCATCCTAATGTAGTGGAGACCTACATCGTCTACCATACAAGGCCTCGTAAGGCGCCATCTTAATTATAGACTAATAACTGTTGTTGTAGGCAAACTCCACTAAGGGTAACATTTCATGCCAAGAGGCTTTAGAATCCACACAGCAAGCTCTCAGCATATCCTCAAGCACCTGGTTAGTTCTCTCTATTTGGCTATCCGTCCGAGGATGATAGGCAGTACTGAATGCCAAACGGGTACCCAAATTCTTCTGTAAACTCATCCAGAGAGCTGAAACAAACTAGAGAGTTGAAACAAACCTGGAATCTCTATTTGACACTATGGTCTTGGGCACTCCATGTAACATGACTATCTCCTTAATATAAATCTGAGCCAACTGATCTGTAGTAGTGCTCTCCTTTACTGGAAGGAAATGAGCTGACTTGGTTAATCTGTCTACAATCACCCATATGGCATTATACCCTCTCTGTACTCTGGGGAGACTTGTGATAAAATCCATCAAAATGCTCACCCATTTCCACTCGGGAATACTCAGTGGCTAAAGCAACCTTGATGGTCGTTGGTGTTCTGCTTTCACCTGCTGAAAAACCAGACATTTAGCTACAAAGTAAGCAATATCTCTCTTCCTACCTAGCCACAAATAGCCTTTCTTTACATCTTGATACATCTTGGTTGCTCTAGGATGAGCAGTGTATGGTGTATCATGAGCCTCGATAAATATTCTCTTCCTTAACTCATCGTTCTGAGGGATACACAACTGATTCCTGAAGTAAAAGACACCATCTATCACTTGAAACTCTGCTGTCTTGCCCTCTTGCACTTGCTGAACTATTCTCTGGCACCATTCATTGGCCACTTGCTTATCTCTGACTTCTGCTAGTAAAGTAGACTAAACCTCTAACCTGGCAATCCTTCTCGGAATCACTTCAATCTGTTCTCTATATAATTCTTCTACCAACGCTTTCTGCTTAGTGAGTCGGGACAAATAAGCTTTTCTACTCAAGGCATCGGCTACTACATTGGCCTTTCCCAGTTGATACTTGATCTCACACTCATAGTCCTTAACCAGCTCTAACCTCCTTCTCTGTCTCATGTTCAACTCCTTCTAAGTGAAGAAATACTTTAAACTGTTATGATCGGTGCAGATTATTACTATTTGCACCATAAAGGTAATGCCTCCAAATCTTTAGTGCGAAGACCATGGTTGCCAACTCTAAATCATGCATAGGGTATCTAGTCTCTTACTCTTTCAATTGCCGGGAAGCATATGCTATCACCTACCTAACTGCATTAACACAGCACCAAGTCCTTTCAATGAGGCATCTGTATAAATATCATAATCTACACCCTCCTGTGGTAACACTAACATGAGAGCTATCGTTAATCTCTTCTTCAACTCCTGAAAGCTCTTCTCACATGCTTCTGACCATGCAAAAGGAGTTCTCTGTTTGGTAAAGACTATCAACGGTTTAGCCAACTGCGCAAACCCTGCTACAAATCGCCGGTAGTAACCTGCTAAGCCTAAGAAACTCCTGACTTCTTTCACATCCTCGGCCTCTGCCATTCAAGGATGGCCTGCACTTTACTCGGATCCACTGAAATCCCTTCGTTAGACACAGTATGGCCCAGAAATATCACATGATCAAGCCAAATTTCACACTTAGAAAATTTCACAGACAACTTCCTTCCTCTCAATCGTTGCAACACTATCCTCAAATGTTCCTCATGCTCTTCCCTCGACTTAGAATAAACCAGGATATCATCAATGAAAACCACTATAAACCAATCCAAATAATCATGGAATACCCAGTTCATCAAGTCCATAAAAACTGATGGGGTATTAGTCAAACCAAACGGCATCCCTACAAACTCATAATTCCCATACCTTGTACGAAAGGCAGTCTTAGCCACATCTTGCTCAGTCACTCTTACCTGATGGTACCCTGACCTCAAATCAATTTTAAAGAATATTGCGACGCCTTTTAACTGATCAAACAAATCATCAATGCGAGGTAGCGGGTACTTATTCTTCACTATCACTTTATTCAACTCTCTATAATTGATACACATCTGTAGTGATCCATCTTTCTTCTTCACAAACAAAATTGGAGCTCCATAGGGAGAATGACTCGGTCGGAT